>NC_139953.1:9822765-10422765 GCF_963454915.1 Gymnoscopelus microlampas
CTACCCCACTACAGTTATTTGAAAACTTGAGCACACACTAATCACTTCAGCCCTATATATTTCGGTCAATGCGTCGCATCGCGACACATTTAGATTTATAACTAGGGAACTCGATTTCCCTAGAATGAAGCAACCTGAAACTTAATTGGACGTTTTAGGGTAGTTAGGAAAAATTGTCAGGACTTTCCATAATATCCAGATATGTCATAAGCACACAGACATGGGTATAACATAGGCCTAGCTATATAGATTGATATTAAAACATGAAAATTGACAAGCCTATAGGCTAGAGACAATCCACAAAACCAATACAAATTGTAATTCATAAACAACAGTCTACAAAGTGCAAGTAACGCTCCTTGCACGTCTCTTGTTGTCCGACTGTTGTTGTCTTCGCCAGGCCGAAGGCGTGGCAGAGACTATGTTTTGCACCCTGTCAGTGCGTCTGTCCGTCCGTCCGTCTGTCAGCATGCAGCTAATCTCTGGCACCGTTGGCTTGTTTGCAGCTAAACTGTGCACACACACTCCCTGTCCAAACATCAAGCAAATCGGTACACAGTGTCTCTATAGTCATGTGATCAAGGCGGATCTGTCCGATGTTTCATATTCCATCCTGATTGGCTAAGATTGGCTTCCAAGTTTGCAGGATTGGTCCGTTTTTAACAAAATGCCTCAAATCCCTCGGCCTAGCGGGAATGTGCAAAATTTCACGGAAATCGCATGCTGGTTCATGGCAGCATGCAATTGAAATTTTGCACATTCCCACAAGGAGGAAGAAATGCCACTTGATTTTTTTTTCAAATCAGCCTCATGGTGGCGCTGTAACAGGCTGATTCGTGTTTTTACCTATAACTGCACCAATCTGCATGAATCTTTGCACAGCACACTCCCTAGCCTAGAGGCCAAGGAAAAACCTACACGCTGCATTTTTTACATCTGCATTTTTTATAGCACCACCCGGAGGCCGACTTTTGTAAATCTGCAAACCACAGTATCTCTATAGTCATGTGATCAAGACTGACCACATCCGATTTTTATATTCCATCCTGATTGGCTAAGATTGATTGGCAACTAAAGTTTGCAGGATTGGCCCATTTTGAACAAAATGCCCCAAATCATGAACGAATTTTGCACACACATTCCCACTAGGGCGGAAGAAATGCCACCCTTTTCACATTGGCCTGTATTAGCGGCGCCACCAGGAGGCCACAATAACCTACCTGACCTGGCGGAGACCAGTGCTCCGAGGAGCACTTTTTCTAGTTATTTATAATTTCCATCTCAAGCTGCAAGTGGCCTAATTAAACAAACCAAAAAATAGGGATACAAGTCGACACACCCTGAAGGCGAGGGGTTGAATTAAGTTTTGAATGGCGACGTCCCCCCTATCCTGTCCTGTCCTGTCCTGTCCTATGTGTGTCCCTCCCTCCCTCCTCCTCCCAAACACTTGAGCATGAGGGACACAGTGTGGAGGAGGAGGAGGAGGAGGGCTGGCTTCAGGTCCATCATGGTCTGCATCTCAAGCTGGAGGATTCCCCTGGATGCAGCGCTTCATCATCCACATCCACCCCGCCGGGCAGCCACGTAGCAGCGGCCAACAGGTGGACGAACAAGATACACTTTTTGGGGGGTTATTTTTTTCCTTTCTTTTTTCTTAATTGTTCCGAAAAGGTTAGACAGATAAAGACCATTCAAGTGGATCTAAACCACAGTCCACTGGCAGACGGGACAGATCGCTCCAGTTGTTTTGTTTATTTCGTTTTTTGGTGGGACTGACTGAGATCAAGAAACTTCCATATATACCGCCTGAGCCCCAGGGAGCGAGAGGCGCCGCCACCCCGCCTCGGACGCACCATGAAGCGGCCGTGTGAGGAGAGCAGCTCCGCCGAGAGCGACATGGAGGAGGAGGAGACGATCGACGTGGGGAGCGAAAGCATTTACCCCGGGTTAGTAATGACTTCACGTTTAGAATGCGATCAGAACACTGAACAGTTCACTGTGTGGGAAACGTTTACAGTTAATGACACTGACATTTATTATTCGATGAATTGAATACACAGGACCCCAATGGAAACAAACCATAGTGTTGTCTTGGGTTTAATCCTTCCTTTAGTATAGAACTTGTAGCCTACTTTCTGTGCTTTCTTTGCAAACTGTTAATAAAGTCAAAGTCAAAAAAATATACATAAATTAATCAATCAAACCACACGGGGAAAAAAATCATCTCAATGCACACTTTTTTTGTTTTCCCTCTCAATGCATTTTTTTTCAAGAACTCGAAACTATGTGTGAGTTATTAGGCTGCGATGTATACATCTGTATGGTCATATGTTGCCTATATAAACTTTTGATAACTGTAGTAAAATAAGTCTATGGCATTTGTCTCCCACTTCCAGGCACATAAAACGGTCGTTTATAAGATGTGGATCTCCTACTACCACCACACAAGTTATGGCGAGGAAAAAACGAAGAGGGGTAAATATTTTGCTATTAGGAATACTGAGATGAAATCCTATAATGTATTGTAATGTAAAAAAAAAACATCGAGGTGCCCACCTAGTGCCCACCTATCCTGTATCCAATCACACACACATAAGATGTGTGTGATAATGCTTTGTTAAAAAGTTAAAGCTCTAGTCTATATTCTACAAGTAATCATTGTGTTTGTTCAGTAACAGGAATCTCCTAATCTCTCCAGCTCTCTAGTATTAAAACAGAAAATAGCCTACATTTTAGGTCGGGATATCAATTTTATGCAATCATAGAGAGAGAACCCGAATCAGATTTATGAGCTTCAATTTGATAGTGTTCGAGTTCAAAATTGGTTTGCTCATTTTATTTCCCCACCACTTCCAATTTCGGTTGTTTATCCAGAATGGATAAAATTGGTGTCTTTTGTTTAGTAAAGAGTTGAAAAGACGGTGAGATCCCAGTTACTTAACAAACACTCTATGAGTGCTATTGGAAGATAGAGGTACTTAACACTTGATATTGAACAAAATATCAATTACATCACCTTTAAGATATCCCATAAGTAAAACATGTATATGATGATCCTATCTGCAACATTCCACTACTAAATGCTAGCATACATTATCTTATAATACTTTTGGTGGGATAGTGGATACAATTTGAAGTAATTTTCCCCTGTTGGTTTTGCTGAGATAAAGTGCCTTCTCACACACTTATCTGTCAGATAATCGAGAAGAGACGCAGAGACAGGATCAACAACAGCCTTTCTGAGTTAAGGAGACTCGTCCCTACTGCGTTTGAGAAACAGGTGACAATGTTTTCCTTTCCACTCTGTTCTGCGTCATATTCTTTTCTATTCTTTACTATTTTGTTCTGTTCTTTCATTTGGGGTCCTGGGGGATGGCAATTGCCACCCCCTAGTGTTCACATTGAACCCCAGTTCTTCATGTACATTTTCTACACCTCTAACCTTTTTTTAGATTAATCTGGTTTTACATGGTGCTGAGTGCATCTCAACGCAGGCCCATCCATCTACATGTGACACACACTATGGACATGTGTTTTCTTGTCTTGCAACCATACATTCATTAGCCATTTTCAACCTGACTTGTCGATCGGCTCTCTTTGCTGTTTTATTTTTAATAGGGCTCAAGTGGTCACTATTTTTTGCAACCCTCTAATTTTAACTGAAATGACGCCTTCGGCTCCATCCTTTTCCGTTCTGTTTGAGATAGTAAAGAAAAGATTCATTATGACAAGAATTCTACATTGTTTCACGGTTGGACTGCCCTGCATGGTCTAACATTTGAACATTGACCTCCTCCATCATCAGGGTTCAGCTAAACTGGAGAAAGCAGAGATCCTCCAGATGACCGTGGATCATCTGAAGATGTTGCAGGCAACAGGAGGCAAAGGTAGCCAACATGAAAGCAATGGCATCAGACTATACGGTTGTTGTTTTCTGTTCTATAGCGCATCTGTAGCAAAGTAGCTCAGCCTGAAGCTCAAAAGCCTAATATCCCCCCTGACCAAGGAGGGACTCCCTCTTGACCTAAACGGTAGATGTTTGGCATTAACGCTAGAACTCCGGGTTCGAACCTCGGGCGTTAAATTGTTGCTATGACTAGGATCAGGTGTGCCGGTGAGGGAGGTCAAAGGCGTGAATGTAGCAGAGTAGCTCCGCCTGAAGCCCAAAAGCCTAATCTGTCCCCTGACTATTGGGGTATTATTCCCTCTTAGTTAGCGGTACATTTTTGGTTTCTCACGCAGGAGACCAGGGTTCAAATCTACACACACATGTACAGGTATTGTATTTTATAAAAGAAACTATTGTTTTTATATTTATAGCCAGCCATACAACCAGACAGTCACTGTGACAGTCATCCATATCCAGAACTCAAAGGATATTTCAGTAATTAATTTACTCACTGACAACTAATCTAGTCTAACAGCATTACCCAGTTTGTTAGTAGTCATTCAATTAACCACTTAGGCCCTATATACTTTGTTGTACGACAAATAAACGCACTGTGAGCTTGTAGATTGGCTATGTTTTTATTTTATTTTACTTTACTTTTATTATTATGAAAAGTTTTGATTTTTTTAATTTTTAATTTCATTTTCATCTCTAATGACATGCCCAAAACAGGGAGGCCAGGGTTAACGTGGTGAAGCTGGTAAGTCAAACAGCCAGCCAGCCAGGCAGCCAGTCAGTGGAGTGTCAGCAGTAGCTTCAAGCGGAGGGTGATCTAGCAGTATAGTAGCCTGTAACAGTGGGTGGGGCTGGGTCCATGGGAAAACACTGCCAGGATAAAAGCACCACTTGACCCTGAGCCACCGTGTTTGCTTTCATAGAGGCAGCGGGGAGGAGGGAGAGGGAGGAGAGGGCAAGCGAGAGCAAGAGAGAGAGAGTTGGAGGAGGAGGGGGGAGAGAGGGGGGGGGGGCAGGTCTGCATTCAAAGACCAGGCTTCAGCACTGTTTGTTTGGGTTAACCACCGGAGGCGTGTAATAAGTGTTGCACAGGGGAGAACGAACAAACATACAAACAAGTCCACTGATAGCTGGCTCGCTATGGGTGATAGAGCTGGGGCAAGATAGAGGGGGGCAGAGGGGAGGTGGGGTCACACAAGTGGATATACATGGTATGAAAGGAAGTACAGTATGTGAGAGAAATAGGCAGTACACAGCAAAATCCTGAGTTAATAATACAAAATAATAATAAATAATTTGACATAAATAAGGCGCCTTGGGAACCAACAATTCCCAAGCCATGTGGGTGCCACTTTTATAGTCTTTGGTATGACTCGGCCAGGGACTGAACTCTGACCTTCCAGTCTCAGAGGGGACACTCTAACGACAAGGCCACTGAGCTGCTAACGTTACGTAGTCTGAGTGAAGTTAACTACCGTTAGGTCAAAAATACTGTGATATCAGCCCTACTGAAAAGGCAACTGCATCGCAAAACTACTATTTTGTACACCAGTGGTTCTCAACCTTTTCAGGCCGTGACCCCCCAAAATAATCATATTTGAACTGGGGACCCACCCTGACAGGCACAGGAGCTGAGGCGTGAAATTTGGTTTGACTTGGTTCCAGAGATAAATATTGTGAAAATAGCTGATCTGCAAAGTCACAACGCCTGGCAAACGCGAGGCGTTGTGAGCTGTTTTCAAAGTTTGCCTCTTTCTTATATTATTTGACAATTTGGCCAATGTTTGACCAGTTTTTATAGAAGTTTGTTGAAAGATTTTGATCCTGCCATGTTCCTTTTCTTTGCTTTCTTTTTTTCTTGAGGTATTACAAAGGTCTTAAAAGTCCTTAAATTGTCACTGTCATCTGGGGACCCCCCCAAAATCATATGGGAACCCCCCTGGGGGTCCCGACCCACAGGTTGAGAACCACTGTTGTACACTATTAGCATCTCACGAACAGTTCCTCTTATGTACACAGCAGCAGTAACGCTAACAGCATGGCGGTACAAACATGGAGACTTCTATAACGGTTTTCGTTTGTGTCTCTCTTCCTTCTCTCCAGGTTATTTCGACGCTCACGCCCTGGCGCTGGACTTCCTGTCTCTGGGCTTCAGGGAGTGTCTGGGCGAGGTGTCCCGCTACCTGAGCACCATGGAGGGCCTGGACCCCAGCGACCCTCTCCCCGCCCGTCTCCTCTCCCACCTGGCCTCCTGCGCCTCCCAGCGCGACACGGCCGCGGCTCTGTCCTCCTCCATGGCGTCGTCGGCCCACCAAAGCCACCCCTTCCACGGGCACCCCCACCTTCACCACCAGCAGCCGGCGGCGGTTCACGCCTTCCACCACCCCTCCCACCAGCACTGGGCGGCGGCGGTCGCCACGGCGGCCGCGGCCGCCTTTCACCCCCTGCCGGCGTTCGGACTGAGCGGGCTTCCCGTTTCGCACGAGGGCGGAGGAGGAGGAGGAGGAGGGAGCGGGGGTGGCGCCGCCCAGAGGTTGGCGGAGGTATCGCAGCGCACCAGCGACGGCGCCGCGGGGAGAGGAACGCATCTCTCCGCCTCGTTCTCCTCCCACGCAGACTCCTCTTCCTCGTCCTCCAACACCACCAACAACACCCCGTCTTCCTCCTCGCCCCCTCTGCCCTCCCCGGGCTCTCTCAGAGCGCCCCCCTGCGCCCCCACGCCCCTCTCGGCGTCGCTCCTCTCCCTCTCGGCGTCCTTCCCCTTGGCTTTCGCCGGGGGGTTCCCTCCCCTCCTCCACCACCACCCGTCCCTCGCTCCCTCTTCCTCCTCCGCGGCCAGTCCTCCCATCTCCTCCTCTTCCTCCCTCACTCCTCAGAGCGGCAACAGCAAACCGTACAGACCTTGGGGAACCGAAGTGGGAGCGTTTTGACCGACCAGAAGCCAGTGGTTCTCAAACCTGAGAGCGTAAAAAACGGAACCAAATGGATCCGTAAGGGCGTATCCGTTTTACTTTGTACACTCAAGAGTTATACTAAGGGTCCATTCGGAACCTCCTCAAGGAACCCTGAGGGGCCCTGGACCGCACTTTGAGAACCACAACCACATGCTTTTTACTGGCAGATTAACCGGACTCTTCCGACCGGCCCACCTTGCGGTGTCACTGACTGCTTTTAACCACTTAAACGCTTCTGTGAAAGTAGCAGCTCTACAAGCTCACAACATGTTTCGCTGCAACGCGTTCTGAGCTTGTAGATCGGATATTTTCGACGAAGAGATTTGGTGCCGAGGGAATTACTAGCGGACCTAGTACAGAGCCCTGGGGGGGGGGGGCCTCCGGTCAACTAAGTATACAGGGTTTACGTGGTTAACTGACTGGCTTTGCGGAATACTTTTATTTGCAAGTTAACGTTTGAAGTGGGAGCGTCACCCATCGCTGTGTTTTGACTGGATTTAACGGCTGGCCTTAACCAACTAGTTGACTGTTTAACTGGTTAATGTTTGGACAGTTTGCCTTTTAACCTTTGATGTGAGAGTGTGTCGAATGGCTGTATTTTTAACCAACAGTTTTCTGCCTGCTGATTGTTTTTTTGTATTTTTTATTATCATTATTGACTGGTGTTGCTGAGCTTTTGTCGATACTGGCCAGAGAATGGAATAATAATGCTCATTTATTTTCACATGCTTTCTTGTTCCTAATTTTTGTACCTGACACTAGTGTACCAAGTGAAATCACTGAGCATCTTTCCAAAACGAGAGAGCCACCATATTTGTGGGGAAGAAAACAACCAGCCAACAAAAAAACCCAAAAGACTTGGTACCTACATTTTCAAAATGATTACTGGCATGAAAGTAAAACTCCTTTTGGAATAATCTTTAAGTTATTGACTATTTTGAAGAACACTGATAAATGAGTACTAACAATTTTGCAAATAAACACATATTTACAGTTAAGCAGTGGAGTTCACCTTAGTTTTTCCTCTCACCTTTCTTTCAGGATACATACATGGTGACAAACGTTTATGAACCAAAGGTATTAACTGGAGAATCATTCAGATTCAATCATTGAAGAGTTTTTTTTATAAACCATCTGCTAACAAAGGAAGGATGTACATGTTTAATGTGTTCAGATTCAATTTAAATTCACCTATTTAATAATTGAAACGGCAGTTCAGTTGCTTTCAAAATAAGTTTCTTAAAACTCAGCCTAATGCCCCGACAGTGGGTTGAGACCCACTAGTGATTCTCAAGATGTAATCGGGTTTGCAGAAAAACGTTTTGGTTTGTATGTTATTTTGGGTCCTCATTTCATGGACAATATAAAACGTAACCCTAAGAACCATTGGTCTGGCTTGGTCAATAGTATATGGAAAGTAATGTTGCCCATTTCCTTTAAATGTTACATATGTGTGAATCCAGTAATGTATAATTACTTGTTCTTGTCCAGTTTCCCCAAAGCACCTCAGCATCAAGATATGCATATGAATGTATGTGGAAAGTTAGGAAGAGTGCTAAGGCCTCTCAGAGAATTACAGTAAAGAGATTTTATTGCTGAATAATTATAATTGTATCATTCTAAAACATACACTCAGTTATTTTAGAGTCAGCAGAACATGCATCACAGGAACTAAAGGAATTGTAGGAATTAAAGTTCTGCTGAGTAATGTGGTGTAATGGCTGTATGCGTTGGGCAGGCATGCAATACTCATTTGGTATGTTCTTGCACTCTATTTCAATGACGTGACGCGCATGTCGCTTAACACCTACACTGCAAGTCACACAATGGACAATTGATATGCATCTAGGCTTATTCCTATGTTAATTCGCTAGGTGTGAGTCGGGAGCCTTTGAAAACTTTGTTGAGGTGTGAATTTAAAGTCGTTTTAAATCTATGCGTGCGCCTGCGTGTGCTCCTGGTCAAATAGGTTCCGGCACGGCGTGCAAGGCCGTCCAGTGAGCATTGCACCCCTGGCGTTGGGATATGTTGACTTCTGCAACAGTTTTAAAACACACCAAACCTTTGACTACAGGATTTGCCACCCATTAAATACATTTTTAAATATCTGTGCAGTGTGCATGTGGTGTAGTGCCCATTCAAGCTCTACGCCCTCACACACACATATTTGCTAACATCTCGTTTATGTGAGACAGATAATTTCCTCATGATTTGAAAACTTTCCCCAAATACCCTACAGCTATTCCAAACCTTTCTACACTGTGTTACTTCTAGTGATTTGCACTGCAGATATGGTCAATGTGAATTTGAACTTCAAAACGTTTCGGTTAGAAACTTCACTTTTAAACATGAAAGCATTTGAGGATTATAGAATGAATTTCCAAGAGGATAATAATATTAATTCCCCATATATTGTGGTGATAAAAGGTAGCCGTTTTAATATAAAGTAATCACCAGCCATTACTAACCTAGAAATAACTCAGCAATTAATTCCTTACTGAATTAAACAAGCACACAAGCTCTCAGAGGAACACACTCTTTCTGTGGCTCTTTGCCCTCATTTTGGGGGATTCTGTACTTGTGATTTACAGGCTGAGGAACACCGTCATGCTGTTAAAACCCACGAGGTAAAAGAAAAACGGCATCATTTCCAACTGAATGGGGGATTAAAGTGAGGGGAGCAGGCCCTCTAGGCCCCACGATGACAGCCCTGGGAACGGCTCCCCGGGTTGTAAATCCGCCCTGGTCAGCCGACAGACAGGGTTCTCACGCAGCCTCTCTGCTTTGAAGTGACCGGCGGTAAATTACGGAGCGCCCGTGACCCGGGGTGACACCGGTTTTGGTCAATGCAGTCAATGCAAACAAGGCACCGCTGGAACAGTGGTCCTCAAAGTGGGGCCCGGGGACCCCCCCGCCGGTCCTCGAGGGGGTTCCAGGGGGTCTCCAGCAAAATGAGTTCATATATAGCATCAAAATCAGTTTAACCACTTGAAACCTATTTTATACTTTGGCTATTTTAAAACTTTATAGATCAGCTATTTAATTTTTTTTGGAACATTAATATTTATTCATAATTTTGAAAGATTTTAAAAACAAATCTTCTCTTATAGGGGTCTCTGGCATAAAATCTTTTCAGATGTTGCAGTTAATGCCGCTGAAAGACTAGAAAAGCTACGTTGTAAATGTTCATGACCGGGGGGGACAAAGTATTCCAACACCCATACTTTCAGTCAACGTATAGATACTCCTGGACAAACATTTCTCAACTACAAGTAAAAGTTGCTCTGTCAAATTTGCACTTGAGTTAAAGTACTGCAGTACTGTGTACTTCAGTAACAGTACTCTAGTACTACTCAAGTGTACTTCATCATTACTGTCCACCACTTTTCACGACCCATCGACAGCCACACAAAGTAGATCAGCTACTGAACCTTGACAGAGACATGGGTAAGTTGGCTGCTAAAACATTAACCACTTAAACCCTGTACTTAAGAGACCTCAGGGATCTAATAGGGTTCCTTCTGTTCTCTCTACACTAAATATCTCCGCCGATCTACAAGCTCAAAGAGTAAGAGCTTGTAGATTGGCTATTTTTGCCGAATGTTTGTCCCAGAATAAGATTTAAGTGGTTAGTTAACGCAAGCATATTTTAATGACCATTTAAAAAATAAAATAAGTGTTAAATAGCTCTATATTCTGATAGTAATCATTGCTAGAGAGTGTTTGTTCAGTAATTGGGGTCTCCCCGTCTCTCCAGCTCTTTAGTAAACAGAAAATACATTTTCCGGTCGTAATATCAATTCCATCCAATCAGGAGAGAGAACTCATACACGATGCTGGTGATAACACAAAGTGAGAAATGAGCAGACAAAATTGAAACTGTACCACTGTAAAATGTAAGCTGATACATGGGTACTCTCTCCTGAAAATGCATTGTCTGTTTATTACAGAGCTCGAGTCTGGGAGACCCCTGTTACTGAACAAACGCTCTATAACAATGATTACTATCAGAATATAGAGCTTTGACTTGAAGTTTTTGTTTTAACCAAACAAATATCACTTAACCTATTTTGTTTCATTGAAACATGAATTCTATTGTAGGCCTATGAAAAGCAAGCACATCATGATTTAAAAAAAAAAAACATAGTTGGGGGTATCACAGATGGATTGCACCATTCTGATGAGCGCCTTGCCACAGATCTATGGTGCATCAGGCACCATTAAACCACTCCAGAGGTTCTGTGTAGTAACTAGTCTCACGTAGACAGACAACTATTCCACAATCTATAAATGCTAAATAGTCTGGAACTACACCTCCCGAAATCCGAGAACGGAAGCCGTCATCTGTTCATCATTTCCGTTCACGGAAAATATATTTCAATTATCTTTACATTTTAGAATTTTCATTTTTGATAAGCAGCTTTGATTATTTAGATTTATATTATTTATAGTATTTTCAGAGCTTCTGAGCATTTGAATTGTGGGAGGTAACAGTCTGGTTCGCGAGACTATGCAATAGGTCAGTGGTTCTCAACCCTTTTCATGTCAAGGACCCCCAAATTGACACTTATTAACCCGCAGAACCCCATTTGAAAAGATAAGCCAGGGACCCCCATAAGAGAAGATTTTTACGGCTTTAGCTGTTAACTCTGAGAGTGTACAAATGGAACCAAATGGACCCGTTAGGTTCCATTTGTACACTCTCAGAGTTACAGACCCATAAGGGTCCATTTGGTTCCTGTCCATCATTTAGCTGGGGACCCCCTGGAACTCCCTCAAGTACCCCTGGGGGTCCCCAGACCCCACTTTTAGAACCAATGCAGTAGGTGACGCTGCACCTGGGTGTAAGAGTAAGAGGGTTTCGTGAAAAGATACGTTTCAAATGCGGTGTGTAAATTCACCATCAAGTCCTCTTCTTTCTGTTCTGATCCCAAGGTACAAAATCCTCAGTGTTAATTTAACTCTGAGTGTACAAGTGTAACCAAATGGACCCGGGGTTTCAACAGAGCGTGGTGTGGGGCGCTCCTTTCACACTGTTTCACAAATCACAGATTGGGCCTTGACCTTACAAAACTTTCATGAGAATTCTTTTTTTTTCATTTTCATTATTTATTCCCTGGATATATCCTCACCTGGATATATCCTCACCATTAGTTAGAACTATGTCGATATCTATGATGTTATGGAGACCATGTTATTTGGACTCAGAATCTCTATCCAGTAGCCATCAGGGTCCTGTATGAAGGCCAGTCCCGTCATCTTACCTGTGTGGAGAGAAAAGAATGACACAGTTTGTAATCACACAAGAGCACAGAAGTCTCACACACACACAGACACTAGCTTAAGCAGTGTTAATCTCTGGTTGACCTAGAGCTCCACCTGCTGGGGGATAACTGTATATATAGTATGTACAACTCCAGGCCTTCTTGTAAACATTTGAATAAAAAAAAAAACTACATTCAAGTACTTACACATTTGAGAGTAAATATGACCTACTTTACATTCTTAAAAGATTGTTGTCTGCGCTCAATTCGTGCAGCGAATACGCGAGCTCTGGTCTAACTTAAAGCAGCACTATGTAACTTCCCTCTTCTACCCCTTACTTCCTATCACAGCGGTTTGTTTACACGTGTCCCTCTTTTTGCCCGTACAGTTCCCGTTCTCGCCCCGAAAATGCCGTTGCTGTCTAAATGGAAGGCACAGCTGATATTTCATTTTGCCGTTTTCTCTAGAGATCGTTGTCGTCTAAAACGGGGCCTTAGTCTTATGTACCTGTACACAACATGGAACAATAAAACAACATTGAACCTTGAACACGAGTAGAGCGAAAGAAACAGAAGACAGTGAGAGGTACTTCGGTGCAGACAGGAGTATGTTGAATGTGGGGTTCAGGCAGGATATGTCTAAATAAATATGATGCAATCCATCAGTTGCTCCCAAACTTTTTTCCTTGGAGCCCCCCTTCCCCTCTTATATCTGACCCCCGGAAAATAGCGACACGTTGTAAGAGCACACAAATCACGAACCTTATGTACTGTTATTACATCTGCTACTATGTAACTGCATCATCCCACTGTTATTTCTATCCACACGCCTTATGTATACATTTCACATGGCTCATATCGATATCTGACATGTTTTCTGTTTCTTTCTGTCTCTATTAGGGGCCGTGTCTGACCTCTACATAGAAAGTCCTTTTGAGTTGGCAGCATCAGTCTTCCATGTATTTCTATGGTAAAGACGTGCTGGTGCGCTCCTCTTTCCAACGCTGACCATTGTGGCATTTTTATAGGATAAAATTAGTTTTAACTTTACTTCCTCTCCTCCACACTTTTTTGAGTGCTCTGATTCTTTTTTAAAGTCTACAAGTCCAGCTGATCCTAGAAGCACCATACACCTTTAAGACGTTTTTTGTCTGTGTCTTTTCGCTGATCATCGCGCTTCCGCGGTCCCGACGCCCGGCGTTGTTTTGGTGCGGCGCCCTGGGCGCTTCAAGCTGGCAACAGCTCCAACTTTTGGAAAGGAGCGCAGTCATTTGATCCTGATTGTGTGTGACAACGCGATCATTTACAATCTGGTGTTGAATCGTTACTACAACCACGAGAAGTCCATGTTTACGTTGTTTCAGCTAAGCAATTTTGTGCTAATAACGCAAATGACAGGACGTTTGAGCAGTGAGCGCCTCAAGGGTTGATAGGTTTGTACAGTGTGGGCATCATGCTGTGTGTGAGCGCTATGGACATGATATCCAAATGGCATTCTAATGTGTGATTCATGTACAGTACAGTATGTCTGAAGTGAAACACCAACCATCATCTGGTTTCTTGACAAACGTCACTCCTTGCTCTTCAAATAATTTGCAGGCGGCATAAACGTCAGGGACAGCTATGCCAATATGACCTTTTAAAACAAGGAAAAGAGAGTAAGTCATTGTTAGGCTGCCTGAACCAACACACCAAGTCTGTTTATTCTTGCACACGTCAGATTGTTTTCTCTGTTCAAGTACAGTTCAGTTATTTATTTATTCATTTCAATTCTTTCACTTCACTTAACTTGATGCACTTAATTCTGGTTTAAATTAGGACATCGACTTAATGTGCATTCTTACATTTTCATTTATTTTCCTTTTTCCAGTATAGCATTAGCCTACATTTGATTGTCATCATTATGTATTTATTTATTATTAACTACTTCCTGTGGTTTAAAAAAACAACAACACATGTAGTCACTGTTAGAAGTCATTCATGCTCGCACGAAAAGAATGAAGACAATATATAATTTACAGGATATGCAAATTGCAAAAGAATGAATCAGAGATGGTGACATGGGGTGGAGGGCCTATCTCTTAAACCCAGTCCACACCAATGATTGCAACGGCAACCACTTGCAACAGAATCCCAAAACTGCTCGGACCGCGGCAATTGGTTGCAAGTTGCAACTCGTTGTGTTGTAAATCATTGGTGTGGACTGGGCCTTACAGTTACAGTTCTGTGACACGTGGCATATTACTTGGCATATTAAAATGACAACTCCAGTGTGTTTGATTGCCCAAACCTGAAAAGGGAGTGATTTAAATGTCACCTCACGGTAAGAGTGGTATGTTTAGTACCACTATAATACTATATATACAGTATTACTCTATATCTATATATGCATATAATCTCTGGGTCTGTGTGTCTGTGTTGACCCCAAATAGCTTGATAACCGTCCGACCGATCGACTTCAAACTTGCCATGTGTATCGCAGAGGACCTGCGAGAGCGATATCCAGAATGGGATAGTCGGTCGCTTCAGTGGTTGTTCAGAAATCTATCTTTTAATCCACAAATCTATATTTCTGTCTGTCTGTATGTGTCACTTTATGTATGCATGTGTTACTTTTACAGTATATGGAGAGATCACTAATGTCATGAATAAGACTGGTCTCCAAGTACTATGATAATGGATACTGCACTAAGTACTATAACCAGTCCAGCTTGGCTCACCAGTATTATGTCTTCTGAACATGGTTACAATACTAGAGGAGCAGCTTCTGGTATCATAGTACTCCCAGCGCCAATTCTCGCCAAAACATCTCATCTACAATTCATAACAAAATTACTTTTGTTAACAAAAATACGTAAAGAGGTATCTTGCCAAGTAATGTGCCAAGGAACTGTCATTTGTGCATTTGTTATTTGACTGGACTTTTTGATTTGATTTGTCTTTTTGTATAAATGTTTTGATAGTTTTTATACTGTTATGTGTTTATTTATCTGTCTGTATTGTATTTGCTTTGTTCAGGACCCCAGGAAGACTAGAGGCTCATTCATATATGTCTCTAATGGGCAGTGATGCTATGCTCATTTGAGAAGTGGTTGCACTCTCTATTTTAATGACGTGACGCGCACGTCGCTTAACACCTACAGTACAGGTCACACAATGGACAATTGATATGCATATAGGCTAATTCCTATGTTAATGTACCGCGTGAGTCGGGAGCCTTTGTAAACTTTGATGAAGTGTGAATTAAAAGTAGTTTTAAATCTATGCGTGTGCCTGCACGTCCCCCTGGCCAAATAAGTGGTTGCACGGCGTGCAACCGCGTCCACTGAGCATTGCACCCCTGCTAATGGGGATCCTTTAATGAACATAAACATATTCTGACAACAGGTACAACGGGTATTGCATAACCGGTTGGGCATGCGTTCCCAATGGGTATCACCCTAGTTTTATGAATGATCAGGATCTCCTGGTCATTTTATGAAGTAGACGAGTAGTATGAGGTGCAATAATAATAATAATAATAATGATGATGTGGTAATAGAAGAGGTGGACAAAGACGGGTAGCTGGATGGATGTAGTCTTACCAAATCCTCGAGGCTCCGAGTTGCCATTGTGGTAAGACAGACCTTCATCTGCCTCTGAACCCCAGTTACTGAAAGAGACAGACAGACATTTAAAAATCAGGTTTATTGACGGCGTCCAAAGTTATGTGGTACGTCAAAGCGTTGCCATAGTGCTCCTCTGTTTAAAAACTAAATGTATTGTCTAGATATGACATTAACACAGTCCAGTCCTGTTATTTCATCTATACATGCACTTACTGTACCTTTCAAATATGCTTCCTATACCTTTCAAAGTATATTTTAAAACCAACTCGCACGTTCATGATTATAATACTAGACAATCCGATAATCTCCATCCTCCCTTCAGCCGTACCACTCATAGCCAGTTCTCCATTAAAGACAGAGGTTCTTTACTCATACACACATACACACATACTTATTGCCAACTCCTCATCTTCACTCAGTAACGTTAAACATAGATTGAGGGCCAGCCTGATGAATCACTTGCTTCTACCATATAATGTAGGCCTACTTCTGCATACTCACACACAGACACACATGTGCAGACACGCACACATACACGGCACGCACACACACACACACACACAGAGACACACACACACACACACGCACCCACCCACACATTCAACTGCACACAAGGTACATGTTGTTTGTCGTGTCTTATGTTTGATTAAATGGTAAATGGTAAATGGTGCATTTATATAGCGCTTCTATCCGAAGCGCTTTACATTGATTGTGCCATTAACCCATTCACACACACATTCATACACCGATGGCGGAGGAAACCATGCAAGGCACCAACCTGCGCATCGGGAGCAATTAGGGGTTCAGCGCCTTGCTCAAGGACACTTCGACACTAACTCTAGGGGAGTGCCCCAGCCCGGGATCGAACTGGGAACCTTGCGGTTTTCCAGTTCACTCTACCTGGCCACTCTACCCCTGAGCCACTACCATGTTTAACTTACTACTTGTCAATTATTTTAGGTGAGAACCTTGTATAAGCCCTTTATGGGTTTCCTTTCTCACCTGCACTTATTTTGGTGTATTTTAATAATGTTACCTTTGTACTGTTTTTATTGTGCGAAAAAAAGAAAGAAGAAGTCTCAAGTTCTCAACACGCATCTACGCTGATCATTTGTAATCGGATGTCTACAGTGTGGAACGCAATGTCAATCGCACTTCAAAAAAAGTAAATGCAAAATAGAAATGTCAGAACCAATTTGCTTATGCAAATGCAAGAAGAGCTAGAAAAACACATGGCTGCAAAGGATATATTAAACAAATCTGAAAGGAAACACAGAAATACTGCAAAAGCAATCACAGCCCAATGGAAGTCCCCTAAAGAGCAGACAACATTTACACACAAACTACATTTTTACTTATATGAGTGATCGGATCGTAAAAATGTTTTGAAGATGAATGTAGGTATACAGTATATGCATCTGTGCGCTTGTGATCGGAACGTTGTGTTGAGCTTACTGTGTGAGTTCTATGGTGGCTCGCCGAGAGAATGTCCAGGCCGTCCTATCCTTTACGTCCACGGGGATCTCCGACTTGTCCTCGTACCCCAGGAAGTAGAGAGAGAACCGCATCGATGTGAAATCTATTTTCTGCAACAGCCTGTGGAAAATGCGTAAACATTTTTAAAGTATAAAATACGGCTTAAGTGATTAAAACAAGTAAAAGACAACCCTTTTGCCATAACACATTATTATGATAATCCCAGATGATATGTAGTGTCATCAAAATATCGATATAATATCAATAATAGCCCAGCCCTATTTGTACCTCCATTTGAATATGATGATGAAAGCTAGTGAATGCTAATTGCATCTGCAGAGAAGATGAAGCGATTGTGAAGTACTGTCACTCAAATGCATTCTGATGGAATTACTACGACTAGGTCTATGGTTACGAACCATTGTGTATATTATTTCAAAGCCAGCCTGGGCCTGACACACTCACGTCATGCCCAAGATGCGTGTGTAGAAATCTAGAGATTTAGCTGGGTCTTTCACTCTTAGCATGGTCTGCTGCATCATGTAGTCCTGCAAAGAAAAAGGGAGAAATATTATATAAAACAGTGGTTCCCTAAGTGGGGTCTGTGGACGCCCAGCAAAGTGAGGAACAGTTCGCTACATGCTTACAACACACGTTGTGAGCTTGGGTGTCAGCTATTTTTGCTATTTTGTCTATGACATGCACACAATAGGGATGCCAGGTTGAAAGTAGTTAATTTCACTACAAATTCACCAGCTAGAAGGTAATCCAACGAGAGCATGTACTGTGTAAGAATGGCTGTTCAGATCATAGGTTTCCGTCTCGCCACCTACAGTAGTAAACAGTTGTAGAATTCTGTACTTAATCTAACAACTAATATCCTCTCTTATTGGGGTCCCTGGCGACAAAATATTTGGCTGGTGTAAAAAACATATAATTATCTTGATAATAAATTGGTAGCAATGTTCTTTTATGTTCTTGCCAATGCACCCTTTCCACACGATTTTTGACAGGTAAAAAAAGCTTAAGATACATGTTTTAACAGGTGTTTCTGCCAGCAGAAATGTGTCTGACAGTTAGATTTCTGTAGGAAGTGCCAATACTAGATACTCTTAACCTAACACACACACTTACTTATCTTGAAAACATGACTCCAGAGAATAATGTGTACCAATTTGTGAGAGTTTTCTCAGTTATGATACAGTGGTTGAAGCTAGGTTATTCTCTTATTAGCCACTAGAGGGTAGAATTTGACTAGAAATGACAGGCCAGGCAGTGAACCAGAATAATATTTCTCTCTTTGGGGATTTATTGATAGTTACATGTTTTGTCCAATGTGACAATGTCCATGCCACTTAACATGGTTAAATTGACTGAATACACCAGTGGTGTAAAGTAACTAAGTACATGTACTCAAGTATGTACTTATAAGTACAGAATTTGAGATTTTTTTTTGCTTTACTGGAGTAAAGTAAAGGTAAATATACTACTTTTATTCCACTATAATTATTTGAAAACTTAAGTTACTTAGATATAAATGATTAGATTACATTAGAACACATACATTAACCACTTAAACCCCATTTTATACATAAGCTATTTTGAAAACATGTAGTACTTTTACTTTTGGTAAGTATATTTTAATGCATTACTTTTTTGGGGTACTTTTACTCAAGTAACATTTTAAACACAGGCCTTTTACTTGTAACAGAGTAATTTTATATTGTGGTATTGCTACTTTTAAATAAATACCTCTTCTAAAAGTAAAAGTACTTCTTCCAGTTCCACCAGTTCCAGTTCCATAAATGAGGCATGCGGATATGAAGTGGACGCAGAGGCAAAGCTAGGGAAGGCGAGGTTCTTATTTACTTGTAGCCTTGGATCAAGACTATCGTATATGTATTTGATCGAGTCTGAGTCAAATACATCCACATGATAGTCTTGATCCAAGGCGTATTTACTTGCAAAGCCAGTGTGTGCACAGCACACCCGACACGAGGTTCAAAAATACAAACTATATAAATTAATTTTGCAGATTTTAGTTAGAGCTCTGTTTTTTTTTAACGTGGTCTCTACGCCATGGAGAGGAACTCAGACTACTCTCAAGTTTGAGTAGCTAGAATAGATCATAGATGGGAGAGGCAACACCATTATGCATTCCAATGCAATACCAGCAGTGGTGTAAAGTAACTAAGTACATTTACTCAAGTACTGTACTTCAGTACAGTTTTGAGGTATTTTTGCTTTACTGGAGTATTGCCAGTTTTCAGTACTACTCCACTACATCTCAGAGGCACATATTGTACTTTTTTGTTGTTGAAAACTTTAGTTACTAGGTACTTTGCAGATATAAATGATTATATTATAAAACATGCATTAACCACTTTAGCCCTATTTCATACATCGGCTTAGCCTTAGATCAAGACTATTCTAAATGTATTTTATCGAGGTCGACTTTTACTTTCGTATCTACTTGAGTCTTAGCCCCCCCCCTCGTTTGCCCTGGAATTTCACCAGTAAAGCCCGTATTTCTCCGAACATGTACAAATGCAAAATGTAAGGTGCTTATCCGCTTGCCCCAAATGTTAACTAAGTGTACGGCGTGATTGTGCAATGTATTGGTCCATATTTTTTCAATAAAGAAGTGTTTTAATCCCGTATATGGACGATTCTGTCTGTTCCCGATGGGCGATAGTGACGGAGCGCATCCGGTGAAAGCCGGAATTACACGCAATGTAAACAGGAAGTAAACGAGGGGGAGAAAATGGCGTTCGGCCACAGACTGGATTAAAACACTTCTTTATTGAAAGATATGGACTAATACATTGCACAAATACTCCGGACACCTAGTTAACATTTGGGGCAAGCGGGAAAGCACCTTATATTTAGCATTTGTACATATTCGGAGAAATACGGGCTTTACTGGTGACATTCCAGGGCAAACTGGGGGGTGGGGGGGGGGGGGGGGGTCGCCAAGACTCGTAGATATAAAAAATGTAAAAATCGATACAATACATCTACGATAGTCTTGATATAAGGGCTGCTAACATCGGCTATTTATCTACACGCTCACAACGGATGTGAGCTTGTAGATCGGCTATTTTCAAATTTGTAGTACTATTACTTTTGGTACGTATAAGTATATTTTGATGCCAATACTTTTTGTACTTTTACTCAAGTAACATTTTGAACACAGGGCTTTTACTTGTAACAAGAGTATTTTTATATTATGGTATTGCTACTTTTACTTAAGTAAAACATATCTGAGTACTTCTTCCACCACCGATTACAACCATGCATTCCAATGCAATAGCAGGGACTGACTGGTGACTGAGGTATTTGCTATAAATTAGAGATCTCAGGGTTCAATAGTACAGCGATTAGACCTCCTTTAGTGTCACTTACCGCGGTCATAGGGTCCCCGTCTTTGCAGGCAGAGGCGGCAGCTTCATCAGTCAGACCTTTATTATTATTATCTGCCATGATGTTGCGTTGAAATGAGATGACGGGCAGCCTGGCCGTGGCTGCTGCTGCGTGCTTGCACAACAACACTCTGCTGACACTGTGGAGGAGGGAGGTTCTTCTGTCAAGTCGAGACAAGAAGTGGAACACACAACGAAACATGTTTGACGACATTACTTGTAGAGCAGGGCCTGAGGCCACGGCCGCTACTACGGCAGCGTTGCCAGATTTGGCGAGAGAAACGAGCAAACCAGGTCTATAAAAACAAGCCCTCAATACAAGTAGCCATAGATCACACACGACGGTCGTCATGGATTAACTTCAACCTGGTGTTTGCACTTTCTCAATTTTTAGCCCGTACATCTACATTAACGTTAAGATTTCAAATATAAAGTGCTTATCCCATGGCCATGGGTGTTACAATTATGTACGGGCCCTCAGAAGTACCCGTATCTTCCGTATTGTTAAATAAAAAGTATTTTAATCCGATCGGTGGCCATTTTATCATACTTTATGTGAGTGCAATACACCTCCCAACCGATAGGGTCTGGTGTTTAAAAGCATGTGGAGAAAATCCGGACAAAGTGGCCACCGAACGGATTAAAATGCTTTTTATTGAACAATACGGAATATACGGGTACTTCTGAGGGCCCATACAGAATTGTAACATCCGTGGCCATGGGGTAAGTACTTTATATTTGAAATCTGAACGTTAATGTAGATGTAGGGACGTGGACCATAAAGGGAGAAAGTGCAAACACCAGGTTGAAGTTCATCCATGACTGTAATTATATGGCAGTCATGTATAAGGGCTACAAAATAACAAAAAAAATACAAGCCTGGAGATCGAGGCTACACAATAAGCGACTATGGCAGCTCAAACTTTCCTTTCTAATGTTTTACAGCAGTGGTTCTCAAACATTTTCATGTCAAGGGCTCCCGAATTAATATGAATTTGCCCGGGCCCCCATCTGAAAATATTTGTGTGCCAGTGACGGTGACTCCCATTAGCCCATACAAGATTTGTGTTGAAAAATGTTTGAAAAAACATTCCAAATTTGTACAAATTGTTCCTATATATTTTTTTAATTGCAGATCTACAAGCTCAAAGTCTCATAGCGAGATCGTCTATTTTCATTTTATTTTGGGGCTCGTTTCCGGTGGTTAAACAAGACCCCCCCAAAAAAAACTCAACTTCCAATATCTATGCTTATAATAAGCACACTTGGCAACACAGCGCTACAGCCGGGCAGAGCTAAATTTAGGTATGATTATGAGTGACAGACCTACTAATCTCTAGGCGTCAATCGTCATACATACAGTGGAGTTTTTTATTTGACAGCTTTTATTAGTTACGTTACAAATTGAGATTGATACACAATCACACATTAAAACCACACTATAACCTTTTCAAGGGAATACAATTTTATTTCAACCAATCATTATGAAAAGAGTATAAATAACTGCGGCGGTTTCCTGCTCTTACACTTATATCCTGTGGTCTGGTAAGACGACTACTGGTTGACAAGTGGTACTGCATGAAGGCCAAATATCTACCCAGAGTAATATTTGCAGCACTTGTGTGGGGGTCCTAAAGTCCTGCTGACAGTGCTGAGGATTCAAACCTGGGGGACCCAGGTTTGAATCCTCAGCAAAGTAGGCAGCGGTTCCGGTAGGCGACACAAAGGAGATTCTGTCTCCTACCGTAACCGCTGCCGGTCATCAAATAATTGGCTTAGGAATGCGACAAAAACATCTCCATGAATTCAAGTCTCCATGGGGTGACCAATCGATAGAAAAAGTCATTTTGGGGGATAAATGTATTATAGGTCAAGTCAAAGTAAATTAAAATCAGCCCCACCTTTACCAGCTGCAACATTAAAGTGATGCAGAACACATTACTAATTGCAATCGAATGATTGTGAAATGGCTCATTCTGCATAAAAGGTACTACATTTGGTAGGCTGCTTAAGAATATTAGATACAAATAATTTGGTACTTTGCATATAGCCCAGTTAAGATATTGATACAGGTTAGTTATCTTAGGTCTTATTTCGGTCAAAGGCAATTATTTTAAGAACGTAACCGCTTGTGGATTCAATACTGCCTGCATTAATTATACCCGATGTAGTCAACATGCTATGCTGTGAAGAAACATTAGGACAGTGATTCTCAACCTTTTTCATTTAAAGGACCCTCAGTTTGATATGCAATAAGCCACAGACAGACCCCCCCCCCCCCCCCCCATTTGATACCATGTTTAAAAAGAATCTCTGGGACCCCCAATCTACACTGTAAATTGTTCGAAAAACTCATACATAAGGTCCATTTTACTGGTGATCATCCAGACCCAAACAGTCCACGAATTAGGGCGAGGCTAAGCCCAACAAAGCGCAATGTTTTGCAACACAACACTTTAAAAAGAGTCAGAAATAATGACATTTCAAAATCTTTAAAACAGTAAAATGTCTCAAATAATTTATTTAAAAAAAAAAAGGGATAAAAACAAAAGTGGGTTCAACAGTAAATTAAAAACTGCGGTCCAAGGACCCTCAGACGCATACACGTGTTTTTGTACATTCTCAGAGTTATGGTGGTCCTTGAAATCAAGTTTGAGAACCAGTCATCTAAAATAAAATCGAGCTGCCAAGTTTATCTATCTCTTGGCAGGACGGTTCTCCATGAGCAGAACGGTCAGACGACGAACGACGCCCGGCAGTTTGTTGGTGTAGTTGTCCTCCAGGACGGAGGCCAGTCTGCGCCGCAGGCTGCTCAGGCAGGGCAGAGAGCCGCAGTCTGGGATGTTGAGCAGCGTGTGGAAGAACTCACACCACAGCTCACTGTGGGGGTTCCTGTAGGAGGGCGACAAAGAGATGGGCAACGTTACACTTCATACTTTTGGGGTCATTTAACACTTAACCACTGAAACCCCGCTAGATTTGGTAAACTGGACCTGAATTGGCTCTGTACCGCTATTTCAGTCTACACTTTTTGGAAAAAATAGCTGATCTACAAGCTAGATGAGCTATTTTTGGACAATGTTCCGCCCAGAATATGGCTGCTGGGGTTCAAGTGGTTAAGCTTGAACCCCAGTTTAAGAGGATAATAAGTGGTTATTATCCTCTTAGACTCTGTAAAGCCTTTAAGAATCCACCATTGCCATGTTATGAGAAATGTTCAGTGAAACTCCATGAATGCATGATTCTTCTAAGAGTTCTTTTGCCACGTTTTACACCTGCATAACATGTGTATGCTCGTCGGCAGGCATGTAAGCAAAGTGGTTTTGGGTAGCGCTTTTTTTACTCAACATCCTGCCTACCACCCGTTTTGAAAGTGCACATACTGTATGCAGGATGTGAGCGACTTACAACGAGCACTCCCCAAAAGGACTTTGCGCACAAGCCTGCAGGTAATGCAGGTGTACAATACAGCAAAAGGAGAACACTTAGAAGAATCATGCATTCACTGAGTTTATTGACAAAGTTGCTCATGACATGGCAACATTGGATTTGTGTTAAACGTCTTTACAGAATTAAAGAGGACAACCCAAGCCGTCTGAAGAGGTGCAATATTGGCGAGTGTATCGTCATTTAATACAAGCAGATTGAACTTTGTCTCATCGACGGGGCTGTCAATGGAAGGAATTGCACCTTAGGTTAAGTTTCAGCAGACAGTAGGGTTGTTGAAATCAAAAATGATTACGTTTCTCAAGCGTTTCTTTTGACTGCACCACTAAAATATTTTATTCAAAGTAAAATACCACATTTACCTCCTAAAGTTTCCATTGGTCTTCCAAACTCCATCCTCGTTCTTCACCTGCATGTACGTTCCAAAAAGCATGCAGTAGACCGTCCCTGCGATGCCAAAGTAGTCCGTCTGAAACAGGAACAACAAATACTCAGTCTACCAGACCATCATAGGCTACAATCATTAAGTTCGAAATCACTTCGGTTAATACTGTTGTTATGAACATACCTGATAATTCCATGGTCTGCCACTGAGCATCTCCGTGCACTGGAACCCCGAGGTCATACACTTGGCGGTGAAGGCCGTACCAGGAGGGAAGAGTTCCATGTCAATACTCTGTCCCAGGTCGATCAGAGTCAGGCCATGGTCCAAGTTATCTGGCGTAAAGATTGTATTTTTCATGAACCTAGGATAACAAAAAAAAAAAGACAATGTTCTATTTTTTTTATTGTAATATTGAGTATGAATACAGCATCTCTTGCATGCATTTTTCAATGTGGGGTCTTTTGTCAGTATCAGGGTTTATGCTGCACAAGAATATGCTTGTATATCTGCCAATTTTGAGAAGCACTGGTCTAAATCCTAAGAGTTTTCATGATGAGATACAATATTGATATATCGCCCAACCTACCTCTCTCCCAGTAGGAAGTTGTCAGGCTTGATGTCAGCGTGGACGATGTGGCTGTTGTGCAGCTGCTCCACCATGTGTAGGATGCAGACGCTGAGGTACATGACCACCGGCTGGGGCATCAGCTTGTCACCCAGTCTCGAATTCTTGTACAAGTTGACTGCATCCTGGGTGACAGAGCGGGTCAGTCAGTCACATGGATGAAAGCAAAATAAAGTCTCACGAAAAGCTTTGTCAGCATTTATTTTATTTCCCCCCCCCTATTATGTTGTTTTGCCATTTACTCCTTTTTTTGTGGGGGGGGGGGGGGGGGGGTTGTATGTTGACTTGTTTTGCGATGTGGGGGGAAAAAAGTGACACTATATGCAACAACCGTTGCCCTCTAATTGTCCACAATAAAAAAGTATTAAAAAAGAAATATAAAAGTCCTAATCTGTGACAGCATGAAAGGAGTTTCATAAACAGGCCCTATTGCACGGGCCTTATTCTGAAGGGACAAACGTAGCAGCATCTTTCCACCAGTGTTGCTGCTTGGAGCATACACAAACTCAAAGTTACAGGACCCATGCTCAGTAATAGAGCCTGCCAGCACAACGAGAGTGAATGCAGAACAATATTGCAGGGGATTTCGGAGATTTTTTTTGGTCACTACCCACACATTTTGCTTTGTTGCTCATTCCACCAATGCTCGGTCCTTCCAAGCCTTGTTGTAAAGGTGACTATTCGATAAAAAAAACAAAAACAATTGGTATTAAGGGGAGAAACGATTTTAACTTTTTGCACACACAGACAGAGACAGAGAGAGACAGACAGAGACAGAGACAGAGAGAGAGAGATATATATATACACATATCTACATATGAACTTCCTGTTGATTTTACAATTTGAATTAGGAAAGCGATCAGGACTGGATACATGGATCCGAATCTTCAAATTGTTGACATTTGTATATAAAAATCACACCTGTGTGAAGGTAGCGGCGCCTTTGATATATTTTGTCATAGATATGTGTTTCTACTAGAGAAACAATATTAAATCTCTGTAAATGTATTTCAAGGCTTCCAGTGGCACTAAATAGTGCCATTGGAAGCGAATCACCAAATGCATTCCAAGGTAAGTGGCAAAAACTGATCTGTCATAGGTTCACTATGATGATGACATCATAGTGATGTCATGAATAGTAACATAGTGATGTCATGAATAGTGACCAATCAGAACGTTGACGGACCTGACCAATCAGAACGTTGACGGACCTGACCAATCAGAACCTTGGCGAGCCTGACCAATCAGAACGTTGACGCAAAAGCCAGGTATAGAGGGCTAACATCCGCTCTATACCTTTAGGTATAGATGATTGGTCACATGAATAGTGACCAATCAGAACGTTGACGGACCTGACCAATCAGAACGTTGACTGGTCTATAGATGATTGGTCTATAGATGACTATAGATGATTGGTCACATGAATAGTGACCAATCAGTGACCAATCAGAACGTTGACGGACCTGACCAATCAGAACGTTGACGGACCTGACCAATCAGAACCTTGGCGAGCCTGACCAATCAGAACCTTGGCGAGCCTGACCAATCAGAACGTTGACGGACCTGACCAATCAGAACGTTGACGCAAAAGCCAGGTATAGAGGGCTAATATCCGCTCTATACCTAAAGGTATAGAGCGGCTAGCGCCGCTAAAAACAAAATGCAGAGAGATTGGCTGTACATCTGTGTGACAGTGAGGCATACAAATCCGGTCTTTCAAAAATGACATCGAGAACAGAAGGGCGGATTTTTAGTCTAAAGCCCTGCAGATAATGTTTCAGTCAAAAAGGTCACTGGTCAAGGTCACAATCAACAGATGGGTGGATTTTCATACGGTTTTAAGAGGTGCTTTTGCTAAAACGATGAAAGTGAACCCACCAGTAGAGTTCCATAGTTGTGGATCTCTCCAAGGAGCACGCTTCCATTCGTGAAGAGGTGGGCTGAGTGAAAGCGGTTGAAGAGATGCCGCACGTTTGGTGCCAGCCGAGCATCCAGCAGTGTGTTGATGTGAAACTCCCACGGATTGCCTGGCTTCTGGACCTATGTTACCAAACATGTAGTGAAGATAGTCAGCATTAGGTACCGTTGAGCGTTCTTCATTGAAGCCACCTGGTAACTTCAATGGCATACTTACTCTAACCAATTTTCAAAACTTTACAAACGTACCCACTTTAAGCCTGGCACCCTATTTGGGGCAAGTGATTATAGCATGTGAAATAGCCGATCTACAAGCTCACAACACCTTGCGTTGTGAACTTGAGGGTCGGCCATTCGAAGTTTCTGAAAAATTCATTAAAAAACAAGTGTGTGTATCGGTATGTATGTATGCATGTGTGTGTATAAAAATAAGGCTCAAGTGGGTCAAAGATAAGTTTGGTGAATCAAGAGATTTGGTGTTACCTTTAGAATCATTTTCTTGCCTGACGCTTGTTCGATGGCTTGGTAGACAGTCGCAAATGCACCTTTTCCAAGAACGACGTCAACCCGTATCGACTTCTCACCTGTCAGTGGTGGAAGAAGTACTCAGATGTTTTACTTAAGTGAAAATACCACAATATAAAAATACATTGGCCTGTGTTGAAACTACAAAAGCATTGGCATCAATATACTTACAGTGCCAAAGTAAAAGTACTAATATTATTACATATGTTAGAAACTTTTTCTAAAATAGCCGACCTACAAGCTCACAACACTTCGCAATAAAAGGAGTTGGGAGCTTGTAGATTGTTGACGGGCACTCAAGTACTGTTACTGTACTGTGTCAGACACTTTTAGACAAACTGCCCTGCAGTACTACCTATACTTTATGGAATGATCCTGTTGAAATGGAAAATCAATCTGTGGCCGTGGGCTTGCTTCAGACTACAGGCAAATCCCATTTGTTTCTCAAATACGATTTTAAGGATTGTCCAGTGACTTAATCCGTCATACAATGATGGTAGCCATTTTTGGCAAGCGACAGTCGTACGAAATAAATATAAATCAGGCATCAGTGTCTAGACTGAGACATTTTAGAAATCACTTTAGAGTTTGAAATCGTTTAGACTTGATAAAACAACAACCAATCTGATTCCATCTGGATAGCCGAAAAATGTGAATTAGGCTAACAGCCAAAAACATTTAACAGGGTAGAACCAAATGCACTTAGACTAGGATAATGATTGTGAATTTTCACATCTGAGCAACATGAATGCAATAAAGTGAGTTCCACATACCCATGGTGATCTGTGTCTTGGGTGCAATGTTGGGCATGTTGGTGAACTTGTGGGTGTTGACTTGTGGGTGAGATGTCAGTGGAGTGGACAGTGTGGACAACAGATGGGCTATCAGCTTGTCGTCCCAGGGATCCGAAATCAACCCTCCCGCACTGCGCTCTGGTACTGCCAGGTTCATGGACGCATCATCAGAGCTCAATTTAAGCCCGTGGTCTGGACTCATTGGTTCGTCCACAGTGCTGAAGCAGGACCTCTCCATGGGGCTCATGGGGACATCGGCACAGAATTTGGGTGGTTCTGGCGTCATGGGGACTTCAATGCTCTGCCGCGAGGAGAAGGCGGCTGCTTGTTGTCGAGCCCGCTGGGGGCTCTCAAAGGGATCCAGATCCGGCTCTGTCGCCACCTCGGGGCTTGGGATGACGGGTTTGGGTGCACAGAACTGTGGGGGTTCTGGCGTCATGGGGACTTCAATGCTCTGCCACGGGAAGGCGGCTGCTTGTTGAGCCCGCTGGGGGCTCTCAAAGGCATCCAGATCCGGCTCCGTCACTACCTCGGGGCTTGGGATGCCGGACAGCCAGTTGGGTTTGGGTGCACTGAACTGTGGGGGTTCTGGCGTCATGGGGACTTCAATGCTCTGCCGTGGGAAGGCAGCTACTTGTTGAGCCCGCTGGGGGCTCTCAAAGGCATCCAGATCAGGCTCCGTCACCACCTCAGGGCTTGGGATGCCAGACAGCCAGTTGGGTTTGGGTGCACACTCGGGGCTCATGGGAACATCACTCGGGCAACCCATGTTCTTCTGAGCATTCTCTGGACTGTCAAAATCATTCCAAACAGTAAAGGCCGGGGACTTGGACATCCGCCTTGAACTTTTGGGTATCTGGCAGAGAAAAGACGCTGGTTCCTCAGACTGCTGGGGGCTCACGTACACCTGCCAGCCGGGCGTCTTTGTGGCCTTAGCTGGGCTCTCTGGGCCAGCGGCGTCTGTGGGGACATCTCTGAAAGAGAGCTTATTGGCAGTGGGAGGTGGCTGAGTCACAGTGTTTGAGAAAGACGAGGTCACATTGTGCTGCGGGCCCGACGGGAGGCCTTCTCCCACTATCGTTCCCTGGAGCTTGGAAAGGCCCAGCGCCGTTTCAGACAGCTTCTCATCCGATTCATTCTCTACAATAGGGCTGGAATGAGAGGAAGGAAGATTAGTATAGTAATAAGAGCTTGTGATAATATTTATAAAACAAAGAGAACCTGGCATCCCTGTTTTTTGGGCATGTCAGTTTTCTTCAACATTTTTAAATGGCACATCTACAAGCTAGCTCACAGTGCATAGCAATGCATTGTGAGTTTGTGGGTCGGTTGTGTTCACTACTTTTGTGCGACAGTCACACGACATAAAAGGCATTAACTTATGAAAAGAATAAGAGGAGATAGAAACATAAGGTTTCTGCCCAACAGCAACAATATGATTCTGCCACCAATTATAGCAACTGACACCAAAACAGACTAAAAATCAAACGAAGGTTTTTCCAATTTGGCCCAGGTGTGATTAGCACACATGTACAGTGTTGGTGGAGGAATGGAGCGACTGGATGGCAAATTACCTGAGTTTTGCGGATTGCGGCCTGTGTCGATTCTCCTCCATGTCACCAAAAACCCTTCCCCACCCGTCTTCTGGACCTATAGACATCAAAGCATTATTTAACTTAAACCACACTAAAAATGGTAGAAGCATAGTGAGACAAGGCACACAACACAACAATGAAATAAACCAGTGGTTCTCAAAGCTTTAAGTTCAAGGACCTCTATAACTCTGAGAGTGTACACATTTGCACACTCCCGAGTTAGACCTGTAAGGGTCCATTTGGAACCCCCTCATTTGGAACCCAGAGGATCCCTGTACCCCACTTTGTGAACCACTGAAATAAACTAACTATATTCTAAGGACGGGTCGGCTACCTTGTTCCTGCTCTCTGAAGGTTTTGTATGTGGAGGGAGTCGACACCAGATGAGCAGCCATGGCGAAGTCTGTGGTGCTGTTGGGACAGGCGGCCAGGGAGTTTAGGGCGTTGTACCGAGGCCCCCACATTGTGCTCTCCTCTGGGATCAGCTCCGAAGGAGTATCCTGGGTCGACAAATGTATACACAACGTACGGTAAATCAAACATGGAGCATAGTGCTCTCAACATGGTCTCACCACCAGTCTGTGAACTTGGGGTCTTAGCAGCGACCTGTCGGCGAGGTTCATCTGGTTGTTGTCGGGCAGAAACCTTGTATCTCCACATTTCCATTTCTGTTTCTCCCCCCTACTTCATCGTACCATATTGTTGTGCAAAAGTAGCTGATCTACAAGTTCACGTTTTTTTTTGCTATTTAATTTGAAAGTAAAGTGGTTAAGTCCATCTGTGGGTTTAAGAGCTTTTGACTAAATAACTAGAGTGGATCCACAGGAACACGTTGCCCCCCCCCCCCCCCCCCCCCCCACAAAGTACGACAAAGAACTTACATTGGGTCGGCCTGATTTAGACACATCCAGCACTGACAGGGCCCTTGCAGCTTTGGGCTTCTCAGCTACAGAGGCAGCTGTAGCGGCCCTGAGAAAAGTGGGGGAAAAAAAAAAGAGGATTTCAATCTTAGTTTCATGTTTATTTCAAAGAATTATATAACAAAACAATTCTGTTACTTAGGATTAACAAATGAAAAGGTTAAGGCCTGTATTTTTACCTGCAGTTCTCCTGATTATCCTCATCCATAAAGATGGTAAATGGCGTTGGGTTGGTGGGGGGTTTACAGGATAACGGTACACCTTCAACACAACATCAAGGGACAGGAAGAGGGGGAGAACAAAACAAAAAAAAAGATGGTGAGTCGGGACTACGACTTAATTTATTCTCAGTTGCACACTGAAAATACCCCATCTACATTATGACACGTTGAGAGCTTGTATGAATCAGTCTTAGGTAGGCAGAGGTCAGATTAAATGTGCAGTTTGTATGGTTTTCAAGTCAAACATCTTAGGGAACATGGTTTTTCCATAACCTCAGTTTCAGTATTTAAGCATTACAATACCATAAACAAACACCTCTTTTAAACAGCTTTTCCCATTATTTTGCCCGTTTCTACAATCCAAATAATAATGAACTAAAAGGCGTATTTATATAAAGGCCTTAAAAGAAGAAACAACCTGAATGTGCGTATACTTGGAGATTATATACAGTACATATATACACATACCAATTGCAGCTTGGGGCAGTGATGTATTAGAGTCTTCCAGCAGGGTTGGGGCCTGAAACATATCCATGATGGCATCTGGAGGGTGGATAAAAGCAACTTCAGACAATAGAGCATCTTAAATGTACTGAAACAGTGTTATTAGTCCAACACATTCTGAAAGGGACATCATTACTTGCTTTAAAATAATGTGTTCTCATTAAGACAGTCACTGGTGCAGTCACCCTTTTAAACCACCAATTTACAGTTCTGTTGCTAAACGTTTGAGAGGAAAGGAGAGAAGGGGGGGTGCTCAGCACTCACTCATAGCTTCGCGGGTGTTGACAGTAGGTGAGGGGAGTGCCCTGGATGGTGTGGCGTGTGCAAGGCCCATAGACGTGTTGGGAGTGATGTGAGACAGGTTGCCTGTAGTACCACCCTGAGACGCTGACACACCAAGAAGAAAACAGTCAGTCTTCTAAACACTTATGCCCCATTTTGTACTTCATCGTACAGTGGCACGTGAACGTAGCTGATCTACACTGTGAGCTTGTAGACAAGCTACAGCCACTGCAGTAAAACACCCCCCCAAAAAACATTTTTAAGGTTTCCAGGCAGCCACTACATTACTTACCATCCAACTTCTCCTCAGGCTCTGTCATCTCATCAACAGACGGAACCCTGGAAACAGGAAGATACAGATATCATTTTAAACATCAAAATATTTTCAGTGGGAAATTGGTACCGTTTGGTTTTCCCTCTATCATCAACTACAATATTTAACATGAAAACAGGTTTAGGCAGACATGGAAGCAAAGCCACCAGGGGGAGCTAGCCACATGAGCTACTCACTGATCGGTGTGGATGGGATGTTGCTGCAGACTTCGAGACAGACTGCTTGCTGGTCCATAAGGTTGGACCCCGTCGTCCTGGTATGGGACTTCCAGGACACCGGCAGGCCTGTGGGGGATCAGAGATGAACTCTCTGAGCTCCACTCCTGCTGCTCCTGGGGTGCTGGATGCTGGACGGGGGGCGCTCGGTAGGCCTGTCACAATGGTTACATAATCAATTATTTTTTGCATACTCGTTTTCAGGTTGAAATTTTCATACAATTTCAAACATTGCAGTTGAAAAAAAAGGGGGGGGAAAAAATAACAGGCGATTATAAAAAATGTTTTCTAAATCAACAGTTTTGGGGGAAAAAAATTAAAAAAAATACCTTTTTACGAGTTTTGAAAAATAGCAGATCTACAAGCTCATGAGTGCCGCGCTGTGAGCTTGTATATCTGCTATTTTTGAATAGCCAAAGACATTTAAAATGACACAGACGCGTTCCTGGTCTTAATGGGTTAAATATGGTCCATAGTACATCATTTATCTTGATTATTGGTGCCAGTCATTGTCAGTAATTTCTTCGTATATTTTGTTCCAATTTTCAATGTCAAAAACACAAAAAGAATGATTAAATAATTGTCAATCTTTTTTTGTTAAAGCAAGTCTTTTGCACAACTACAATGGTGCGCAGCACGGTCTAATACACCAAGACGTTGTTAGATTCCCATTAAAGAATCTTTTTGCATTTGAAGACGGTGTGCAGGAGTTTTTTTTTCTGTTGCTGCAATTAATAGTAAATGAATAGTAACAGGAAACCATTACCGATGGCAGAGGCACCTCTGATGAATGGATGCTCCTCTTGGCCTGGACTGAGGGATTGTGGGATACATTCAAGCCACAGATGTCAGAGAGGCGGTTGGAATGCTCCCACGGTGCAGGCACGGCATCTTGTTCTGGCTCATGACTAGTCCATGCCTGGGAGAGCCTGGCAGACGGCTGGACAAAACATGGGATAACACTTCTTAACGCTGCCGCTCCCTGTAACAAGGTTACAATTTGCTCATTACATAGTTTGTATTTCTGTTTTTATAAAGTGTTCTAAGGTGACCTGAAAGTCACTCCTCAAAAAATGCATTGAAAGTACAGGTCATTATGGGTTTTTAACGGCATCATCAAAGAGCATGGCAATGCCTGTTGAATTAGTCGAGTTTGCCGTCAAACCCACAGGTTAGTGGTAGCTGCCAATTGCAAAAGATGCAGAGGTTTGGGAAGGCCTGGTCTAACCTGCTGGCCGGCAGGGCGACTGGCTGCAGTGGCCCCCTGCTTCTGGTCCAACATGCCCAGCATCCTCTTCATACGAACAACGCTCTCCTCTTCCTCCCTCAATCGCCTCTCTTTCGCCTCTGCCAAGAACAAGAACACAGCGAGAGATAAGCAAAAGCATGACAAACAAACCCAGGGCTTTTCGTGTTATCCTTTTGGCATAGTGAAAGGGCCGATTCTCAGTTTTATATAATGTGTGATTATAAGTTCTGTTCATATTTGAATGTGTTCATATAATTAATGCATAAATGTTCATTTCTATTGTGTTGGGTACTGAGAGGAGGAGAGAGCTAAGAGCCAATATTGGATGGTCTATTATTGTTACCAGGTCCATGTAAGTTACAGATGTTGACATTCCACGGCTATCTTATAGTGTCTCCAGCCCTTGGAGGCACAGCTCTCTGCTCCCACTGAAGTCTCAAATACGCTCTAATCTATTACATTTAGTACCCATTACTCGTAGTATCCTAATACTTTTAAGTACTTTCTGTCCCGCCTCCCTGCTTGCTTCTCTGTTTCAATAAATTGGTGGCGAGGGGTTTTGGACGCCAGAATGACTCCAGAGAGTGATGGTGGTCGTTCCCTTGCGCAAGTAAAAAGAGATCTCAAAGCTTCCGTGTGTTTTATTTGGAGTGTACTCTAAGCCCTAGTGTGTGTGTAAAATGATAAGAACCTATCACATAGCTTGTCTAATTGTACTTGCCGTACTGTCTGCAACAGCTTAGTAAAGCATTCAATGAATCACTTAATGACCATGTAGGGCATTCATTTACGGGGGAAAGAAATATAAAGAAACAAGGTTTCTGCCCGACAGTAACAAGATTATTAATACTCCACTTACCACGCTCTCTCTGCTCCTTTTCCTGCTTGATCTTCTGGAAGTATTTAGCAGCCCTGACCTCCTCGAAGCAGTATTCCGAGCCTTGACAAAGCAGGCTGTCTTGGTCATACCTCGACAGCCCGGCAGAGCTCGACCCAGATGATGTGACGCCCACGTTCTCTGAACGTGAGATCCTAAGGATTCAACATTTTATTATAAATAGACAGAAAAAGGTGCCCTTCTAGCAGGCTATTCAAAACACTGGGAGCATAATAAAGTTGTACAATTTCAGCAGCATAATGTTCAGGGGGGGTGAAAGAAGTACCGATTTCAAAGGGACCCTTACAGGCCTGTAACACCGAGTGTACAAATGGAACCGAGTGAACCCTTACAAGTCCTTTTGGTTCCATTTGTACACTCATTATGGGGGTCCTTGAGATTAAAAAGTTTGAGAACCACTAGTCTACTGAAAATGTTGACAGACCAAAATGAGAACCAAATGACTCACATGTAGTAAGAAACAAAAGACCAAGTAACTCACATCTGGACGGATTTCACTGGTGGTGGTGGTAACAGACCGTCACTGGAGCCCTGTGATGGAGCCAAATGTGGAATTTAGTTAGCTACTACATATAGTAGGAAACACAAATTTGTTCACATGCAAAAAAAAGCTTGCCTCATGGAACTAAATATGTTAAGTCAGTGTGTACGGGCAGGGACAACAGACGCACACACAAACCTTGCTTGATGTAACAGGCTGGTTGAGGACCTGGGAATCCTGTAGAGGATTCCGTCCATGACCTATAGAACACATTGGACAGCTGACATGATATACAGTACGGAATGCAAACAATTCAACAAATTAATTATAATGGAGGATATCTCACCCAAAACTCCTGGTTGGGCTCTGGAGGTTCTCATTTGAAACTGCCTGGAATCAGAACCAAAGACACTTTAATTGCCAGGTTCAATAGTAGCTTAAGCAAAGAACATACTTATAACACTGGGGTCAGTATCGCCCTGCTATTATTGTCCTCTTCACTGATGGAGATAAAGATAACAGCTTCAACACAGATGCTAAAGCCTGTGCTTTGCTCCCCTCTATTTGATTAGGAATATGACTTACAAACGGTAAAATAAGTCATAAGTAGTCTTTGTGAAATTCATGTAAACATTGACAATTTACAGAGTTTTATAGTTGTGACGGCCCCATGGCCTCTGTCAGGGTTTGTGTGCACGTTGCTAATATCAATGTCTTTTCAGTGTACTGGGACCTGGTTGGAGAGTGGTGGCAATCAAGGATTGGAGGCAGCTGGCCAGGGCCTCCAATCCCTATAAAAAAGTCACCTTGCCCAGTGCTTCTTTCTCTTCCACCTGGGCCACACCCGAGCATGGCCACACAGAGCATATTGTTTGTTTGATTCAGTCCCTTAGTTTGTATGGCAGTTTAGTTTCCCTGCCAGGTTTTTGTTGGAGACATTTGCTTTAACTCTTTAAATTATTATTCTATTTAATAAAATCATACATTTTTGCATTTATCCCTTGCCTGTTTCCCTTTGTTGTGGTCTGGGAGCCGGATCATAACAAATGGGGGCTCGTCTAAAAGCTTACCTGTAGTTAGTGGTTAAAAAATAAACAAAAAAATCTGATTAACGAGCGCTGTACTTTGTTGGTGCTCATTTGGGAAACTTGCGAAGGGATTTGTTTTGTCACTCACAGACTCACAGGACAGACACACTTGGGTAAGTGTTGGCCTTTGTTGATCTCTGGTATTTTGAGCTGACCCTATAGGTAAAGCGCGTTTCCCCTTGGGACTCGTGAGCATCCTGAAAGTAGTGTGGGGAGAAAGTGGCTGGAGCTATATGCTCGGGAGCACGTCTCTAGTCTTGGGGGGGTTGCCAGCTTGCTGGTCGCCTTTTTCCACACTAGCGTTTACAGTGCATAAGTACCCACCCAAGTAACCCTTGAAGACTAGTGTGCAGTGTTAGAAGGTTTTTGGATAGGCAGGTAAGAGGGAAGGCTCAATTTACTGTCTTGAGATTTCATTTTTGTGGCCAATACTGTTTTCTCTTTCCTGGTGTTTTTGTTCTTGTTTTTTTTGTCATGGCAGAGGTTAAGGCATTTGTAGATGCTCCGTAAGAGGAGGCGTTAAATACCTGCACTAAAGAACAATTACTAAAAATAGCTGAACATTATAAAATTGATGTGGGTGACAAGAGGCTAAAAGATAATGTAAAAGCTATTATTAAGGCATATCTATGTGATATGGACATTTTGACTCTACCTCATACCAACACAATGGTGTTTTTACACCCAAGTAGTTCGATACCTTGATATTACATAAAGAAGCGTAGATTTGTTTTGAATTACAAACAAAAAAGACACCACACTTCTCAGTCACTTAAATAGAAAAAGGTTTTCGATAGAATGATCGCTTAGAAAATAATTGATAGTTGCAGCTTAATGGGAATCACCTGTATTCATGGAGGACAGCGTCTGCTGGCTGTGCCTGGCTCTCCATGGCTCTCTGGTAGACAGAGACAGCCTGGTCATGCTTCCCCAGCTGCTCAACCTGCTGGGCCCAGGCTATATAGAAGGCTGCCGTCCTAGTCCCAATACCCTTACTGTGTATGTAGGCGAACACAGAATTGGGATCGCCATAGTAACTTGCCTGCACCAAACAGATTAAAATCAAAAAGCACAATTTGTGAGAACCAGTTTAGAGTAAATGATAGAATGTAATTAGTATCTAGTGTGGACCGACATAATGTACAATACACGCAGGAAATAGAAGCCACAAGTGAAAGTGACGATGTGAATAGTTAATTCAGAGACATGCTACAAACCAGACAGTGTTAACTGCCAACATTATAATTGTACATGGATTTTTATCACTTTGAATAACATGAAGAACATTATTAAAATTAATGTATGCCATAAAAGGGTGGTATGGTATCAAAGGCACCAACACCATTTCAAAGAGACAAAGCCCCACTCCATCCATGTATTGGATTTAAAAAGGGGACAGAGGAGATATCATACATTGCGCATCAAACATGTGTGTCAATGCATTTGGGAAGACCTGCTAGACATGCTTACCAATCTAATGCAGTAGCCCACGTATCTGATGTCATCTGAATATCGTTGATCATCATGAAATCTTTTGACAATTCTATCAAACACGACTTGCATCTCTGCAGCATCTCCAGCAGGCAGTCTCTCCTCAACACACTGGGCAAATCTAGAACAAATACAGTTATGTTTTCTGCATATTGTATTGAGGTCATCATCTTCAGTTTTGTTGAATAACATCCTTGCATATCTATGACATTTACCTGCCCCATTCTTCCAGAGGGTCGTCGCCTGTGTAGCCACCCAAACTGTTTTCAAAGCTCCTGAAACAGTAAATGAATGAAGTATGGGTTCATTTGCAGTGGTTTCGTGGCTTTTATTGTTGCAAACTCAAGTCAGCAGATCTACAAGCTCGCTACGCGTTGTGAGCTTGTAGATCGGCTATTTTCAAATAGCCTAGGTATAAAATAGGGCCAAAGTGGTTAATGTACGTTTCATTATATCATAGTTTATATCTGAAAAGTAACTAGTAACTAAAGTTTAAGTAATTGTAGTGGAGTAAAAGTACAATATTTGCCTCTGAGATGTAGTGGAGTAGAAGTAAAGTATTGGAAATTGGAAATACCCAAGTAAAATACAAATACCTCAAAATTGTACTTAAGTAGGCTACAGTACTTAAGTAAATGTATTTAGTTACTTTCCACCAATGGGATCAAGACTATCAAAGATGTATTTTTTATCGAGTCTGACTTAATGATCTCTACCCCCTTATAGTCACTGAACATCCACGCGGAAAGCCCCTAGTGTAAGTGTATTAGCCTGTATGTTTCAACAATATATATTATGCGTTTTAAACCTGTCTGTGTCGGATTATGTCGTTAGTTCCCTGTATTCCTCAATGGGCGGTAGTTACGAGGCGCATCCGGTGAAAGCCGGTATTACACTCAATGTAAGAAGGACTAAAACGAGGGGAGAAATGGCGTTCAGGCACAGACGGGATCAAAACACTTCTTTATTGAAAAATAGGGATTAATACAGTGAACAAAGATTCCGAATGCCGAGTTAACATCCGTGGCTACCGGGTAAGCACTTTGCATTTTGCACACATAGGGAGAAATACGGACTTTACGGGCGGATGTCCAGCGACACTGGGGGGGGGGGGGGTAAAGACCAATATAATGCAAATGTCAGAATCGCTCAAATGCAACTATGATAGTCTTGAAGGGTGGGTCTTTTGTAGCCTACTTTGTTGCAAGTCGCCAAGCTACAAGCTCACAGCACATGGCGTGACTGGTTCACACGCGTTTACGATAGTGTTTCATAGTAATTAAAATAAGCTCACACTGCAGACACTAGCCTACTGCAGCGTGTTTGTCTACTTACATGATAAGGTAACGGAGCCCCGCCGGGTATGCTAAGCTAAAGCTAACGTTACATTTGAAAGAAAAGCGGACTTACTGCAAGCTCGTGGGGATGTCCATCGCACAGCAATAAATAAATGTAAAAACAGGGTATTCTTCTGTATTTGGACGTCCGTCCGTGTGTTTTTTTGTTTAGCGTCCGTTCTCGTTCTGTTGTTGTGGGAGGAGGACGAAAGTTTTTAAATCTAACTGCAGTTGGGCGGGTCCACCCCACTGACCAATCACAGCACAGCCGGCAGTGTTGCCAGATTTTGTGAGAGAAATAAGCAACCAGTCATGTGAAAACAAGCCCAAAAGAAGCGACATGAACACTTTAAAGTAAACATTTTCAGATGGGCGATAGGGGACAAATACATTTGGGGGTCCATGAATATATTTCAGAACCACTGGTTTAATATTAATAAGCCCAAATAAGCAACTACACTTTACAAACAAGCCCCAAAAACCGCAACTACCAATATTTCCCCCGCGGTGGAAAGGCTGGTGACGCGAGGTTACCAATATTTACATGCAACTGTATAGTTTGTTGATTACTTTTGATGCAATAATGTTCTCTTTTCATATAATTTCAGGTATTAAAAGGTCTTAAAAGTCCTTAAATGATCATTTCTCTGTCATCTGGGGACCCCCAACCCTCATATGTCGCGTGGCGCACAGGTTGAGAACCACTGGGCCCTACTGTCCCTCATTTTGACTGCATTACATCCATTTCACCAGCAGATGGCAATCGTGTGCCCTAGCTATATTACGTTCTAAGCTTCGATGAGACGAACTGCCAGCGTTGCCATGTCCGCTTATTATAAGTGTATCAGCCTTCAGGCTTGTTTTCATAGACCTGGTTGCTCATTTCTCTCGCGAAACTTGGCAACACTGGAAACGAACTGCTTCTGGTTCATAGGTTGTCAACCGTTGTAAACACGGAACTGGAGCTGTTCCTGACGTTTCTATTGTGCTTGCATGAAGAAGTTCTCTTTTAAATGTATTTATTACATTTATTTATTACATCTGCAACGTAGAAAAGATGTCAGTGTTCTATGTGGAAACGATGTCCATTGTGGAGATTGTTATTGAAGCTTCAGTTGAAGTCATCTGTACAACACAGAGAGACAACAAGCTACTGGGTGACAACTGGAAGGTGAGATTATAGAAGTGGTGGAAAAAGTACTAAATGTTTGACTTAAGTTAAAGTTTTAATACTGCAATATAGAAATACTATATTGCAGTATATATTGCACATGTGAAAGTCCGGCATTCAAAATGTACTTCAGTAAAAGTACAAAAGTGTATTAGCTTCCAAATGTTCTTAAAGTAGCAAAAGTAGAAAGTATAAGCATTGTGCAAGTTTTCAGTAGCAGATCTACAAGCTTGTATCGGCTATTTTCAAATGGCCGAAATGAAGTGGTTAATGCATGTTTTCTAATAATAATCAAAATTTACAAGGTAACTAGTAACTAAGGTTTCCAAGTAATTGTAGTGGAGTCAAAAGTACCATATTTGCCTCTGAGATGTAGTGGAGTAGAATTAAAAGTATTGGAAATAGGAAATACTCAAGTAAAGTACAAATATCTCAACATCGTGCAGTACTTGAGTGCATGTACTTCGTTACTTTCCACCACTGTTGTTTTGTTTTGTTGTTAATCAATGTATTTTGAGAGTTGGTCAGAAATACTACATGAGGAGGACAACAAGTGAACATTGTCCAGTCAGTGTCAAATTGTACTTTAGAACCAAATCACAAAAGTTATTTAAAGGCACTTTCCACATAGAGCAGGCCTAGACTGTACTCTTGAGAATAGAGAAAGAGAAAGAAATAAAATGTGGTCATGTTATTTATCAGACCAGAATTACCAGCCAGTGTTTTATGCAATTTAATACATCGGCAGATTATGCCGATGTATTAAAAACAACATGAGCCCTCTTTGTTTTTGGAAAGGGAAGTGGATCTATTCTCTGCAATCTGCCCAGGGTTGCTATATCTGTTTAGTTTTTTTTAGCTCTGGCAGATTTGTCTGGTTTCCAGGCTAGATCTATTCATGTTTATAATCTGTGCCCTCTTAACATCACAGAATCCGAAAGATCACAGATTTCAATGTATCCCCAGTTCTTTCAAATTATAAAGGTTCGCCAATTATGACATACCCAGAATAGGTAAGCTAGGGTATGTGTGGTTAATGTATGTTATGTAACACGAATAAACCATTTGTAACAAACATTTCTTTGCTATTTCCATTCACAGGCCCAACATGCCAGCATCATCCACTCGATGGCCACCGAGGCGACCCGAAAGATCGACGACCTCTTCACCCAGCTGTCTTCACCCCTGCTCAAGGAGAACAAGACGCTGCGGGCCAGGCTGAAGGGTGAGACCGAGAAGGTTGAGGCCGCCACCAGGTGGAGAGAAAATGTGCTTAAAGGCTATCCGGTCCTTTTCGAAGATACTGGTTTAGTCTTTCAGCTGAAGCCATTGGGGATGCTACAAGGAAATCCACCGCTGACCAAAGTGTTGCCCACAGTAGTGCCACGTACGGCAGTACCGACTGCAGCAGGGGTCCCTCCGGTGCAGCATAATGGACGTATTACTGGTAAGCTTCCCCACATACATACATTTTTAGAAAGTAGTAATCGATTATAAAAAAAATCACACGGGTTTTTTTTTTAAGTCCATACTGCTATTCATAGGGCTGCACATGTGTCATGTGTTTCGCTAGCCAATCACAGTCCTGAATTTGCAAAGTCAGCCAATCACATTACAGCTAGTGGTGATGACATTAGCTGTAATGTGATTGGCTGACTTTGCAAAAGTATGGATTTGCATTGACTGTGGAAGGGTTAGGGTTGTAGACTGCGTTGTAGACTATTGGCCAATCACGGTGCAGGATTGGTCAGTGTCCAAACCTCACTTACAGGGGGCGGTTACACCGCCCCAAAAATATTTTAAAAATCTGTAATCGCCACCATCGTACTACAAAATACAAAATAGGACTTAAGTGGTTAAAATCATCTCTGACCCCAAGTAATTATTATTGATCTAATGTGAAATGACGGTAACATGTATCCAACCAAAGGAGCTTTTATCACAAATACTTATCAACATTGGGAGTCACACAGTATCTGTCTGTCTCTTATATGTCATCATGATTTGTGTGCATGGGGAACTCATTTGAAACAAGCTCAGTGCTTTTATGAGTCTTCCAGTTTAGTAGACCTTGTATTGTGAATTTGTACTTCCATGTACTGTTGTTCTCATGTCTTACTAAATAAAGTACATCAATCAATCACATCGCTCAAAGGACCTCATACAGTGCTATGACATACTACTGTATCTGTATGTACAATATGTATGTATGTGTGCCTGTATGTACTGATGACATATTTTAAATCTCTTTCTTCCCACACTCATGTCCATGCACAGAAGAGAAGAAAGTGGTGAATCCTGCAGCCAGGACTTCAGTCAGTAAAAGAGGTAATAATTCTGAATCATACTTAGTAAGGAAACAAGACTAGTCTAAATTGATCTGATTCCCATTACTTTTTCATGTTAAGGACCCCCAATTGAAATTTATTTTGACAAGAGTTTATGGCCCGGACAACTGGCGTAGCCGTCCGGGCACCTAGGGTCCTAAGTAGCCTGATAGTGCATCACGGGTTCGTGTCCCGTTCCCGATGATCTTTACTGCACGTCTCTCCCCATCTCTCTCTTTCCCTGTTTCCTGTCAATCTATACTATAAGCTATAAAATAAAGGCATAAAAAGCACAAAAACAATATCTTGAAAAAAGAGAAGAGTTTGTGCCAGGAACCCCCCAGAAGAGAACATTTGTCAAGATCTACAAGCTCACAACACATCGCATGGTGACGCGTTGTGAGCTTGTAGGCCGGCTTGTCTAATAGCCCCCCCCCCCCCCCCCCCCCCCCCCGGGGTTTTGACCCTACTTTCAAAACCGGTGCTTTTAGGGCCTGATCACAGCAGACACTGTTTGCAGGCTGAAAAACGAAGGGCATGCACACTGCCTTTTCTGTGCAGTCTAGAAAGCCGAGCAGCATCTCTGTCATGATGTTGCCAGGGAACGAGATACTCAACCGTCACTCACTTTCAGGCCCCGCCGCCATCACATTTTATTAAGCATTTTATGTGGCATCCTCCCATAGAGCGTATTGATTGCTACTCCGTGGATGTAACAAATGTCCTGAAATTCAAATGTATTCTGTGATTATGATGACTATTTTCTATCACATAATGTTCTCGTAATAATACATGTGATGGTGTGTCTTATCATTTTCATATGATATGTAATCAATTTCTTTACCTTTTCTTTTGAATCACCCAGAAAATGAGGAATTTGAGGTGAATTCTGAAACCAACTCCATGACATCACTTGGTGGTGAATCAGCTTCACTCGATGGAGGTGAGTGTATGCCATAGTCATCAGAGAAGCAGGTAGTACAGTACCATCAACCACTTAAACCCTATATACTTAATGGCCCCCCAGCGCTCTATACTGGGTCCATTCCTTTTTTCCCTCTACACCAATTCTCTGTGCCGAAAATAGCCCATCTACAAGCGTTTAAAGGGTTAACCACGTAAACCCTATAGGGACTATACTCTATACTATATATAGTATAGACTTGATTGATCGGGGTCCCCTCTGCACCAGATCTCTTCGGCCAAAATAGCCAATCTATAAGCTCACAGCGAGCTTGCAGATCTGCAATTTCTGCCGAATGTTCCCCTATTATGACATGCTCAATTATTGTTATTAAATAAATCAAAAAAGATTAATCACTTAGAAAAAAATCAATAGTTGCAACCCTACTGCAGTTAACCACAAATTATTTTCATATGTTTGGTAATAATTCCTTGTTTTCCCCTCTCACCTATAGGCCTTGGTGATATGGGCGACACAAGCATCAGGCCAGAATCCAGTGAAACTGACGGGCAAACTGCACAGACCACGAGTTCCACAAAGAAGCCGAAATGTTTTGTTTGTGAGGTCTGTGACAAGAGCTTCCGAGGTCAGTCTTATTTGAAGCAGCACATGAACATTCACGATGAACAGAGGAGGTTTGCCTGCGACCAGTGCCCGAGACGCTTCAAGAAGACAAACACGTTCGAGCGTCACCTGTTGAGCCATGAAGAAAAGAAGCTTGAAGAAAAGAAGCCTGCGTCTGTCAAGTGCCCGCTCTGTGAGAAGGTTTTCAAATCTAAAATGCTTTTGAAAAGTCATCAGCTTGTACATACAGATGCAAGACCTTTCAAGTGCTTAACCTGTGGAAAGGGCTTCAAAACGAAACGCTGTTTAAAGATCCACCAGGGTGTTCATTCTGTTGAAAAGCCGCATAAATGCATACAGTGCGGAGAGGGTTTCAAATATGCTTTCTCGTTGAAGTGCCATAAGAGCGTCCATACTGGCGAACTTCCGTACAAATGCACTGTGTGCGGTAAGGACTTTGGTGCGAGGAAATCACTTCAATCGCATCAGAGAGTCCATTCAGGGAAGGCGTTTACATGCGAGGTGTGTGGAGCCAGCTTCACACTCGGAAACAACCTAAGGCGGCATATGCGCTTTCACACAGGCGAGAGGCCCTACAAATGCAAGGTTTGTGACGAGAGTTTCATGCAAGGCGAAAAGCTGAAATCCCATATGCTTCTCCATGGCGCTTCCAAGCCTTTCATGTGTGACCTGTGTGGAAAGACCTTTCTCTACAACTGCGCGTTGAAGAAACACATGCAATCACAACACGAGGACGGCGACGGACACGTTGTCATCGATCGAAGATCGACATACGCACAACGAGGGAAGCACGCGCGAGAACGAGGCAACCGCAGAGTGATCTATCGTAAGGACAGGACGATAGTAGACGTGACGCAGTTCAGTTGCAAAATATGCCGACGGGGCTTCCACGCGGCTAGCATATTGGAAAGGCACGAGCAAAGGCACCACAGTACAGGCCCGAAGCAGTACACCTGCGGCGAGTGTGGCAAGTCTTTCTTTTACAAAAACACCTATGACTACCACCAGCGGATCCACAGCGGGGAGAGACCCTTTGAGTGCGGCATGTGCTTAAAGACCTTTATCACCCAACAGTCTCTGAAGTCCCACAAGCTATTGCACTCCGGAGAGAGACCCCACAAGTGTGAGCACTGTGGCAAGACCTTCAGATTCTACACCAACTTCATCAGACATTTGCGCATCCACACCGGAGAGAAGCCGTACGAGTGCGAGGTGTGCGGGATGAGGTTCAATCAGATGGTTCACGTCAAGTCTCACATGCAGATTCACACCGGGGACAAGCTGTATTCCTGTGCCGGATGTGGACGGGGATTTTCAGACTCGAGACAGCTCAAGAAACACAGTTGTAGTAATTATTAGAAATACGTTTTACAGAGCCCCCTCCCTCAGGAGTCTGTACTTGATCCCTTCCTTTTTTCTCTCAACTACACAAAAAAAATAGCCGTTGTGCAAGACTTTGACTTAGACATCTTTATTGATATATGTACAATACATGCACCTTTATCAAAATGATAAAAAACACAATAAAGCTGACAGCTTGCCAGATTGCCATTGTGGTCCTTTAGGGTGTATCAGAGCCGTATAAGAGAGTTATGACACTAGCGTTGACTCAGATTGTAAGAATGGAATGCGGAAGTGCACTGTCTATCTCTGTCTATCTCAACGAGATAGTTCCAATGTTGAAATTAAATACAAATGTTACTTTTCAGGATTCCAATAAAAAAATAGCAAAACACGTTTTGAGCTTGTAGATCTGCTATTTTTGCTATTTTCTTCTATGTCACTTTTGTGTGACATAGAATGGCGAAGTATGGCATTAATTTACGAGAGGCTGTCTGCCCGACAGTATATGCAATGTGGCCCTCTGGAGTGAGTGTGGAAATATAGTGGCCCTCTACATCATCAAAGTTGCCCACCCCCTGCTCTGGGGTGTATGTGTAAACAATGTATTGATGAATACATGACTGAATGCTTGTGAGTGATAAAGTGCAAGTGAGTGCGCATTGCACATTGAAAGTCTCTGTAGGTCTGTGTGGGTGTACTTACCACACCCGGGGAGAGGGAGGATAAGGAAAAAAGAAAAAAAAAAGGGCTGGGGCACTCCCCTAGAGTTAGTGTCGAAGTGTCCTTGAGCAAGACGCTGAACCCCTAATTGCTCCCGATGAGCAGGTTGGTGCCTTGCATGGTTTCCTCCGCCATCGGTGTATGAATGTGTGTGTGAATGGGTTAATGGCACAATCAATGTGAAGCGCTTTGGATAAAAGCGCTATATAAATGCACCATTTACCATTTAACAACTATATAGAATATTATGACCCACAAAATTATAAAGTTACATGTTTAAGCAATAACAATCATCCTTCCATAAATGTATAGACTCAGAGGGGTCCCTGCTTCATCTCAGCTTCGACCGCTTCTCATACAGTTCTTTACTGAAAGAATTTATAACGAAACAATGGAACTCATAACCTAGACCCCCCCTCCCCCCCCCTTGTATATATTCCGTTTCTTCTTAATTAAAAAAATATATGATGTGCTTATGCTTATATGATGTTCTGCATAGTAGTGTATATCTGTCTGTCATTTAATATTGAGTACGAAGGACCCCAATGGAAACAAGCCAATGGCTTTCTTGTTTTTTTTTAATTCCTATTAGCTGACCTTGCATTGAACTGTACTTTAATGTGCAATCTTCTAGTTCTAATAAAGTAAAAAAAAAAAAAAAAAAACAATCAACTAATAAGACTTGAGGTCTACAGGTAAACTATTCCAGGACACGACCCCTGTCAGGCCACACAAAGACCAAGTGGTGGAATATATTGAAAGGGACAGGAATTTAGGATTATATTGATTGATTGAATACTTTTAATAACAGTTTGCAAATAGTACAGTGGTGCAATTATACAATGGAGCTAAAAGGATAACACAAAAAGCTCTAAGGGGGCTTGTTTCCATTGTGGGCCTTGTTTATCTATGGTTCAATATCATTATTACTATTAGTAGTAGTAAAAAGTAATGTCAACTATTTGTATTATTTATATCTGCTTTAATGATGTGAAGTAATGTCATACATAAGCCGGTACAGTAGGTGGCGGTACGCACCTGAAAGCAATGGTTGCAACACGCCGGCCGGCATCAGCAGCTGCACCTGATAATATATTATTATGACTATGAGCTGAATTACCTGAAGAGATATTGTCCAACTGTTTCAGTATAACGACACATTTCTTTCATAGAAGCAGACAGAACAGTGTACATTATGTGTTTGAAGGACATGTCCATGTTGACAAAGTGTCTCAGCAGCGGAAACAAGTTAAAAAAGATCAACATGTTGAAGCCTACAGGTGACAATGAAGCAGCAACATCAACCAGACTTTTACTGTACAACCACAAGACAACGACATTAATGATGAGCACTGTTCCTGTAAACCAGGGTAGGTCTTTATTCACTGTTACAATCATTAAAAATCAAAAGCTGCTTGAGTATGTACTTCAGCAGCTAGTAGTGAAGCATAAAAGTGCTTACAAACTTTGCTAGTTGATTGATTAGACCTAGACTGGCTGTGATATTCTATGTTCATGTATTCATATATTTCATATACACAGCCATAGATCACTCCATGAGGAGGGAGTATTGTAATAATCGCTGTGGCTTTATAAAATGTAGTTTGTTCTCTTCCAATAATTAATGGCTAAATGAATTGACAGGCAGCTTATCAATGACAGGTGGGATTAATGAGCACCAACCTAACGCACCTGTCCATGTGTGTCTCACTCATACCAGCTCCACAGGTTTTTGTGGCCATCTTCCACACCATGGACCTCTGGAAACTGTGGAAAGACCTAAATATGAACAGTGTACCAGCCCAGTCCTCCACAAGCTATGGCACAAGGTGGTAAAAATAACACCACAGCCTGTACCAGTTGTAGCAAAGGCCAAGACAGAGAGAACAAAACAGACCCTTCTTCTGTGACCACAGCAATGTCAGGTGAGCTAAGCTTGTTTACATTTGGGCTTTAGAAATAAGGATATTTAAGTATTCCTGTCAGCACATTTCCATAAGCCTGTCCCCTGATTTCATATGATAGTCGTCATGTTATGTTCACAGTCCACAACCATCTTTTTAAAGAAATGACCACCTGCCATTATTCTAGCACCAAAATGCTTGCTTCTCACAAAATAAAATTATAGTAACGCTTTAGCAAAAATAAAGGGGGTTTGACATTTTAGATTAAAAGTTCAAGGGGCTGTAAGTGAAATAAGTGTTAAAATAGCGCTATTGAGGAAGAAATGGATATAATGTTGATACATGAGTAACAAGCTCAAGCCATAACACTTACTAACCACATGAACCCTAGCAACCCTATTCTGAGCATGTCATAATAGGGGAAATATTCAGCTAATCTATCCTATTTCTAAGCTCATGTACATTGAAGTGGTTAAGACAAAAAACATTTTTTGCTACATTAAAGGCATTAAAGGCATGTTTTAGGATGTATATAATGAATTGTATTCATTTAATGTCTAACACAACCATGAACAAAAAGATGAATTATTAACCCCACATATCATATCACTTCAACAACCTCAGGTGATCTACAAGGTGTCTTCAGGTGGGATCTTCAAGGTGTCACAGCAACAGAAGAGACCAACTACAGTCACTGAGATGGGTGTGTCCTTATTGTGACATGTGTCTCTCTTACTGCACAGGAAGGAAATACCGGTACTTATGCATTTTACTGCTAGTTATACTTGTACTATATCTCTGCTGTCGGGCAGAAATCCATTATGTCCAAAATATTAACTTTTAAGGAAAATGACATTTTTAGTAAACAAAAAATACATTTTCATTTCAGAAAAAAAAAACCCAAGCAGGGGTGAGCCCTCTACAGATTACACAATGTGAAATTGTGATGATAAAAAAATGAGCAGCGATATTGGAATTAGAACAATATAAAATTGAAAGTGATTACTGGGTGCTCTTTCCTGGTTTGATAAAGTTAAATTGGTGATCAACCTGATCATTTATTTTCTGTTTATTAAAGAGATGGGGAGACGCTGGTCCTGAACAAACACTATAGCAGTGATTAATAACATAATATAGAGCTTGAACCTATTAACAAAAAAACGTTTTATTTTAATCAAAAATATCACTTAACTTTTAATTCTGTCATTACTATTTCAGCAATTTGTCAATGGGAAGCCCAATACCCAAATCATGTTCCCGGTGATGGAGAAACGGCAGTCGGAGCCAAGCCACCTCCAAAAAAAAAGGTATACAAGACAAAATACAACTATGTATTATGAATACACATAAAACCTATCCTATTATGTATTGCTTGTGTTATGTTGTGTTATGTTCTTGCTTTTGATTTTTGTTCTTTTGAAGAAATTGATATAAATGTGATACATGAGTAACAAGCTCAAGCCAAAAAACATACTAACCACATGAACCCTAGCGACCCTATTCTGGGCATGTCTTAATAGGTGAACATTCAGCAAATCTAGCAGATTTTTAAGCTCCCAACATGTCGCAACTTGACCCTTGTGAGCTTGTAGATTGCCTATTTTTGCTATTTGACATTGAAGCCTACATTTGAAGTGGTTAAATCAGACAATCATATCAAACTAGAAAAAGTGCTCCTTGGAGCACAGGTCTCCGCCAGGTCAGGTAGGTTATTATGGGCCAGCAATGTTCGGAATTCGCCAATCAGGATGGAATATGAACAGACAGACAGATCCGTGTTGATGACATGACTATAGAGATAATGTGTACCGATTTGCGTAGTGTTTGGACAAGATCTGTAGGAGTAATATAAACAAATGTGTTTGCAAAAAATCAGCCTCCTGGTGGCCCTATAAGAAGACAATGTGAAAAGGGTGGCATTTCCTCCTCGGCCTACTGGGAATGTGCGTGCCAAGTTTCACGGCAATCGGACGCTGTTCATGATTTGAGGCATTCTGTTAAAAATGGGCCACTCCTGCAAACCTCAGATGCCAATCTTAGCCAATCAGGATGGAATAAGAAAAATCGGACAGATCCGACTTGATCACATGACTGTAGAGATAATCTGTCCGATTTGCGTGATGTTTGGATGACAATCTGTAGCAGTAATGTCAAGATATGTGTTTTGCACAAATCGGCCTCCTGGTGGCGCTATAACAGGCCCATGTGAAACATTGGGGGCAGAGGTTCTACTCTGGCATCCAGGGAGCGTGTGTGCACAGTTTCACGTCGTTCGGGCCATCATTGCCGGAGATCAGCTGTCCACAGAGACAGACAGACAGGTTGCAAAACGTAGTCTCTGCCACGCCTTCAGCCTCGCTGGGACAATGAATCAATTTTAAAGGCATGTTTTAGAATATATAATGAATTGTATTCATGTGATGTCTAACACAACAAACAAAAAGTTGAATTGATAACCCCACATATAACTTCTACAACCTCAGGTGATCTACAAGGTGTCTTCAGGTGTGATCTACAAGGCGTCTGAAGGCGTCACAACAACAGAAGAGACCAACTACAGTCACTGAGATGGTGTGTGTCCTTTTTATTGTGACAGGGATCTCTCTTACTGCACAGGAACTAAATACTTCTGTATTTCACTGATAGTTATACTTGCTATATCTCTGCTGTCGGGCAGAAATCGTATGTCCAAAATATTAACTTTTAAGGAAAAGTAAAAAACAACGCAATACTGCCTCATCAAAGTTGGTATTGTGACTTTATACATCGTGAGATACTTTAATGTGTCATCATATTTTCATCAGTTTACCCAAATCCAGCTCAAGTGGAGTTAGGATTGTGTTGACCAGTGAATGTGGAGAGAGTTATGTCCATCATTGATTAGAATGACTAAGTCAGACGGGGGGGAAACTGATCGTTGGAGTTTGACCGACAGTTTGAGGATCCAATGGAATTACTAGGTTAAGTCAGAAGCACTTTTTAATACTTTTCATTTGTTCATTATTTTTAAAGCCCACTATCACTGATTTAGTAAAGAAAATAAAGTTGAAAAAAGGAGACGGGACAGAGACGGTATATAAACATTAAATCTGTGGATTTCAAATCATCACTTTATATGAAGGCCTTCCTGCTCTGGCATTTGGCTTTTGTGACCTCAACACCAAAGGCCAAGTGGCCTTGTCGCTAAATGAAGAAGTTTCCTGTTTAGAGAGGTGATGACCAACCAATCAAACTTTATTTATATAGCACATTTAAAAACAACCATAGTTGACCACAAATTAAAAAGAACAGAGAAAGGCAATAAAACGGAACAAAACAAAAACGGAGCAATACATACGAGCAAGCAAAACAAAGAAATAGGTACAAAGCTAGAGAGATAAATGTGAAAGCAGAGCATATATGCAATTATTCATAGAGCATGTACGTGTGTGTGTGTGTGTGCACGGGAAGCACACACTGACCTATATACTCAAAAACGGACGGATGAGACATGAGATAAAATTGAATTTAGACTCGACTGTCGGTAAAGGTTAAAAAGTTACTTAAGAAGACACTTAAAGGCAATCAACGATGTTGAACAAGTGTAGTGGAAGAGACACTAGTTAATCATTTCATGTTTTGCTCCACAGTGCAGATGACCAGTCCCAGATGACAAACACAGGAGGAAGTGGAAATATTGAAGACCGTTCCAGCTCAGGAAGAAACCAGCTTCTCAGCATCTTCATGTTGGCTTTGGAGGTTCTTTCTCTAGCATAAACCTTTTCATCTTGTTATAATCTTTTCTCTAAACTGGGGGGGGGGTTAGAAATTTGTTTTCCTTTTTTTTACATTAACCACTTGAACCCTAGCATTCCTATTGCTGGGCGAGAAAATTTGCAGAACATTTAAGAGCAGCCACGAGCTTACAATGCTGTGAGCTTGTAGATCGTCTATTTTCAGCCAGGAGGTTTGTTTTAGGGGGTTAAAAGAGCAGAGGGAAAAAAGAGCAGACCAAGTACAGTCAAGTTTACAAAGTATGGAGGGTTTAAGTGGTTATACGAATCCAACATATTAATGGAAAAGATAATGTTAACAAACAAACAAACCATTGATTTACACAACACTGATGATAGTGCTGTTCAACACGTCTATGAAGCTATGAAATCTATGAAAAAGTTTAATATGCAACACAGTTTGCACAACATGTAGTAGCAAAATGAAAGGTGGCGAAAATAACTTTTAATGGATTTTCCTTTTCTTTTGTGTGTGTGTGTGTGTGTGCGGGGGGGGGGGGGGGGGGGGTAGGAATACCACCACTCACAGCTAAATGTTGTGTATAGTGTGATCCTTCTCTCAGTACTCTATTACATTACCTGGAACCTAGACAGTACTCAATTACATTACCTGGACAGTTTTTAAAGCAAAACCCATGATTACTTTCAAGTGAACTTCTCTGAACTACTGCTAGTACTGCATAGATATGATGGATTTTAATAGGCATCATTGTCAAACTATCCTTCTGTTTGGATAATTATTGGACAATGATTCAGGTCCCTGGTACTATTTGCATTACTGTCAATTAATTCAATATTATTTCCTATATTCACATTTACAATATAGAACTCCAAAAAAGATAAAATTCATGAAGATTCAATATTGGAGATTCCTCGCTTGGTTACTTACCGTATTTTGTTTTATTTGCCGTTAATAATTTCTTTGTAATACTATGGGGCTACCCCAGTCTGCACAAATATATATATACAGTATAATATAATAATTCAGAACCAAGGCAATAACTATAAGAAAGTCCTCATTGAGACCAGGGTAACTGGTGCCTTTAAGGGTATAAATCCAGTATGCCTCTTTGTTTGAGGTGTTTGATTTTGTCCCCACCCCTGGCATCAGAGCTGATGACTTAAAGTTCAAAACAAAGGGATTCTACCGTTGCGCCTCAGCCTTAAACGGCCAGTCCGGTGCGTCACAAGGCTAGGGACAATAGATGCAGAAGAGATCAATGCTGGAGCAACACGGACAATTTAAGCATTTTATTGTTTAGGTGCAAGTAAAAGTTGACTGAAGTTTCGGTCTTTCGACCTTCCTCAGAGTCATGGGTAGCTGCATCTAAGTAGGCGTATACAGTATATACACACAGAGGTAGGCATGGGCTGTGCTCTCAATAAACCAATGGTAGATGGCCCTCTGTTTAGTGGTAATTACCTAGTACTACACGTCAGTCTCAAGGTTGCGACAATCAGTGATGATTAGGGTTAGCTCATATGGACCTATGGACCATTTAACATATTACAGGATATACAAAATAGTGTAATCATATAATGCCATGATAAGGTACGTTTAGAACAGTGTACATATAAAGATAAAGGCCAAAGAATATTAGGCAAATGCAAAAACACTTAAGACACATTTTTGACTTTTTTTAATTGTTAAGACACAAAAAAGGGGAAACACTCAAGAATAAAAAGTACACAAAAACATGTCAGGAAGCCTCAGGGACCGTCTATAGAAAGTATGAAAGGCTCAGTTCTTAATTTAGACCATTGGGTTCTAAAGTGTCAAGGTTGTGGATCCACAGTGCTTCTCTGCGAAGCAATTTGTTAATTATGTCATCACCCCGAGATGAGGCTGAATTTTTTTTCTATTCCCCAGAATTTCAGGGATGCTGGGGAGCCATGATTTGCTTGTTTATAGTGCCTGGCCTTGGCATATTCTGGGTTGTTAGTGCGAATAGCAGTTTTATGCTCACCTATGCGAAGTTTAAGTGGTCTCTTGGTTTGACCAATGTATGCCAGTCCACAGGGACATTTGAGCATGTAGAGCACATGGGTTGAGTTACAATTTATAAATGAGGATATTTTGTATTTTTTACCAGTATGTGGGTGGGTAAAAAAAAAGAGTATTTGATGAATTAGAGCATTGAGCACAGTTACCCCATTTATAAAAAACATGTGGGGGATTAGGGAGCCAGGTAGGGGGGGAGGGTGTGTTCATGTCCGAGTGGACAAGACGGTCTCTGAGGCTTCTGGAGCGTCTGAAAGAGAAGAGAGGAGGATCCGTACACATGTTTGGGATCACTTTTTAGGACGTGCCAATGTTTAAGGAAAGCATTCTTAATTAACCCTGCCACTGGAGAGTATTGCGTTGCGAAACAGAGCCGAGTGGGTGTCTGTTTGGGCTTTTGAATGAGTAGGGACGTTCTGTCCGTATGTAGAGCTCTATTATACGCTGCGTCTAGGTCCACTTGGTTATAGCCTCTTTCTATGAAGCGGTTGGTGAGATCTGTAGCTTTAGATTCAAAGTCTATGGTGGAGCTACAGTTACGCCTAAGGCGCAGGTATTGGCCAATAGGAATGTTACGAATGAGTTGTTTAGAGTGATTGCTGTTCGCTCTTAGTAAAGTATTCCTGCTGAGTGGTTTTCGGTAGATAGTGGTATCAAACAGACCATCACTACTTTTGAAGACGGTGAGGTCTAGGAAATTGATTTCATTATTGTTAAACTCCAAGGTAAAAGTTAAGTACCTAGTGGTGGAGTTTACATACAGGAGGAACGCTTGCAGCTCATCTACGGTGCCCTTCCAGATCAAGAGCACATCATCAATGTACCGACGCCATAGAACTATATTAGGGAGAAATATGTTATTTACAGGGTTATGTATAAATCGGTCTTCCCAAAAACCCATGACCAGACAGGCATATGACGGGGCAAAAGCACTACCCATAGCAGTCCCTTGGCATTGTAAATAAAAGTTACCAGAGTACTTGAAAAAGTTATTAGACAAAATAATCTCAGCGAGTTAAGTCAAGAAAGCTGAGGGGGGCATGATATGTGCCGGGCGTGTATCTAGGTAGTGGGAAATGGCTTCTAAACCAACATCATGCGGTATGCATGTATAGAGACTCTGTACATCAAGTGAAGCTAAGATAGTATCAGCGTGTTCACATTTCAAATTTTGAATCAGGTTCAGAACGTCAACATATTGAGAAAAGGGGTCAGTAAGACTGCCTATGGAGGACACAATGGGGGGGGGGGGGTCTCTAGGGTTTTGTGAATTTTGGGAACACCATAAATTACTAGGCACACAGGGTGATCTTTGACCAAAACATTATTTTCCTTATCTGTGATAAAGCCTCTCTAGTTAGACGCATCAATAAAAACATCAGTCTTAGTTTTAACACTTGCGGTAGGGTTGGAAGGTAGAGGAGTGTAGTGGTTGGTGTCCGTCAGCTGACTTTTTTACTTTTTTACTTTTAATTACCCATGTTGTATTTATCACGACTCATGACTACTACTGCGCCACCTTTATCGGCTGGGCGTATAATGTCTTTTCTTAATTCGAGATCATGTATAGCTTCTATTTCAGTTTTGGTCATATTGGGTTTACCTTTACGGCACTTTTTAGCCAGGTCATGTTTTACCAATTGAGCAAAAGTGGTAATGGAAGGACTAAGATTAGATGTGGGAAGGATGACTTCTTTTTAAAAGGGGTAGGTTCTCTGACAGTCTCATCTGCTACGTATACATGTGGTTGAGGTCCCAGATGTTCTGCTCCTGGCAGCAGACTGTCTCCCGGGAGGTCCAGCCTACCTTTCAGCAGGGCTTTGCCGAAACTGTAGCTGGCCAGGGTCCCCCCATCACTTGTCCTCCCATAAGCCCTGACGTCCACCATACGGAAGCGTTGCTTGGCATCTACAACTGCCAAGAGGACAATAGAGTAGGTCCCCTTGTAGTTGTAGAAAAGGGAGCCAGAATGTGAGGGGGCCTGAAGGACCACATGTTTCCCATCAAGGGAGCCCAAGCAGTTGGGAAAGTTCCAACGCTGATAAAATTCATCGGCAATCGTCATCCAGTCCTCCTTTTTTGGGACTGGCATGAACTCTCCTGCCAGGCATTCCCAGATTGCACTGGCCACCTCAGCTACAATGTAGGACACAGTGGTGATTCCCATCCGATAGCTGTCGGCAATTGTCCCATAGGAGTCCCCAGTGGCAAGGTAGCTGTAAAAAAAATAAAAAATGTGTTATTGGTTGTATGAAGTAGGCCAGCCTACTACTACTCACATATCTAGTACCTCAATTGTAAATTAGCTCAACACATGTATTATTGGGAATATAATGTATATTATGCATTGATACTTATAGATACCTAAACTTATATTCTATCCAGTTTTTATTTTATTTCATTCAGATCTATAATCTTATAACAGATGTTGCTATAACTACTAATCTAGACATCTACATTGATCAAAAACAAAAAGATTTTATTATAAGCCTACCGTGCCTTTTATTAACAAATCCATACAGGCCTGCACCAGTGGTGGAAAGTAGGCATGTACATTTTTCAAAGTACTCTATTTAACTAAATGTGAGGTACTTTTGAGTATTTCCATTTCTTAATACTTTATAGGCCTACTTATATTCCACTAAATAGGCAACTATTGTACTTTTTATTCCACTACAAATATTTTTTAATACAGCTTTAGAAAATACATTCAGGGTTCATGCAGTGCTTTTCCTTCTATAGATTATTTATTACTACTTTATTACTTTTACTTTAAGTACATAAACTGAGTGTTTATTCATAGTCATAGTCTCTGTAGCTGCTAATATGCTTACATAATTAATCTACAGTAGGACGTCTTGTAGGCCAGTGGTGTAATGTATATACACAGCACTGGCCTACACGACGTCCTAGATTAATTATGTAAGCATATTAGCAGCTACAGAGATGACCATGAATAAAAAGTCGGACATAGATAATATCTCACTCACCGGAGACAAATTATGAGCCGTTCAGATGGACTGATGGCTTTCCGCCAATTTGTCTCCATCCTGGTGATCAGAGGACCCACTCTATTCAGGAGGTCATCGAACTGGGCCCGATTCAACCTGAACTGACGCCTCCACCTCTTTTCATATAGTCGCAGCTCCTGGACCAGTAGATGGTACTCCCCGCGCTGCTCACGGGTCTGGAGGATGCTGTGGACCCACTCACGGGACCTTTGATAGATTGAATAGTTTATTTAGACGTTTGCAGGAAAAAAAAAGTGAAAATAGGCTACAGTTACAATACACGGTCAACCAAAATAGGATTAAAAAACCCCAGGAAAGGCAATGGCTTGTTTCAATTGGGGTCCTTTTGTACTCAATTCATAGTGACATTAAATGACAGACAGATATACACTATGCAGAACATCATATAAACCGTTTAGAATTGAAAAATAAGAAAAAACAAAAATATATACAGTAAAAAGTTCTGGGGGGGTTCTGTGTCTGGGGTAAGTTCTGTTACCTTTGCTGCTGCTTCTTTATCTTCCAACTTTTCCATCCCAAATAAGTGGCTGCGATCATCAGAAGCCTTTTCTGCCGTTTGCTTTTCATGGTGAAGATGAAAAGAGGACAATGGACCTACTGCCACGTCGGAAGCATGTCAAATACCTCACATTCCTTTGAGCATCATCCACAAATTCCTTTGTGCGTTCTTCCGCGGGAAAAAGTTTATCGGAAAACAGCGGCGCGAGTAAATCATCATTTACGGTACCCAATGTACGTGCGCTTCTGAGGGAGGAAATACGGTTATGTCAGCAGGAACGCCCTCTTTATCACCCAGTATCGCCCAGCGTCGCCCAGCGTCGCCCAGCGTCGCCCAGTATCGCCCGCTGTTAAAACGCACCGTCAGGTACAGATTCATTTGCATTGGGGTTACAGATACTGACAATATTACTGTTAAAGACATTAAGAGACATTAGACCTGGAAAAGTAAGTAAAGAAGGGCAATTAGCATGTAAGAGGACAAAGGCGGCATTCCAATCTAATGAGTCACTTTGTCTATAAATGAAAGCACTTAAAACAATGTATATAGGTAGCAAATGCACCTTTATATTTAATACACAATGGGGCTACTGGGTCCAATATTTTTTTAAGATTGAGGTGAAGCTATGAAGTATCCTACACTGCATCTATGTTTGTGCATTGTAACTCATAAAGCTGTCATAAAAATATGAAATGAAATGATCCATTATAACTCCTTGTATAATGGATAATAGAGAAGGGGCTTACCTTGAGGAAACGTACTGTCAGTATTAATGGTGACAAACTTGAAGATAAGCAGTCTTTCTGAGGAACTCAGAATTAATTCTTGACCAAAGACATGAGAAGTTAAGAGTTTATTTTGTCATAAGCCATACACACATATGACTTTTCGTACAGTAAAACAAAACAATTATCTTATAGTGCCTACCCTTCTTGCTTTAAATAAGCTATATAAAACAGAAAAATAATTGCATAATAATCAATCATTGAAACAAAGACAATATTGCCATACTTTAAATATTACTTAATAATTACACATCACTATATTTGCTATAGCAACATATATAATTATCATATATTATATTTATATATTTCATAACCATATTAATTTTATTCATGTTTTTAAATAATTTTCACAACCATTCCATACTTGTATCGCTTTTGCAGATGCATATTGATTTTATATTTGTTCTGACCTTAGTTACTTTAAGCATATTTGTTCCCCTAAACCAATACCTGCCCTCTTTGGCTTTAAACACCATTGACATCAAACAGATGTGCTATAACTCTTAATACCCTCCTTTTTTCTCCAGTATTTTAGTATTGTGGCAGTTGGCCCCCGATGTCTTTTTGTTTCAAATATTTTTATTGTGAAGCACAAGTTATAGTTGTACATTTAGCTTCCTTTTTTTTTTTTTAAACAAAAACAAACAGACATAAACCGATGTCTTTTTGTAGTAGTTCAATTCCACTTTCTCCTTCACAAACCCAAACCTTTGATACCATTTAATTGTGACTTCGTCCTCAGACTCCATGTGAGTGCAGGGGAGGGAAATGGGGTTCAATATTAGTTACAGAAAAAGTCTTTAATTAATGGATTTTTGGGGGTCAATTTTAGTTTATGCGAATACACTTTAGGACTGTTCTGGGCTCTCTTCCACAGGGCCACAGCAGCAGCTGCAGGGGGGAGGGTGGGGGTGACGGCTCCAAAAAAGGTGGGTCGCGCTGGGGAGTGGTAGTTCATGTCTAATGGCTGCAAGAGCGAGATTTAGACAGGAGAAAACACAGGCATACACAGTTAAGGCGTTAATGGTCAGGTGACTGCATATGGCAACAAAAACATCTGTGACATTCAATGTTTGCAGGGTTCGATGTGTAAAACAGAGGAGAGGGACATTTTCTTAAAATGTTCTTTGATAAATATAGAAAACAGGCGATCTACAAGCTGACAAGGCATTGCATCACAAAGTAACACTCTAGCGAAGACTACAGGTTTTAAAGATCAGTTCTTTTCCCCAAACAACACTGTCATCATAGCTGGCAAAATTGTAGAAAAATCTAAATTGCTTCAAAATTATGTCTGTCTCATGAACTTTGTTTCCAATAAAGTTTCATTGACACCAATACAAATGTTCTTGCATAGTACATCCTAGATAGCAAGTCAATGCCCAGTCACCACCATTTAGTCCTCTATATGTCTGTAATGCCACCTAGTGGTTCCAACATTACATGACTCCTTCCTAATGATGTTCTCCATAGACATAAATACACTTTGGCCACTGGGGTCATACGTCAATGTCGCTGCCATATTGGCAGGGGACACTTGCCATAACTCCACTGCAAGAAATATATAAGTATACAAGAGTTGTATACAAGTTCCTGAGAATATAACTCTTAGTTTATAACCATTACTGTTACTATCTACGTACAGTGTTTTTGGTATGAACATTTTTTGATTTAACCAATTATCCTACATGTTTATCAGAACATAACATGTCTGACATTTGTAACAAACTAAACAGCTTGAACCCTAACCTAACTTGAGGATTCAGTGAGTTATGATGGTTTTAATGTGGAGAGACCTGTTTCAATAGACGGGGCATACATGCATTAAAAACAAACAAAGCAGCACAAGACTGCTATAGACCGAAAAGGTGTAGGCCTAAGCTTTAGCTTATAGTGCCTACCCTTCTTGCTTTAAATAAGCTATATAAAACAGAAACATAATGGCATAATCAATCATTGAAACAAATACAATATTTCTAAATAATTAACATAATTAATAATTACTCATCAATATATTTGCTTTAGCAATGTATATAATTATATTATATCTATATATTTCATAACCATATTCATTTGATACATTTTGTTAAATTTACAGATGGAATTACATTTTTATTTTTTACATTTACTATTTTCTCTGGAATATCATCTTTTGGGCATCGTCGCAATTGGTCCCCGGTGTGTTTCTGTAGAGGCCAAGTTCCACCTTGTCCAGCTCGAACCCAAATCTTTGGTACCATTTGACCCTGTCCTTGTCCGCAATCTCCACATGGCTGCAGGGGAGGGAAATGGGGTCCAATTTTAGTTACAGAAAAAGTGTTTAATTGATTTTTTGTGGGTACATTTTTATTTAATGTGAAAACCAAACAATCATCATCACGTTCGTTGAGAATACTACCACTCACAGATAGATGTGGTCTAATCTGCTCTCATTGAAATATTGTAGGACATGATTCATCAGTTTCCATCCTAGAATGAGAGTACAGACAGGTTTTAAAACAAAGCCCATGATTAATTTCAAGTGAACTCCACTGTGAAGTACTGATAGTATTGTATACTGTAGATACTGACCACCATACCGATTATTTGGCCTCTGTACCTCTTACAGGAGGCGATGGTGTCTATTTACAGACGTGGTTCCTTCTTTCCTTTCGTGTCAGTCTCCTCATGGCAGCACACAACCCCAACCAACTCGCCTTTGTACAGGGCTGAAGTAAACGACAAGGAAGAAGGTGAAGATTAGCTAAGTTTCATCAAAAGTGAAACTGATTGCTTTGTGTGAATATAGTTAATTACAAATAGATCGGTCAGTGCAACTGTTTAATCTGACAGTAGTTATGTCCAACTTGGCAAGTGCTAATTGATTTTATTGTGAAGGAAGGAAATGCTTTTACATTTTTGAAGTTTGGACCATAAGACCTGGAAGAATATGTGACTGATTGCATTTCCTACTCAAGTTATCCAACTCAGGTGAGTCCTCTCACCTTGCTGGGACAGCCCCGGGTTTTTGGAGACCTTCACATAGAACTTTTTGTCAAACTCCTGCTTCATCGCCTCCTGGTGGAGGACATTCAGCTTCTTCATATCATCAGTAGTGATTGAATGCAGCTTGACATCACTGTGTGAACAAGAGCAAAACGTAAATACTTAAAAAAAAAAAACATGACTCAAAACAGAGATGAATACACCACTCATACAACACATAATGTACACCACTCAGTACAACATCACAAATACAAAACAGAAATACAGTCACAGTTGAACACATTTGACATGACGTTGTTTCAAGAGTTCTTGAGGATGACACATGGTTGTTGTAAGAGGACAGGATTGGATCTACTTGAACCATTTATTTATTTTATTTTCTTATTTACAACTGAGGCCTGGCAATTCACATTCCAAATGCTAACCAAGTCTGACACAGTGTAGCAACTATTACACATACTCAGTGGTGGAAAGTAACTACTGTAAGTACATGTACTCAAGTACTGTACTTAAGTACAGTTTTGAGGTATTCTTTTGTTTACTGGAGGTTCTCAGAGTTCGATGAGTCATATGCTTCTCCTTTACCTTTTTGTGTGTGTGTGTGTGTGTGAGTGTGTGTGTGTGTGTGTGTGTGTGTGTGTGTGTGTGTGTGTGTGTGTGTGTGTGTGTGTGTGTGTGTGTGTGTGTGTGTGTGTGTGTGTGTGTGTGTGTGTGTGTGTACAATAATATCATATACACACACATACTTGGTAGCAAGAAGCAGAGGTGGATTACTGAGCAGGGCTGCATGGACCCAGGGGCCCAATATCACATTTTTGGAGAGATGGTGAGACCCCTGTTACTGTTTGTTCAGTAACAGGGGTCTCAACATGGTCTCACCATGCATCTCTCCAAAAATGTTATAGGTGACTCACTTAATGTCGAACTGATCAGCTGAGTTCTTTTACCTTTTTTCTCCTCTCTTATACTGTGAATAGTGTTCACTGAATTCACTCCAGTCTTCACTCTGACTAAAAAAAATCTTTGTCCCTTTTCTCTTCTCTTATTAGGGGAGTATCACTTCACTGCAGCTTCCACTCCCTCTAAAAATAAAACAGTGGTTAAATGTCAATCGTACATGCACACATACTGACCCAGGGGCCAAATATCACATTTTTGGAGAGATGGTGAGACCAGGGTGAGACCCCTGTTACTGTTTGTTCAGTAACAGGGGTCTCAACATGGTCTCACCATGCAGCTCTCTAAAAATGTTATAGGTGACTCACTCAATGCCGAACTGATCAGCTGAGTTCTTTTACCTTTTATCTCCTCTCTTCTGTGAATAGCCTGCATTGAATTTACTCCAGTCTTCGCTCCAGTCTCCACTCTCCCTAAAAATAAAACGGTGGTTAAATATCAATTGTACATGCACACATACTGACCCAGGGGCCCAATATCACATTTTTGGAGAGATGGTGAGCCCAGGGTGAGACCCCTTTTACTGTTTGTTCAGTAACAGGGGTCTCAACATGGTCTCACCATGCAGCTCTCTAAAAAATGTTATAGGTGACTCACTCAATGTCGAACTCATCCTCTCTGTCCTCAGTCCCTTTTCCTCCTCTCCCTCTCTTAGAACATTGTTCATTCTCCCTAAAAATAAAACAGTGGTTAAATATCAATCGTACATGCACACATACCCAGGGGCCCAATATCACATTTTTGGAGAGATGGTGAGACCAGAGTGAGACCCCTGTTACTGTTTGTTCAGTAACGTGACTCACTTATTATTGTGGAACGTATCAGTTCTTTTTCCTTTTTCCTCCTCTCTCTCTCTTGGAATATTCTTCACTCTCACTAAAAATAAAACCGTGGTTAAATATCAATCTTACACATACTGACCCAGGGGCCCAATATCACATTTTAGAGAGATGGTGAGCCCAGGGTGAGACCCCTGTTACTGTTTGTTCAGTTCAGTGTTCAGTTTTGTTTCAACATGGTCTCACCTTTGTTACATTTTTTTTTTTTTTCAGTCTGACAAGCATCAGTTTATTGACTGAGCACACAGTAATAATAGTAAAAACGAAAAAGTCAATAAAAAGTTATTACAAAAAAAAGGAGGGATATAAAAACCGCTGCAGTTTCTGTTGTTTTTCTTCCAGCTGAAGCGGGGGCTAACGCCCGGAACACGCCGCTTCTTTGGTGCTCCTCCATAATGAATGACTCAACGTGGGAATTCTCAGGACTCGTCTAAAGGCCCTCCAGTATCTTTGGATCTCCCTTTTCCTTTTGATGGATCTGTAAGGCCATCCCAATAAAGAATTAGTGGTTTCTTTGACACCCACTTAGCCACCGCACCGGTTTGAGGGTGGGCTGCCTGCTTTGCTTGGACATTCTCCTCCTGTTCTAAAGGTTCTGGAGCACCGGTTTCAGGGGCTTTATCTTCTTCCTCCAGCTCCACCTCAGGCTCCACCTCCTCATCTCCAGGTGCTATATACCCTTTTCCTGTACAAAAGGCTTCCAGATCACTCTCTCTTAAGATTCTCTGGGCTTCACCACATGCCGGCAGAGCCTGGACCCTGCCGAACCATTCGGAGATGGCTGGGACATCATCTTCATTGATCATTGCAGGATCTGGGATTTGGGATAGGGATGCCCAAAGTATGACATCAGCGACCTTAGGATTATTTCCACATAGAAAGCGCTTAGCTGAGCGGTCATTCGCCATGGTTTTCTCCAGTTGGGTGAGAACTACTTCAGCATATGCGTGCTCCAGAGATGCCCCAGGATACGCGTCCACCTGGATATCCTGATCCTGGATGAGGGGCAAACCCTTAATGTTGGAGTCCCCCATGATAATGACCGCCCTACTGGGATCGAGGGTCCAGCTGGATTTTATCATTTTGGTGGTGGTGTACCACTTTCTGGGCCCGCATGGGGTGTGAATGGCCCCTGCCGGCGTTGGTCCTGACTGTGGGGGGGAGAGAATCTCTGGTGCGGTGGTGGTCCATGGTAGTCTATGGGTGTGGAGAGATAGAGACAAAGTATCCCTGTTATAGTGCAGGCTAGTATAAAAAAAAAAATAAAGAACCGTATGGAACTGTCTTTTATATCAGGGAACTAGTTATAACCTATCAGTGCAAAGAGGAGTGTGCCAAGTCGGTAAGTGGTCCAGGTACTATACAAGGACTGTTTTAATTTATTTTAGAAAAATATGAAACTTTCTTATAAGTAGTGTGAGAGTATGCAGTAATGTTCGACCGCAGTTATTTTGGAGGGGTCTGTATGTCATAAGTTATAGCTGGTCAGTCAGTCCAAAGGTTTATATGAGGGATTATTTTTAGGGGGAAGTGTGAATTATTGTTATTTCAATTATGTATAGAATGGATGAGAGAAGAGATAAGATGGTATCCGAATAAAATGACAATTTCAGGATCACATCTTCAGCAGTTATTTCTCTTTTTTCCTCCTCTCTCTCTCTTGGAATATTCTTCACTCTCACTAAAAATAAAACCGTGGTTAAATATCAATCGTACACATACAGTACTGACCCAGGGGCCCAATATCACATTTTAGAGAGATGGTGAGCCCAGGGTGAGACCCCTGTTACTGTTTGTTCAGTTCAGTGTTCAGTTTTGTTTAAACATGGTCTCATCTTTGTTACATTTTCAGATTAAAATTTAATTAAAATTGCCTTTCTTACATTTACTATTTTCTCCGGTATGTCATGATTTGGGCATCGTCGCAATTGGTCCCTGGTGTGTTCTTGTATAGATGCCACGTTCCACCTTGCCGTCCTCGAACCCAAATCTTCGGTACCATTCGATCCTGTCCTTGTCCTCAAGCTCCACATGGCTGCAGGGGAGGGAAATGGGGTTCCATTTTAGTTACAGAAAAAGTCTTTAATGGATTTTTTGGGGGTACATTTTTGTTTTGCGAAAACCAAACACAATCATCATCACATTCGTTGAAAATACTACCACTCACAGATAGATGTCTTCTATTCTGAGATCATTTTTGAAAATGTTGAGGACATGCTCCATCAGTTTCAATCCTAGAATGAGAGTACAGACAGTTTTTAAAACAAAACCACTGTTTTATTTTTGTTTGTTCAGTAACAGGGGTCTCAACATGGTCTCACCATGCATCTCTCCAAAAATGTTATAGGTGACTCACTCAATGTCGAACTCATCATCGGTGTCCTTTTTTTCTCGTCGCTTATTCTGGATAAACTCTTTACCACCGTGTCTCGTCCTAAAAATGAAACAGTGGTTAAATATCAATCGTACATGCACACGTACCCAGGGGCCCAATATCACATTTTGGAGAGATGGTGAGACCAGGGTGAGACCCCTGTTACTATTTGTTCAGTAACGTGACTCACTTATTGTGGAACGTATCAGTTCTTTTTCCTCCTCTCTCTCTCTTGGAATATTCTTCACTCTCACTAAAAATAAAACAGTGGTTAAATATCAATCTTACACATACTGACCCAGGGGCCCAATATCACATTTTAGAGAGATGGTGAGCCCAGGGTGAGACCCCTGGTACTGTTTGTTCTGTAACAGGGGTCTCAACATGGTCTCACCATGCAGCTCTCCAAAAATGTTATAGGTGACTCACTCAATGTCGAACTGATCATCTGAGTATTTTTACCTTTTATCTCCTCTCTTCTGTTTACTCCAGTCTTCGCTCCAGTCTCCACTCTCCCTAAAAATAAAACGGTGGTTAAATATCAATTGTACATGCACACATACTGACCCAGGGGCCCAATATCACATTTTTGGAGAGATGGTGAGCCCAGGGTGAGGCCCCTGTTACTGTTTGTTCAGTAACAGGGGTCTCAGCATGGTCTCACCATGCAGCTCTCTAAAAATGTTATAGGTGACTCACTCAATGTAGAACTCATCCTCTCTGTCCTCAGTCCCTTTTCCTCCTCTCCCTCTCTTAGAACATTGTTCACTCTCCCTAAAAATAAAACAGTGGTTAAATATCAATCGTACATGCACACATACTGAACCCATTCATCAGCTTCAATTGTATAGTTGTACAGAGGTGGTTATTTTCTCTTTGTCTCCACATGGCAGCACACTGCCCTGACCAAGTCGCCTTTGTAATATGCTGAAGTAAAAAAACAAGGAAGAAGGTGAAGATTAGCTAAGTTTCATAAAAAGGCAGTGAAACTGCTTTGTGTAAATATAGTTAATTTGTAATAGATCTTACAGCAGTTATGTGCAAATAGATAGAGGTACTGGACGCCACCGTAGCGCTCCCAGATCTCCTCAAACTGTTTGGGGAGAATCTCTGCCAATCGCTTCCTGGTCAGAACAATGTCGTCTTTGCCTCTATCTTATGCTTTCGGCGTGTCACAAAAATGCAGAAAACATCCGATCTACAAGCTCACAGTGCTTCAAATCAGGCTTAAACCTGAACATTTCCAATTCTGTTTATTATTGCAGAGCACCAGCTGTAATTATTTGAGGTCTAAATGGGACGTGCCAGTATAATAACAAATTGTGAGGAGAAAGGTGCTGACTGCTGCTGCAGCGAGCCCACAATAATCATAATAACGAAACAAATCAAACAAGATTAACTGATTATATTATATCCATTCGGTGATTCACCAGCAGGTCCGCGAAAAAGCTATTAGGGAGAAGCATTAAGCTTGACCTTGACTGTATCGATCTCTCTAAAAGACAAATATCATAAAACATTACAGCCCAAACTCTGATCAACAATACCCCCATCAAACCAGCTCTTGAGAATGGTCTTTTACTAACCAGAATTCACTTCACTCTTCATGATCTCTGCATCTTTGTCTTTGCTGAAATTATCTTCTATTATAATATCAGTCGTAATAATTTGTACCTGCCCGTACAAATCCTGGCCACTTGGTCAAACCTTCGATACCAATTTATTGTCTTTGTCCTCAGACTCCACGTTACTGCAGGGAGGGAAATGGGGTTCAATATTAGTTACAGAAAAAGTCATTAATTAATGGATTTTTGTGGGTCAATTTGTGTTTATACAAAAACCAAACGCAATCATCATCACGTTTGTTGAAAATACTACCACTCACAGGTAGATGTGGTCGTATTTGGGATCGGCCTTGAAAAAGTTGATGACGTGACCCATCAGCATGAATCCTAGAAATAGAGTACAGTTTTTAAAGCAAAACCCATGATTCATTTCAAGTGAACTCCACTGTGAAGTACTGATAGTATTGTATACTGAACACCATACCGATTTGTTTACCCCTGTACATCTTGCAGGAGGCAATCGTGGCTATGTACAGCCGTCGAGGTTTGTTCTTTTTTTCCTTGTCTATACGGCAGCACACTGCCCCAACGACGTTGCCTTTGTACAACATAATCTACATTGTCATGGGTAGCCTAAACCATGTCAAGGACCCCCAAAAGTAATCCCCATTTGAAAACAACATAAAAGAGTTTGCGTTTGTGTGAGAAAATATTCCACATTCTTCACAAAATGCAGGGGGGGTGGAGGAAAGTGAGGGGAAGACCGCACCATGATACGGAACAGGAAGAGGACAGTCATCCAGATCTGCCCGATGCCGGTGTTCAGGGTAGGTCGGTCTTTCACCGACAATGTGAGTCCGAAATATTTTATCTTGCCTTATTTGTGAGCTCCACGTGACTGCAGGGAAGAGAAATAGGATTGAGAATTACTTACAGAGAAATGAAAGATGGTGAAAATAACTCTTAAATGGATTTTATTTTAGGGTGAAATTGTCTTTATGCAAAACCAAGCACAATCATCACATTATTTGAAAGTACTACCACTCACAAGGGAATGTGATGACTGTCAAGGAAGTGGAGGACATGGTTAATCATCCTTCTACCTAGAATGAGAGTACAGATGTACTCTCAGATTAACCTGTGTCTGCTGCTCCTCGATGGAGCCACACACACCTCCAGCCAAATATGTCCCCTCTCCTTGACGTACGCTGAAGTACAAAACAAGGAAGACGGTGAAGATTAGCAAACGTAATACACATGCATAATATAAATGTAAGGCTAAAAATAAGACATGAACACAAAATGACATGACAATCCACAAAATAACCATATCGAACTCACTACAACACTTGCCTAAATAACATACAAAATAAAGATTCAACATCAACGCATTTAAACAAAACCCAAACGTCTGCACATATCAAACAATGCTCGCAACAAAAAGATGCACACTTCATGAGGGTCTGTACAGATAAACTTACAGCTTGTTTTTCATGCTACGGTCTTCGTTTGTGTATTCTGTAAATGAAGGCTTCAAGCTACGGTCTTCGTTAGTGTATTTCTTCTCCCGCTCAAATCCCATGACCTTATAAAATCCCTGGGCCTCTCTATTATGTCCTGTACAGTACGCCATGGAACTGACTCAACCCAAAAATATCTCAAATAAATGTAACTGCTATGCCGTGGAAAAACATGTTGAAGGCACATAGGAGTTCATAATAATTATAAGGCTGTGAGTGAGACTGATTGTCAGTCTACACAGTATATACAAAGCATTAGCCACAGAACAATTTAGCCAAATTCATACTATACTATACAAAAATAACATATTTTTCAAGCTACCTAATTTTTGTTTCTTCTATAAATCCAGGCATTCTGTCCCAGTCCATAATGCCCTGGCACCAAGTTCTCCTGCTGAAATCCCATCTTGGTGTAGAAGGCCTGGGATTGAGAATACAGCAAAATGAAAGGTGGTGAAAATGAATCTGTAATGAGTTTTGGGGGGTGAATTTGTGTTCATGCGAAACCCAGCACAATCAGCATCACATTCCTATGAAGTAATGGCACTCACAGGAAAATGCTGTCAAGAACGCGACAATGCAGATGCAAGTAGCTAAAGACGTGCTGCATCATCCTCGTAGCTAGTTTTTAAACAAAGCCCGTGATTAATGTCAAGTGAACTACACTGTAATACTGATAGTACTGTATAGATACTGAACACCATACCCAGTCCTCGTCTCCGCCACTTCGCGGCAGTGGCAATTGCCATGATGTAGATGTGCCCATCCTTTATGCAGCAGCATATGCCTCCAGTCACCTCCCATTGCTCTCCCCCACTCTCCTTGGCGTACGCTGAAGTATAAAATGAGGAAAAAGGTGAAGAATAGCAGCATCATCAATAGACAGGGAAACCATAACGTCTTTGTGTAAATATAGTTAATTACTAATAGATGACAGCAGTTATGTGAAACTTAGTGAGTGATTTTATCGTGAAGGTAAAGCTTTTAAATGTTTTACCGGTAAGTTTTAAACACATATGTGTTTGGTGACCTGATTGGTCCATAAGACCTGGAACAATATATAACTGGTGGAATGTATTACTTTATGTAAAGACCTGCCATGTTAAAAATATATTTTAATCATCCGAATGTCAAGTTATGTAACTCAGGTGACATGTCTCTCACCTGTCTTCGACAGCACATCTTTTTTTAAAGCACTTTGCTGGTCCTCCTTTGTCAATTTGACCCCCAACTCAGCCTGATATATGCTATTGAGCTGGGCCCAATGCTGGGCGATAGGCTCCAGCCGGACCTCGCTATTGGAACAAGAGTCTCTAGGAGGCGGCGGTGGCTACTTGCTCGCGGGTTGGGCCGGGTGGGGAGGAGGCCGACGGCTGGGAGGCCAGTAGGAGGCCGTCGTCGTCGTCGGAGGATAGGACCTCTAGGAGGAGGAGGCGCAGGTCGGCGACGGATAATTGGAGGCAGGTTGGGCCGAGTGGGGAAGATGAGGGCGGTTGGCTGCAGCTTGGACCCTGGTCGTCGGCGCCGTAGTTGACAGTGGCTGGGAGGGAGGCCGGCAGCTGGGAGGCCGACGGCTGGGAGGCCAGTGGGAGGCCGGCGGCGGCGGCTGGCGAGGTGCGAGGCCGGCGGTTGGCGTAAAATACGTTTCGGAAAGAAAGACTTGCCACACTCGCCGCAGGTGTACTGCTTCGGGCCTGTACTGTGGTGCCTTTGCTCGTGCCTTTCCAATATGCTAGCCGCGTGGAAGCCCCGTCGGCATATTTTGCAACTGAACTGCGTCACGTCTACTATCGTCCTGTCCTTACGATAGATCACTCTGCGGTTGCCTCGTTCTCGCGCATGCTTCCCTCGCTGTGCGTATGTCGATCTTCCCTGTCCGATGACAACGTGTCCGTCGTCGCCCTCGTGTTGTGATTGCATGTGTTTCTTCAACGCGCAGTTGTAGAGAAAGGTCTTTCCACACAGGTCACACATGAAGGGCTTGGAAGCGCCATGGAGAAGCATATGGGATTTCAGCTTTTCGCCTTGCATGAAACTCTCGTCACAAACCTTGCATTTGTAGGGCCTCTCGCCTGTGTGAAAGCGCATATGCAAAAAGCAGTGAAACTGACTGCTTTGTGTGAATATAGTTAATTACAATCTTTGCAATACTTACCTATTTTCTTTTCCAATAACTCATGATTCTTGCATGGGGGCATTTGGCCCCCGGGTAGTAGTTGTAGTCCATTTCGCCCTCCACAAACCCAAACCCTTTATACCATTTTATTATTTTTTTGTCCTCAAACTCCACGTGACTGCAGGGGAGGGAAATGGGGTTCAATATTAGTTACAGAAAAAGTCTTTAAGTTATGGATTTTTGCGGGTCAATTTGTGTTTACAGTATGCAAAAACCAAACACAAACATCACATTCGTTGAAAATACTACCACTCACAGATAGATGTCTTCTATGCTGCGATCATTTTTGATGATCATGAGGACATGCTCCATCAGTTTCAATCCTAGAATGAGAGTACAGACAGTTTTTAAAACAAAACCCATGATTAATTTCAAGTGAACTCCACTGTGAAGTACTGATAGCATTGTATACTGTAGACACTGCACACCATACCGATTCGTTTGCCCCTGTACTTATCACAGGAGGCAATGATGGATATGTACAGCCGTCGAGGTTTGTTCCTTTTTCCCTTGTCTAAACGGCAGCACACTGCCCCAACCACGCCAGAAGGAAGAAGGTGAAGTTTAGTTAAGTTTCATCAAAAGGCAGTGAAACTGACTGCTTTGTGTGAATATAGTTAATTACAAATAGATCGGTCAGTGCAACTGTTTGCTCTGACAGTAGTTAGGTCCAACTTGGCAAGTGCTAATTGATTTTATTGTGAAGGAAGGAAATGCTTTTACATTTTTTAAGTTTGGACCATAAGAGGCATTCTGTCCCTGTCCATAATGCCCTTGCACCAAGTTCTCCTGCTGAAAACCCATCTTGGTGTAGAAGGCCTGGGCGTCTGTGTTTGCCACCTCGATGTGACTGCAGGGTAGGAAATGGGATTGAGAATACAGCAAAATGAAAGGTGTTGAAAATGAATCTTTGAATACAATTTAATTAAAAAAAAGGAAAAGGGAAAAAATATGTATTTTTAAGATTACAGTGCAAATTACAGTACAGAAGAAATTATTTAAAAGGCAGTGGCAAACAGAAAGGTCTTTAGTTTTCACAGGTTACAGAAAAAAAATAGGAAACCTGAATGTAAGGTATATATTAGGTATATATTTTTTAGTATATGAAATAACAGCCTCCATCTGCCAACAGCAACATTAGAGCCAGAGAATTTGAACTGATTGAGGTGATTTTTACAATACCAAATATGTGGAAAAACGCAACTGAGCTTGACTTATAGACATTGATAATGGGTAATAAGATGTTTTCTTTCATCATTCATTGAAAGCTTTGTTTAGAACATCTGATTCTTTTTTTCAGTATTTGTATTAAATATTTTTCATTTATATTTGGTCAGAGCTTTTCAATTCATTCATGTGATGTGAGCGCCTCCTCTGTTGGGTTCAGGTATTAACTGCACAGAGATGGAGGGGTTTTTGTTCAGGTCTACTGAAGGTTCATATTACTGTGGGTCTCTGGCACAATAATACACAGCTGTGTCTTCAAGCTGCATATTTTGTCCACTCAGAGTCACTGTGTTGCTGGAAGAGAACGAGATACTAAACTTGTTTTTGAGGGAATCCTTGTAGTATGTATTCGATGTATCTTTAATCCACTCCAGTCCTTTCCCTGCAGGTTGTCTGATCCATGCTGTCCAATAGCCAAGAGAATATGAGACTCTACAGGTGATGGTCAGTGGTTGACCTGGCTGGACAGTCAGGGAGGCTGGCTGAGTCAGTGTCTCACTGTTTACCCCTGTCGAAAAGAGAAACCTTTAGTAACTAGAAAAAGTGCTCCTCGGAGCACAGGTCTCCGCCAGGTCAGGTACGTTATTCTGGCCTTCTGGTGGTGCTATAATAGGCTTATGTGAAAAGGGTGCCATTTATTCTTAGGTCTTTCACGGCAATCAGACACTGCATTCATGATTTGAGGCATTTTGTTCCAAGAATGTGTTTTGCTAAATTAGACCTGCTGGTGGCGCTATAACAGGCCAATGTGAAAAGGGTGGCATTTCTTCCTCGGCCTAGTGGGAATGTGCGTGTGAAATTCCACGGAAATCGCAAGCTGCGTGCATAGTTTGAGGCTTTTTGTTCAAAACGGACCAATCCTGCAAACTTTGGAAGTCAACCATAGGCAATGAGGATGGAATATGGGAAATCAGACAGATCCGGGTTGATCACATGACTATAGAGATACTGTGTACCGATTTGCATGACGTTTGGATAAAATCTGTAGGAGTAATGTAAAAAAAAATACTCTCTCGCCATGCCTTTCGGCCTGGCGGAGACAATGACTGTGCTAAAATGTATAGGGGTGTGTGTGTGTGTGTGTGTGTGTGTGTGTGTGTACATATATAATGTTTGTCAGATAGATTTGTGTGATAAATACATCACAACAACAATGCAGGATACGAAATGACAGATAAAAATATAAACAACAATACATACATAAATAATCAATCTTTGCAATACTTACCTTCTTTCTTTTCCAATAACGCATGATTCTTGCATTCTTGCAGCCCGAGTAGTAGCCGTAGTGAATTTTGTCCTCCACAAACCCAAACCCTTTATACCATTTTATTAATGTTTCGTTATCAGACTCCACGTGACTGCAGGGGAGGGAAATGGGGTTCAATATTAGTTACAGAAAAAGTATTTAATTTATGGATTTTTGGGGGTCAATTTGTGTTTATGCAAAAACCAAACACAAACATCATCACATTCGTTGAAAATACTACCACTCACAAATAGATGTCTTCTATGCTGCGATCAGTTTTGAAAACATTGAGGACATGCTCCATCAGTTTCAATCCTAGAATGAGAGTACAGACCGTTTTTAAAACAAAACCCATGATTAATTTCAAGTGAACTCCACTGTGAAGTACTGATAGTATTGTATACTGTAGACACTGCACACCATACCGATTCGTTTGCCCCTGTATTTATCACAGGAGGCAATGATGGATATGTACAGCCGTCGAGGTTTGTTCCTTTTTCCCTTGTCTAAACGGCAGCACACTGCCCCAACCACGCTGCCTTTGTACAAGGCTGAAGTAAAAAAGAAGGAAGAAGGTGAAGATTAGCTAAGTTTCATCAAAAGGCAATGAAACTGACTGCTTTGCGTGAATATAGTTAATTACAAATAGATCGGTCAGTGCAACTGTTTGCTCTGACAGTAGTTATGTCCAACTTGGCAAGTGCTAATTGATTTTATTGTGAAGGAAGGAAATGCTTTTACATTTTTGAAGTTTGGACCATAAGAGGCATTCTGTCCCTGTCCATAATGCCCTTGCACCAAGTTCTCCTGCTGAAAACCCATCTTGGTGTAGAAGGCCTGGGCGTCTGTGTTTGCCACCTCGATGTGACTGCAGGGTAGGAAATGGGATTGAGAATACAGCAAAATGAAAGGTGTTGAAAATGAATCTTTGAATATTGACATGTCTCTCACCTGTCTTCGACAGCACATCTTTTTTTAAAGCACTTTGCTGGTCCCCCTTGCTCAATCTTTCCCCAACTCAGCCTCGTAAATGGCATTGAGCTGGGCCCAATGTTTTGTGATGGGCTCCAGCCGGACCTCTCTATTGGAACAAGAGTAAATAGTCACAAATACTGGCAACAGTTACATAGTTAAAACACCTTGACTCAAACACCACTCATTACATACAACACATACACCACTCCGTACAACAGAAAGGTGCAACACATACACCACTCAGTACAACAGAAAGATGCAGTCACATGTGAACACATTTGACATAAAGTTGCTTCCTGAGTACTTGAGATTGACACATGGGTTGTAGTAAGAGGACAGGATTGGATCTACTTGGACTATTTATTTATGTATTTGCTAATGTAACCTTTATTAAAACAGGCAGATATGTTGATCACTTGAAGCCCTATTCTGGGAGGAACATGGATGCATCACAATGCGTTGCAATGTGACACGTTGTGAGTTTGTATATCAGCTATTTTTTAAAGCCAGGGCCCTGTTTCACGAAAGCGGAATTAAATTGTCCTGGTTTAAAAGGCAAATCCAGGTTTGACAAGCCTGCGCTGTTCAGCCTGGTTTATTCAGTTCCACGAACGCCAAGCCTGGCTGAGAAGGAGCGACTTTGTCGAGCCAGGATCATTAAACCAGGCTGAATTTGCGTTCACGTATTCCTATAAAAGACCATGAAAGTCGAGAGCAGAATCCTTGAACTTGACCTATCATGGAGCCCAAAACCAGAGCGCTGTTCTTCTCTGTGGCTGAACAGCAGCACTGCAGCAGCTCATGGAATCATATAGTTTACTGGCTAAGTTAATCTGCAGAGATAACTCAGCTTTCGTGAAAGCGATTCATGGCTGATCCTGGATAATTTAAGCCAGGATATCTGATTAAACCCGGTTTATACTGCAATCCAGGTTTCGCGAAACAGGTGGTCCAGTTTACTAAGTCTAAACTGAGGGTTTATCTTATCCCTTATGCCTAAAAGTATTAGGCATTTTTTTGGTATTTTAAAATAGTGAAAATAGACGATCTACATCTCATGTTATGAGCTTGTAGATAGGCTATTTTCACTATTTTAAAATAAGATTAGGCATAAGGGATAAGAAGGCGCCACGCAAGATAAGGCCCTTTGTGTGGCCTGGCAAAACACATCCCAAATACCATGTGTAACATGGTGTATTATCTATTTCTATTACACATGTCATCACTCTGTAAATGTTTATTTTTACTCAACACCAAATAAAAGTTTAACCACATATTTCATATTTAACTATTTTCACTATTCTTGAAAATTAGTGAAAACATTGAAAATAAATACATCTTTTAATTTTGGCCTGTAATTACATGCCCAAAATAATGATGCCAGGGTGAAAGCGGTTAAAAAATAGCTCCAATAATACAGGTGACTCACTTGTCCTGGAGCTTGTCCTTGGGCTTGGGCAGGGGTACATGGTATTTTCTCATCTTGGAATCCCATTTCTTGGGTTTTTTATATGTATTCCTAAGGGAAAAAAAATGGTTAAATGTCTATTGCTATCTTATTTTATCATTTATTTACAGTATTTATTTATATAAGACAGCAAGAAGTGTAGAATAGAATACTTTATTGGCAACGATAAAACTCCAGCGCCAAATGCATTGAACACAAAAAAGCCAAAGGCTACTTCCATTGTGGTCCATTAAAAACTTACAACACACACAATAATTAATACTTATATAGACAGCTAAGAACAGTATAGGACAAGCGACTCAACAAAGACACACCGAAAGAGTGTGTGATGTTCATCTAATCCATGATTTCAGATCAGTCTTAAACTTTGGAAGCATAAGGCATTGAGTTTATTAAAGCTTCAATCATAGGGTCAATCATAATTCCTTTTTTTACATAAGTAAAACAAGAAGTGAGTTACTAAATGTCCATCCCTATTCTGCCACTTTTGCACTGTAAGACTCTGCGTGCTTGTGTATGCAATAATATCGTACACATCGTTTACTCTTGACTCAAAGTTTTGGGGGGTGAATTTGTGTTCATGTGAAACCCAGCACAATCATCACATTCCTATTAAGTAATAGCACTCACAGGAAAATGCTCAAGAGAATTTGAGAACACCTCTGCCACGCTTTGGCTTTGGCTTTGGCTTCGGCTTCAGCAGTTTCACAGGAATATGCTGTCTAGAATTTGAGGACATCTCTCTTTGGCTGTGGCTTCGGCTTTTTCTATGGAGCAACAGATACCTCCAGTCAAATTCCAAAGTTTTCCCCTCTCCTTGGCTACGAACGAAACAATACGAGAAAAAGCTGCACACTTTGTGAGTTCTGTACAGAAAAAGAACTTACAGCAGGTGTAAAATGATTTTATCAAGCCGACTGTAAATTAAAACTCATCTGATTGGCCTCGCCTAACTGGCAATTTGGTCATTTTAAGCTGGGATAGGCTGAGTAGCCCATTGCCCAATCAGCTGCTCATAAATGGTTTCAGCTGGCCTTTTTCACAATTGGACTGTGCTTCAGGTCCCTTGTACTGTGTGAATTACAATAATGCAAAGTAATGCAAATGCTGCTCAAATCATCCATTTTTTATTTTGTTTTGTCTTTCATAGACATGAGCGTCTTTATAACTGCCATGTTCTTATTATGCTTTTTCAGTATACTGCTGATCAAATCCCAAATCCTTGTAAAATGTTATGGTGTCTCGAAGTGAATACACTCATTTCATATACAACACATACACCACTCATTACAACCTCACAAATAGAAAGATGCAGTCACATGTGAACACATTTACATGAGGTAGTTTCAAGAGTTCTTGAGATTGTCATGGGTTTTGTAAGAGGACAGGATCTGATGTACCATTTTCTTTTTTATAATAGAATTTAAATCTAATTGACAGTACATGGGGGAGGGCTTGAAAGGCCTGGAGCTTGATGTGTTTGTGAATTTTGTCTGTTTTGGATTCCCCCTAAAACATTTAAAAATAAGCATAACTCTAATATAGGTATAACTAAAGCCTGATTCATTTCTTGTTGAAAGTAGCAGACCTACAAGCTCACAACACGGTGTGAGCTTGTAGGTCTGCTATTATTCAGGATATTATTCAGTATTCTATTGTATTTACAGTCGTGTGTGTGTGTGGTTTTCCTAAAAGGAACAGAAAACAATAGATCTTGATGGGAACAACTCAACATACTAACATAAATGAAAACCTTAATTGTAAAAGAAAGAACTTACTGTCACAGATGCACACTCTTGTAGAAGTGAAAATGAATAACGAGCACCTGGTCTCAACCTTAAATAATATCCTGCTAAGCCCCACCCACACAATATAGGGGAAAAACGTATTGGCTATACATTATTTAGCTTAAGCGAAATCAGATGTGTAAATTATCAACTCAATTGAACTCAGCTGTAAAGAAAAAAATGGAGCTCAATGCTCTACAAGCTCACAACACCTTGTGACGTGTTGTAAGCTTATAGATCTTCTATTTTTGCTATTCTTGAAAATGTAAAATAAATACAATTGTGCTATAAATTTGCAACAGTGTATTCTCACTCAACAGTAAACAAACCAACATGCAGTATAAGTATATACAGGGTATCTGCACAAGTTACAATTTAATGACTTTTAAGACCTGTTTTGTCAAATATTTGTAAAGAGGCAGTCATCGTGTAAATAGCCGATCTACAAGCTCACAACGCCTCGCACGGCAAGGCGTTTTTTCACAAGATTTACCTGTTAAACCGAGTCAAAATGTAATGCCTCAACTCCAATTCCAAGTGCTTGTCAGGGTGGGGGGTCCCCAGTTCAAATATGATTATTTTGGGGGGTCGCGGCCTGAAGTTTACGAACCCTTGGTCTAGGCCAGGGTTTGGTTTGAGTTGTGTTAAGATTATATGTTGTGTTAAAGAGTTTTAAAGCTACCTTTATTCCCCAAATGTTTTAACCTATTGTGTCCCACTGCATTTGCTGTCATTTGTTTTGCTCTGTCATGTGTATAATTTTTTTTATCTTATGTGTTTTAATTCTCTGTGAAGCACTGTGTATGCAATAATATATACATATTTACATGCTGTAAAGTGATATTTTTTGGTCACTGTCCTGTTTGTCAGGTACTGTTTGAGTTGTGTTGAGATTATGCATTCATGTTGTGTTAAAGAGTGTTATATACGTTGTGTTAAAGAGTGTTATATATCTATGTCATGTATTGCTTGTTTAATATCAGTAAAGCCTACTTCTAGTTTCATCTGTTTTCTGAGTTTGGTGTTTTGAGTTCCTGTGTTTGGGTTCTACCTTGACATAAATTAGTATCACTGCTAATCGTGTCACGTAGCCCACCAAAAATAGCAGAGCTTGTACATCTGCTATTTTCAGAGAAGAAGTCTGGATTTTAAGAGTTAAAGGCCCACTCCACCAAAATGATGTGTGAATGAATGTGTTTTTGAAGCTTAACTACGAAAACCCTGCCGGTGTCTTACAACCTAAATCAGTTTTTCAGATGAGCACTCAATTCAACTAACTGAAAACTGCTTTTTGTCAGGGCACAGCACACTAACACTAACACAGGACATTGTGTGGTGTGATGTCATGCAATCAAAGTCTCATCAAAGGACATAAATCTATGTGGCTGTTCCACCTTGGTCTGTTGTCCAATCAGAGGCTGAGCAATATGCATACAAACCAAGTGTTTCTGCTTGTCTTTGACAAGAAGCAAAACATTAAATTGGTATATTTACTTTGTTGGGACCCAAAGAAACTCTCTGTGACCCCAAGGGGGTCACGACCCTATACTTGGGGAAACACTGCGATAAGCCTTACCGAACAGCTTGGCCTGATTGGATAGTTCTGGTCCACAATTTCCTGTGTCACAATGTGGAAATCACGTGATACAGATTCAAATCGATGATTTCAAACTCCTGGATAGTTAGTTTTAAAATTAATCCCATTGTGTGAGTGCTGTAAAGATTCCCCTGCACTTGTACATGCTTTGGCCCTGTTCTAAAATTAAGTTGTACTGGACAAATATCTTTGAAATCATGTCTGAAATATTTAAACTAATGTACAATTATGCCCTCTTGTGGCACTATTTGGTGTGACACCAGCAGAAAACAATACTTGGCCATTGCAACTTTACAACATATACTGTTGCAGTGGAAAGATATTTGTCCACCTTCACACATGCTCCAGGATTGTTTTTAACTGGAAATAATTAGCTTCACACTGAAAGACTGAGGATTCTTGGAGGACACTGCCGCCCCTTATTTATTTACAGAAACCAGGTCAAGATGAAATTATGGACTGATGTTTACTGACCAACTGAACAATGATGTTTACTGACCTGCATGTCTATGTACCCAAAGTATGATTTTGTGAGGAATCATCTGTCAGCCTGATCGAACCACTGACTATTACCATTTTATTATTATTATATTATCATGTTGAATGTTCTCTCTCATTTATCAGCTGTATCTGTATGGAAAATAATAAAATAAACACTCTTCAATCAATATTTGTATGAATGAACTGCATTGACTGAAAGTGATACAGTGATACATATTACATCCTATATTAAAATTGCCTGAGGTTTGACTGATGGTGGACGTCACAAACATAACATCTGGACTTGCAAGGCATACCGTTGCTCCAGTCTGCACCAAACACTGTTCAGAGATCTGCCATGAGAATAGTGACGGCTAACAGGGCCCTGCTCCAATCCACACCAAACTTGGCACAAACACTGTTCAGTGGTCTGCCAAAACAACAGTCACACCAGGGACACCTGTGCCCCCCAGGGGCCCCAAAGGGGTCACAGGCACACCATTGCTCTAATCTGAGGAGGTATACTTCCATGGCCTAACGGCAGCATGCACAAGAAATGTGGTCCAGCTTTTTGCCAAACAAAGAAATGGACAGACAGACCCTTTTCTAGACAACTTACCTCCTACACAGCCATGCTGTAAAAACATAAAAGTATGAGCTGACAGACATATCCCAGAGTGCAATACTGGCCCGATTGAGGCTGGGTTAACTAACCTCTGGTAGCAGAGCCTAATTTTGTCTTTTTGTGTCTTTGAAGCAAGTTTGATATAAACTTAGGAGACGGTGTAAACAATAAATACATTGATATTTATCTTGAATTTGGATTTCTTTTTAAGATGAATTGATTTGGTCTGATAAAGTTTCAAATTGCAGTTCATGTAGCCTAAAAAACCCCGAAACAAACACATTGTAAACACAAATTCCACACATTTGAATGTATTGGTAGGCTACACTCTTCTTTCTTCTGTGTATCATCATCATCAGATGTCCAGCTTATAGTGTCGTGCAGTGCAGCCACGCCCTCGTCACAGCCAGGTCCCACATGAGCCTCTGAAGGTGGTCTATAATGACAAGTGGTCAGCAGTCTGCTCAAGCTCCCAGTCTCCGCACTCCAGAAACGCCATACTACAGAAAATGTTGCATTTATACTTATTGTTAGGTTTTCCATGCCTTCAGCGCCTGTGATATTATTATGATTATAATTATGTGTGTATTTACTGTGTGGTAGGCCGACATATAAAGGCATAGGTAAAATACATACATATATGAAGGTTAATACTGCCTGTTTGGAGTCATTAACTGAGGCAGCTCATAAGGTCTCATAAGTTGGGTCCTTTCTCAGAGTGTGTGGGTCGTAAATTCCGTACCATTCCCTTATCTCGAAGAGGAGAGAGAGAGAGGCTCAAATGACATGCTTGATGCCTATGTTAGGGGGAAGGAGAAAGACACTTGCGAGGTGCTCATCGTATTTGCCCAGTGAGTAAAGGCACATATTGGGGGTCCTTGCTTAGATTTTCTGAGGGTCATAAAAATTCCAGTCTTATCAGGAAAGAGAGAGAGAACCAGGCCACCTTGGGGGGTGGGCATGATCTCTGGTGGGAGGCAACATCCTTTGTGTGGGTCTGTGTGGCAGAGTCACTGAGAACTCAGTTTCTTGGAGTCCCTCAACAGACCAGTAGTAAGTAGAAAAGCTCTTGATACACAAAGATTAATGGTCATATATGCTGATATGTTTATTGTTTGTGTGAAGATTCATGTCGGTAATATTGTATTATTGTTTCTGTGTTTCAATCTTTCTGTAGGTTTAAAACCTGTCTGACCTGACAGCCTGACTGACTGACTGACTGGCTGTCTGTCTGACTGTCTGTCTGTCTGACCTGACAGCCTGACCTGGCTAGACTTTGTTAGTAGAATGTGAGCCTACTGGCAAGGTTGGAGTTGACTAAGATAGTAGTTGACTGGCCGCTTAGTAGAATGATTGTCTGCTAGGTGTGTTAATGTATGTTTGTATTTGTGTTAGTAAATAAAAACCATAAAAGACACAGGTTTGGGTAGGTCTGAGTATTATCTACTTTACACCGATTCAGGGACTCCGGCCTTTTGCGAGGGCCGTTAGCCGACCAGTCGCACAAAGTAGTGTGCGTCGGGTTGAAATTCGTACAGTTTTAAACTATTGTCTGCCTTTTCATTAAGGCATAGCCTATAGGTGGTCGAAGTAGTTTAAAAAATTCATACAGTTTTAAACTACTATCGGCCTTTAATTAAGGCCTTTAGGTGATTTAAGTAGTTTATAACAAATAGTAACCTGATAGTCTCTGAATGGAGTCAGAGACCCTTTGGAGCAGGTTACGTTTATAACCGTGTTAAATAATAATTTATCACGGCTATAAACAACTTGTTGCTCTGGATTATGGGACCAGGGCAATAAGAAGCGTTAGGCCACTTTTGAGGGTAGTCAGAAGTTGTAAGGATACACGCGTTGGGCCACTTTTGAAGGTAGTCAGAAGTTGTAAAGAGATGCACACGTACAGTTTTGAACTACTGACCTAACTATTGCTCTCTTAAAGGTGAGGCTAGTGGGAGTGTTTGAAATTTGTACAGTTTGAACTACTGACCTAACTATTGCTCTCTTAAAGGTGAGGCTAGTGGGAATTTGAAGTAGTTTAGACAAATTGTAACCATCTTGTTGCTCTGGGTTATGGGACCAGGGCAATAAGAACGAAGTGAGGCCACTTTTGAAGGTAGTCAGAAGTAGAGAGACAAGGCGGCGGAGGTCACCGTCGACATAGAGGACAAAGGGAAGGTTAACTGGTTTAACATCAGGGGTTTCAATGTTAACTGTATGTGATACTAGAACAGGATTAGTTGTCAGGGGTTTTCATTGTTTACTGTATGTGATGTTAAGTCAGGGATAACGTTATTTAACTGTATGTGATTCTAGGTCAGGATTAGTTATCAGGGGTTAAATTATTCAACGTTATTAGCCTATTGTTGTTGTTAGTGTACACAGATGCGAGCTGTGGATTCTAACAACAAAGGGTGAGACTGCTACCTACCAAATTGCTAACTGGGTGCTGTCAAGCCTATTGACTTATAACTAACTAAGTAGCCTGTCTTTCAAGCCGTCCAGAGAACACTTTTAGTGGGAGGGAAGAGGAGTGAGATGGGAGGGTTAATTGAGGTAGGAGAGAGGTGGGAGGCAGCACATAAGGCTTTTGGGAGGGCATTGCAGTGGATGACTGACTATATTATGGTTCTTGCAAGAACACTAGTCAGGGAGAGGGAGTCACTGGGAGCAGAGTACGATAGACTCATTGATGCTGCCAGTGACTATGTGAGCCCGCCAGAAGGCGCTACCACCGCTGATCGGGTGGTTGGCGCAGGGCGGATGGAGCAGATCTTCCCGGGAGTCGGGGGCGAGCCAGGAGACCCGGGCTGTCCCGGAGAGGGAGATCTACTCATCACGACACGCGGAGAAGGCGCAGAGGAGGTCGTGACAGCCGGCGGAGAGGGGCCGTCGGCGGGAGAGAAGGGAGCGCCATCAGAGGGCGGACCAGACGGCGTTGCTCCCGCAGACGAAGCTGCGGGTGCGGGGGAGGTGCCACGGGAGATCGCGAGAGAGGCCGCGGGGGACGTGACGGTCGAGGTAGAGACGCCTACGGAGAAAGCCGAGGGGGAGACCGACACCAATCCACGCACCGACATCACACCAGTGCAGAGCGTCGTGGCACCACCTAAGCCAACGGGGACGGCCGACAACGATCCACACTCTGTCACCACACCAGGGAAGAGCGAGGCCCGGGTGGGTCAAGGTGGGAGGCCAGTAGCCACAAGAGCCAGACCAGTCGGGTTTGGAGGGCGCGGCCTAACGAACCAGGAGCAAGAGGAGCTGCTCCTGGGGTTGGCAGAGTTGTGTGAGCTGCTGAAACCCCCTGACCCATTCGCGCCTGGTCGGTGGGTCATGAGTAAGTTGAGGGGGAGGCTGAAAGAAGTCACTGTCCCACCACAGTCATCGGCGCGGGCTGGTGGTGGGGTTGCGTTTCGCGGCGGCACAGGAACACTGCCAGAGAAGCTGACTTCTCCACTTCTACCCTCCGCAGGGGGTGGCAGTGGTTTGGATATGGCCAGGGCCACACCGAAGCAACCTGGACCGCTGCGGTTGAGCATGACTGGCACAGAGGCCCACAAGGCGGTGGGCCTATGTGTCCGTTTATGGTCGGCTGGCAGGGGTACTTAGGTGCACTCGGGTGGACAGAGATGCTATGCGCAGCACTAAAAAAGAAAACGTCTGAAGTGTCCTACTTTTGTTGTAGTAGTTAGGACCTTTTGTGATGTTTCTTAACATGTGAATGGATGGAGCCATTTCCAAATGTGTGCTATGCGGCATCGAAGGACGTCTAAAGTGTCTTACTGTGTGTGGTAGTTTAGGACCTTTATGATGTGCCTGTAACAGTGAAATGAATGGAGCCATTTCAAAATGTATGCAATTATGATGAGGATTTGAATAACTTGCATGATGATGATGATGATGATGATGAGTATTAATTTACTGCCTGGGATGGAAAGGGGTTGAGTGGGGTGCCTTGATACAGGTTATGTTCACCACTTAATCTCTTTTATACTTAGTTGTACGATGATGTCACGCAAAATTGGCTAAATGGCTGACCTGCCAGGTTGTGAGCTTGTAGATCTGCTATTTTACCATTGCGAAACATTTAAGACACTTTGCCCATGAGTGAAAGGGGTTTAAAGTGGGAGGGAAAGGACACATCAGTGTTCCAAAAGATGAGCTTGTAGATCTGCTAATTTTCATTTTAAAACTTTGCCCAGGATATAGGTGGTCGAAGTAGTTTACAAATTCGTACAGTTTTGGACTACTGGTCTAACTATTGCTCTCTAAAGGTGAGGCTAGTGGGAGTTGAAGTAGTTAAAAAATTCGTACAGTTTTGAACTATTGACACTGACCGATAGTGGTTTATAGATTCGCACGGTTCTTGAACTACTGGCCTAACTATTGCTCTCTTAAAGGTGAGGCTAGTGGGAGTTTGAAGGGTTTGAGAATTCGTGCAGTTTTAACCCACTATCGGCCCTTTAATTAAGGCCTATAGGTATTGAAAGGGGTTTAAAGTGGGGGAAAACAGGCATCTACATACCAAATTAGTTTGTTTTCTGGGTAAACTATTTGGATTGGGGAATTTATGTTAAACGTGTGTGGTGTGCATAACTTCATGTTATGTGTGAAGTACGTAATTTTTTAAGTTTGACATGTGGGCTGTTCCGAGTATGGGATCGGAGTGGTTTGCAGACCAAAGTAAGATGTACCTAGTTAGGCATGTGTGAAGTGCATGGCTTACTATGCCAGGCGGTGCCTCACTCACTAATGGGCGACCTTCCAGTGTGTTCTCTGAGCCATAAACCAGAGGTAAATGGATTGTAGCCATTTCCTGCTGCCAGTGGGGGAGGATTATCATATGGGTGGGCCGTGAATGTGAGAGGTTATTGCGGCCTCTGGGTCAGCCGACCCAGAGGCCGGGTGGGAGGTGTTAGGTTTTCCATGCCTTCAGCGCCTGTGATATTATTATGATTATAATTATGTGTGTATTTACTGTGTGGTAGGCCGACATATAAAGGCATAGGTAAAATACATACATATATGAAGGTTAATACTGCCTGTTTGGAGTCATTAACTGAGGCAGCTCATAAGGTCTCATAAGTTGGGTCCTTTCTCAGAGTGTGTGGGTCGTAAATTCCGTACCATTCCCTTATCTCGAAGAGGAGAGAGAGAGAGGCTCAAATGACATGCTTGATGCCTATGTTAGGGGGAAGGAGAAAGACACTTGCGAGGTGCTCATCGTATTTGCCCAGTGAGTAAAGGCACATATTGGGGGTCCTTGCTTAGATTTTCTGAGGGTCATAAAAATTCCAGTCTTATCAGGAAAGAGAGAGAGAACCAGGCCACCTTGGGGGGTGGGCATGATCTCTGGTGGGAGGCAACATCCTTTGTGTGGGTCTGTGTGGCAGAGTCACTGAGAACTCAGTTTCTTGGAGTCCCTCAACAGACCAGTAGTAAGTAGAAAAGCTCTTGATACACAAAGATTAATGGTCATATATGCTGATATGTTTATTGTTTGTGTGAAGATTCATGTCGGTAATATTGTATTATTGTTTCTGTGTTTCAATCTTTCTGTAGGTTTAAAACCTGTCTGACCTGACAGCCTGACTGACTGACTGACTGGCTGTCTGTCTGACTGTCTGTCTGTCTGACCTGACAGCCTGACCTGGCTAGACTTTGTTAGTAGAATGTGAGCCTACTGGCAAGGTTGGAGTTGACTAAGATAGTAGTTGACTGGCCGCTTAGTAGAATGATTGTCTGCTAGGTGTGTTAATGTATGTTTGTATTTGTGTTAGTAAATAAAAACCATAAAAGACACAGGTTTGGGTAGGTCTGAGTATTATCTACTTTACACCGATTCAGGGACTCCGGCCTTTTGCGAGGGCCGTTAGCCGACCAGTCGCACAAAGTAGTGTGCGTCGGGTTGAAATTCGTACACTTATGCACTGTAGAAGGGAAGAGAGGATACAATTAAGTCAAACTATAAGTAAGAATGGAGCCCATTAGGTATTCTGGGAACAACAGGAGATTGTCAGAAACTCAGAAAGCAGTATTATTATTATTATTATTAATACCTATTAGTAGTTTTTTCCTCTTCTGTGTCTTCTACTAATTATTACTATTTGTAGTATGCAAAGTAATACTAACTATTAGTATTAAGTATGATTTATATATCTGCTTAAGGGTGGTGGTGCAGCTACATGCTCCGGTACAGTAGGGGGCGATATGCACCTTAAAGCAATGGTTGCACTCCAGTCTAAAGTTAGTCAAAGAATAACAGCTTGCCCGCATCATGGAGTCCACAGTGTCAGTAGCTGAACTCCCTGAAGAAATATTATACAACTGTTGCAGTAAAACGATACAATTATTTCACAGAAGCAGATAGAACAGTGTACTTTATGTGTTTGAAGGACATGTCCATGTTGACAAAGTGATTCAGGAGCGGAAAAAGGTTAAAAAAAAGATCAACAGGTGACAATGTTAAGCAGCAACATCAACCTGCATGACGTCACCACAAGACAAGACAAGACATTAATTATGGGTTTTTCCACAGCACTGTAAGTAGATATATTATATTATACAGGACTGTAACAGCTGATACTGTTGATTCAGGGGATTTCATTTGAACAGATGTGAGTAACAGCACTTTATCTAAGAGGGTTGTTTCGGCTGATTTGGCTTTGTTATTCCACAAGGTGGCAGTATTCCATTGTGAAGTACGTTTCTTTTGTGCTTTTTCAAAAAAATAAGGGTTTTCCTGAAGGTTCCTGATGTCAGAGTCAACACATTTCAGGTTTAAATGATCTTTTTGCTGTTAATCTGTCATCAAAACACCATGAAAAGGTTAGATTATGTTTTAATTTGTTTGTGAACCAATGGACTAGCTCACTACTTATTCCAACTCTATGATTCCAACAGATAGCCAAGCCCAGGCGATTGAGGGTTGGATGCACCTGCTGTCAAGCTTGGCTGGGGAGGAACTACAGGTAAGCAAACATTTATGAATACTACGATTTTGTGCAGTTTATTGATTTTATAGTTGTGCATTTTAACTGGCATGGTACTGCTGTGTATAGAATTAAAGTAATGGGGGATTGTATTTGGTTATGTAGGGTTTGGCAACGGCTGTGAGCTGCTGGTGTTCAATGGACCATGACAGTAGCAGGTCATGCCATGGCAACATAGTATATCTAATATTAGTCTATTAGAACTAATCTAGTATTATGGTATATTCTTGAAACTGATATTTAACTTTACAGATTCCAGAGGCGTTGTGTCTGCACTGCTCTTACTGTTAATTGACCCTTAGTTTCTAAGTTGTGGTTTTGATGTATTGTATTTTGTGTCTGGCTGTTTCCCATATGAGTGTTCAGTTCATGATCACTGAAAGGGTATTCATTGAGCCAACTGGGTTTTATGTATAGTAGCATAACAACAGGTTCACTGTATTGCCCAGGGTCCCTGTGATCAGTATATTGTGCCCTGCTATATTTTATTATTTATCTATCTATTGCTCCTAACCAGTAGTGTAATAAAGATCAGTACAATTGTACTATGGTTTTATACCGTTTGTCATTCATTTGACAGCCTGACTGGGGAAACCTTAGTGTTTATTGAGTTCTCTTTAACTCAGCCAACTAAAGGCTGGCATAGTCTAACATGCACTGTGTTAAACACTAATTAATGGCTAAATTAATTGACAGGTGTGATTAATTAGCCTGCACCAACCTAACAGTAATACACCTGTCAATGTGTGTCTCACTCATACCAGCTCCACAGGTTTGTGTGGCCATCCTCCATTCCCTGGACCTCTGGAAACTGTGGAAAGACCTAAATGTCAACATTGTACCAGCCCAGTCCTCCACAAGCTTTGCCACAACATGGCACAAGGTGGTAAAACTAACACCACAGCCTGTAGCAAAGGCCAAGACAGAGAGAACAAAACAGACCCATCTTCTGTGACCACAGCAACGACAGGTGAGCTTGTTTACATTTGGGCTTTAGAAATAAGGATATAAGTATTCCTATCAGCACATTTCCATAAGCCTGTCCCCTGTTTGCATGTTACAGTCGTCATGTTATAGTCCACCATTTAAAATAAATAAATTACCACCTTAGCTAAAATAAAGTGGGTTTGACATTTTAGATTAAAAGTTCAATGGGCTATAAGTGAAATAAGTGTTAAATAGCTGTATATAGCAATAGTGTTTGTTCCTCTCTCCAGCTCTTTAGAAAACAGAACATACATTTTCAGTTCAGGATAAAAACAAATCATCCAATCAGGGGCGAGCCCTCTACAGATTACAGTATAATGTGGAATTGTGATGATTTAAAAAAAATGAGCATATATATTGGAATTAGAACAATATAAAATTGAAACGTTAAATGGGTGATCTTCCCTGGTTGGATAAAATTGGTGACCAACCTGAAAATGTATTTTCTGTTTATTAAAGAGTTGGAGAGATGGGGAGAGGAGGCGCTGTTCCTGAACAAACACTATAGCAGTGATTAATAACAGAATATAGAGCTTTAACCTTTTAACAAAAAACGTTTTGTTTTAATCCAAATATAACTTTTAATTCTGTCATTACTATTTCAGCAATTTGTCAATGGGAAGCCCAATACCTGAACCGTGCTTCTGCTGTTCCCGGCCGCATTCTATAGCAATATAGAGAAAAGGCAGTCGGATCCAAATCACCTCCAAATAAAAAGGTATACACAAAAGACAAATTACTATATATTATGAATAAACATAAAACTTAGTATTGCTTGTGTTATGTTCTTGATTTTAGTTATTTTGAAGAAATGGATATAATGGTGATACATGAGTAACAAGCTCAAGCCAAAAAACTAACCATATGAACCCTAGCAACCCTATTCTGGGCATGTCGTAATAGGTGAACATTCAGCAAATCTAGCAGATTTTTAAGCTCACAACACGTCACAACTCAATGCTTTGTGAGATTGTAGATTGGCTATTTTGCTATTTGACATAGCCTACATTGAAGTGATTGAATAAGACAAAATCATGTCAAACTAGAAAAAGTGCTCCTCGGTGCACAGGTCTCCGCCAGCTCAGGTAGGTTATTATGGGCCAGCAATGTTCGGAATTCGCCAATCAATATATAAATAAAAAAAGTCCAATCAGGGGCGAGCCCTCTTACAGATTACAGGGTAACGTGAAATTGTGACGATAAAGAAAAATCAGCAGCCATATTGGAATTAGAACAATATAACTGATTACTGGGTGCTCTTTCCTGGTTGGATAAAGTTAAATTGGTGACCAACCTGAACATTTATTTTCTGTTTATTAAAGAGATGGGGAGACGCTGTTCCTGAACAAACACTATAGCAGTGATTAATAACAGAATATTAGAGCTTTAACCTTTTAACAAAAAACGTTTTGTTTTAATCCAAAATATCACTTTCTGTTTAATTACTATTTCAGCAGTTTGTCAATGGAAAGCCCAATACCCAAATCGTGTTCCCGGTGATGGAGAAAAGGCCAAACCACCTCCAAATAAAAAGGTACACAAGACAAAATACAACTACCGGTATGTATTATGAATAAACATAAAACCTAACCTATTATGTATCGCTTGTGTTAAGTTGTGTTGTGTTATGTTCTTGCTTTTGATTTGTGTTCTTTTGAAGAAATTAATATAATGGTGATACATGAGTAACAAGCTCAAGCCAAAAAACATACTAACCACATGAACCCTAGCGACCCTATTCTGGGCATGTCTTAATAGGTGAACATTCAGCAAATCTAGCTGATTTTTAAACTCACAACATGCAAATTGACGCCTTGTGAGCTTGTAGATTGCCTATTTTTGCTATTTGAGGTAGCCTACATTGAAGTGGTTAAATCAGACAATCATATCAAACGGGTCTCCGCCAGGTCAGGTAGGTTATTATGGGCCTGCAATGTTCAGAATTCGCCAATCAGGATGGAATATGAACGGACTGACAGATCCGTGTTGATGGTAACCGGTCAGGTGGGCACAAAAACCAACTGGGCACACCGCACAACTGGGCACACAGCCGTCTGGGCACACAGGTCAACTGGGCACACAGTCAATTGGGCACACAAGACAGCTGGGCACACAGTCAACTGGGCACACTGTCAACTGGGCACACAAGACAACTGGGCACACAGTCAACTGGGAACACAAGACAGCTGGGCACTCTGCTTTGATGTGCCCCCCCTTTCTATGAAATCCAGAGATTAGTGAACCCCTGCTGTGAATTGTCTGCTCCTGAGTTCCTGAGCAGACGCTCCTGAGTTCCCCCCCTCAGACAGCCGCATAATCACCCCCCTAGGGTTAGGATGAGAGTTAGGTATAGGCCTAGGGTGTGACAGTCTCCACTGATTCAACCTACAGTAGTGGTCCCTTCCCACTGCTTACACCTAATGGCCCTCCTCCACTGAGTTCACCCGCATAATCACCCTCCACCCAGGTTAGGGTTAGGGTTTAGGGTTAGGGTTAGAATGTAAGTCTCCACCGATTCAACCTACACACACACACACACACACACACACACACACACACACACACACACACACACAGGAGTGGCAATACACAGCTCACAACAAATGGATGAGGATGCTCAGAACTGCAAGGACACACTGCAATACACTATCTCAGTAACAGACATTACACAATGTCTCCCACCGTCTCTCTCTCACAGTGGGGGGGCGGGGGGTACTTAAATATCAAAGGAACACAAAATTCCTTGGTAGTCATACGGTGTGCCCAGATGTCCATGTGCCCAGTCATCTCGTGTGCCCAGATGTCCATGTGCCCAGTCATCTCGTGTGCCCATATGTCCATGTGCCCATTCATCTCGTGTGCCCAGATGTCCGTATGCCCACTTATCCGGTGTGCCCAGTTGTCTAGAAACTCGTGTGCCCAGATGTCCAGTGTGCCCACCTGACCGGTATTCGTGTTGATCACATGACTATAGAGATAATGTGTACCGATTTGCGTAGTGTTTGGACAAAATCTGTAGGAGTAATATAAACAAATGTGTTTAGCAAAATTCGTCCTCCTGGTGGCCGTGGCCCTATATAAGAGGACAATGTGAAAAGGGTGGCATTTCCCCTCGGCCTATTGGGATGGGAGTTTCTTGACGCTGTGTTCATGATTTGAGGCATTTTTTTTTTCAAAACGGGCCACTCCTGCAAACTTAAGATGCCAATTTTAGCCAATCAGGATGGAATAAGAAATATCAAGAAATGTGTTTTGCAAAAATCGGCCTCCTGGTGGCGCTATAACAGGCCCATGTGAAACATTGGGGGCAGAGGTTCTGCTCTGGCATCCAGGGAGCGTGTGTGCACAATTTCACGTCGTTCAGGCCAACGGTGCCGGAGATCAGCTGTCCACAGAGACAGACAGACAGACGGGTTGCTAAACGTAGTCTGTGGCTGGGACAATGAATCAATTTTGCTACAGTAAGGGCATGTTTTAGAATATATAATGAATCGTATTCATGTGATGTCTAACACAACAAACAGAAAGTTTAATTGATAATCCCACATATCACTTCTACAACCTCAGGTGATCTACAAGGCGTCGGAAGGTGTCACAGCAACAGAGGAGACCAACTACAGTCACTGAGATGGCGTGTGTCCTGTTTATTGTGACGGGGATCTCTCTTACTGCACAGGAACTAAATACTAATGTATTTCACTGATAGTTATACTTGTACTATATCTCTGTGGTCGGGCAGAAATCAACAATGTCCAAAATATTAACTTTTAAGGAAATGTAAAAAAACAATGCAATACTGCCTCATCAAAGTTGCTATTGTGACTTTATACATTGTCAGATACTTTCATGTGTCATCATATTTTCACCAGTTTACCAAAATCCAGCTCAAGTGGAGTTAGGATTTTGTTGACCAGTGAATGTGGAGAGAGTTAAGTCCATCATTGATTAGAATGACTAAGGGCAGGTACACACTGCAAGACCTTAAAGTTGTCGGGGGGTCATCTGATCGTTAAGCATAACACACTGCAGGAGTTTATTTCTTGAAATCGGCTGTCATAATATCGTTGTGGTCTTCACAACACGATTGATCCCCGACAAGGGCTGACACACTGTAGGATAGTTCACTAGGATGCTATCTCCAGAGTCAGACCCAATACATACATTTGTGTTTATTCCAATTCATTTTAATCGACGTATCCCGTGATATGCCTCTCTCCCTCTCCCTCTCCCCCGGGCCCTCACTCTCTCCCCCCTCTCTCGCTCTCTCTCTCGCTCGCTCGTCAAGAGCGCAGAAGCGGTCAGTGCCATGTCTGCTTATTATAAGCGACTTTGGGATTGTTTTTCTGTAAAGTTGCTTGAAAGTGTAGTTGTTTTTTTGGCCTTGTTTTCTAATGTTGTTTGAACTAGTTGTTCGCAAACATTTTCATGGCAAGGACCCCCAAATTAATAATAATAATTAATTTTCCACAGAGCGCAGACCTCCCCCTTCTGAAAACATGTTGTGCCATAGACCCCCATTCAAGATCTGTGTGGATTTTGTAAATATCCCCCCCCCCCCCCCCCCCAAATGTCTTCTTTAAAAATAGCCTATCTACAACGTGAGCTTGTCGATCGTCTATTTTCAAGTATCCAATGTATTTGTATATAGGCTTAAAGTGCTCATAGTCGCTCTTGTTGGGCTTGTTTTCACAAACCTGGTTGCTTATTTCTCTCGCAAAATCTGGCAACACAGACAACGACACACACACACACACACACACACACACACACACACACACACACACACACACACACACACACACACACACAGAGAGAGAGAGAGAGCTCTCGCTCTGTCTCTCTCTGTCTCTCTCTCTCTGTACAATTCCTCTAAAATAAGCAGCCCACCAGGCTCGCTCACTTTATCATTTTGTTTTATAATGTTAACTTATTACAGGACTGGACGGTAATATTGCGGTAGGGACTGTTTGTTGTGGTCAGGTCCAGCGACGCTCCCCATAGCCACTGTGGCTGTAATGTGCTCTCATTGGCTGTAGCGTGCATCTCCAGGCAAGGTGCTCGCAGCCCCGTTCATAGTGTATGATATTGTCTGTTGTCTTGTCCCAGACAGAGATGAATATCTAACAATTTAGATATCTGAAAACGGTCGGAAAGCCGTCGCAGAGCGGAGAATCGCGGCCACATCGGGTCGCAGAGCCTTTCACACACCCAGAGCATTATCTCGCCGATCAAAGGCCGATCTGCGTCAGGTCGGGAGGTTTTGTCGGCGAGCGCCAAAAAATGTCGGCGACAGCAATATCGGACCTAATGTCTTGCAGTGTGTACCTGCCCTAAGTCAGACGGGGGGAAAACTGATCGTTGGAGTTAGGTGGTTTGACCGACAGTTTGAGGATCCAATGGAGTTAATAGATTAAGTCAGAAGCACTTTTTAATACTTTTCATTGGTTCATTATTTTTAAAGCCCACAATATCACTGATTTAGTAAAGAACTCTAGTAAAGAACTCCTCCATAACTTGGAGGAGTTAAATCAATTATGTCAGTGGATTTCAAATCATTTTATATGAAGGCCTTCCTGCTCTGGCATTTGGCTGTTGTGACCTCAACACCAAAGGCCAAGTGGCCTTGTCTCTAAATGAAGATGTTTCCTGTTTAGAGAGGTGATGATCAACCAATCGATCAATCAAACTTTATTTATATAGCACGTTTAAAAACAACCATAGTTGACCAAAGTCATGCACAAATTAAAAAGAACAGAGCAAGGCAAGAAAACAGAACAAAACAAAAACGGAGCAATACCTGTACATACGAGCAAGCAAAACAAAGAAATGGGTACAAAGCTAGAGAGATAAATGTGAAAGCAGAGCATATAGGCAATTATTCATAGAGCATGTACGTGTGTGTGTGTGTGTTTACGTGCACGGGAAGCACACTGACCTATAGACTCAAAAACTGACATAGATGAGGATGAGATCAAATTGAATTTAGACTCGACTGTCGGTTAAGGCGAAAAGGTGAGTCTTAAGAAGAGACTTAAAGGCAATCAACGATGTTGAACAAGTGTTGTCAAATAGTGGAAGAGACACACACACACACACACACACACACACACACACACACACACACTTGTGTAAGTTCTTTAAATTGTGTTTATTCCCTGTGTTAATTAAACACTAGTAAATCATTTCATGTTTTGTTCCACAGTGCAGATGACCAGTCCTAGATGACAAACCCAGGAGGAAGTGGAAATATTGAAGACCGTTCCAGCTCGGGAAGAAACCAGCTTCTCAGCATCTTCATGTTGGTTTTGGAGGTTCTTTCTCTAGCACATACCTTTTCATCTTGTTATAATCTTCTCTCTAAACTGGGGGGGGGTGTAGGAACTTATTATTATTATTTTTTTTTTACAAAACCACTTGAAGCATTCCTATGCTGGGGAGAACATTAGCAGAACATTTAAGAGCATCCACGAGCTTACAATGCTCTGAGCTTGTAGATCTGCTATTTTCAGCCAAGAGGTTTGTTTTATAGGGAAAAGATAACTGATTTACACTGATTTACACAACACTGATGATAGTGCTGTTCAACACGTCTATGAAGCTATGAAAAAGTTTAGTATGCAACACAACATTGCACAATATGTAGTAGCAAAATGAAAGGTGGCGAAAATAACTCTCCTAATGGATTTTCCTTTGTGTGTGTGTGTATGTGTGGGGCGGGGGGGGGGGGGGGGGGGGGTAGGAATACCACCACTCGCATCTAAATGTTGTGAATGGTGTGATCCTTCTCCCAGTACTCAATTACATTACCTGGAACCTAAACTGTTTTTAAAGCAAAACCCATGATTAATTTCAAGTGAACACCCCTGAACTACTGCTAGTACTGTATAGATACTGAATACCTTACCGATTCCTTGCCTTCACAATTCTTTGGAAAATTAAGTATCATTAATAGACAGGAAAACCATAACTTTGTGGAAATATAGAGAGAGAGAGAAGAGAGAGAGAGAGATCGTGCTACCATAGTTACTAATAGATAATATTAACGGATGGTGGACTGTTCAAACTATCCTTCTGTTTGGATAATTATTGGACAATGATTTCAGGTCCCTGGTACTATTTGCATTACTGTCAATTAATTCAATATTATTTCCTATATTCACATTTAAAAACTAAATCTTACAATATAGAACTCCAAAAAAGATAAAATTCATGAAGATTCAATATTGGAGATTACACAACTCGCTTGGTTACCTACCGTATTTTGTTTTATTTGCATGAGTACTTTGTCGTTAATACTTTCTTTGCAATACTATGGGGCTACCCCAGTCTGCACAAATATAAATACAGTATAATAATTCAGAACCAAGGCAATAACTATAAGAAAGTCCTCATTGAGACCAGGGTAACTAGTGCCCTTAAGGGTATAAATCCAGTATGCCTCTTTGTTTGAAGGGTTTGATTTTGTCCCCACCCCTGGTATCAGAGCTGATGACTTCAAGTTCAACTTGAAGGGGAGAAATAATCGACCGAAGTTATGTTTCTGAACTTTTTTGGGCAGTTTATATGATAATCACATTTCTTTATACTGTAGATGGTGACAATGAGTAGTTAGAGTACAAAGAGCTGACTAAAGCAGAAGGTAAAACCCTGTGCACAAACATGTGAAAGAAATATTTAATACAAAAAAGGATTCTGTTTTTTTTTACAATTTCATGAACACACACCAATATTTCAAATGCATCTTAAAAAAGGAAATGATCCATTATACCTCCTTGTATAATGGATAATAGTCCTCCTAACGTCCGAGAAGGGCCTTACCTTGAGGAAACGTAGTGTCAGTATTAATAGTGACGAGCCTGAAGATAAGCAAAGTCTTTCTGAGGAACTCGGAATGAATTTTTGACAATTACAAAGACATGAGAAGTTAAGAGTTTATTTTGTCATAAGCCATATACTGTACACTAGGGTTCCCCAATTAGTTTTCCCCAAGGGCCAAATTATGTCTAGGGTATGAAGCTGAGGGCCAGGGGCATTGTGCTTTGCGCACGGCCGCAACATTTTGAGTGCTTGTTCTTTTTTTCTGGGCGGTGTAACCGCCCCTATAAGTGAGGTTGGAACATCGACATTTGCTGCACTGTGATTGGCCACCACAGTGCACCCCTAATCCTGCACCGTGATTGGCCACCCATCGAACACCCCTAACCCCTACAAATTCAATGCAAATCTATACTTTTCTTCAAGTGTGGTCATCACTGTGATGTGGTCATCACTGTGATGACCACCAGCTGCACTGTGATTGGCTGACTCTATTGGCTGACTCTATTCAGAACTGTGATTGGCTAACGAGACACATGACACATGTGCATAGCCCTATAAATAGGACTATGAACTTAAAAAAGTGAGTCACCCATTGTGCTAACCGTGATGACCACTGTTAAATGTTTTTTTTTTCCTCTAATCTAGCTAATTTGACACTACGTTATTTTAGGCCTATGATTCTTAAATCCTGTGTTGAGGGTCACACAAGGTAAAAATGCACTCTGGAAACAATAAGTTGAGAACCAACCATTTACTTACTACCAAATATTTGGTTGTTACAGTCAGATTAACAGCAGTCAGTTGTACATACTGAAAATCAAAATAAGTCCAGAATCAACAATTCATACTTCCAGATGTGGTTGTTACGGCTCCAAAAAAGGTGGGTCACGCTGGGGAGTGGTAGTTCATGTCTAATGGCTGCAAGAGCGAGATTTAGACAATAGAAAACACAGGCATAAAGTTAAGGCGATAATGGTCGGGTGACTGCATATGGTAACAAAAAAAATCTGTGACATTCAATGTTTGCAGGGTTCGATGTGTAAAACAGAGGAGAGGGACATTTTCTTAAAGTTTTCTTTGATAAATATCGAAAACAGCCGATCTACAAGCTGACAAGGCATTCCATCACAATGTAACACTCTAGCGATGACTACAGGTTTTAAAGATCAGTTCTTGTCCCCAAACAACACTGTCATCATAGCTGGCAAAATTGTAGAAAAATCTTAATTGCTTAAAAAATTATGTCCGTCTCATGAACTTTGTTTCCTAGAAAGTCTGTATTTCAAATGTTCTTGCATAGTACATCCTAGATAGCAAGTCACCACTATTTAGTGGTGACCACTATTTAGTCCTCTATATGTCTCTAATGCCACCTAGTGGTTCCAACATTACATGACTCCTTCCTAATGATGTTCTCCATAGACATAAATACACTTTGGCCACTGGGGATTGTATATAAGTTCCTGAGAATATAACTCTTAGTTTATAACCATTACTGTTACTATGTACAGTGTTTTTGGTATGTTTTTTTTATTTTTTATTCAACCAATTATCCTACATGTATATCAGAACATAACTACATGTCTGACACAACAAACTAAACAGCTTGAACCCTAACCTAACTTTATTAGTGAGTTATGATGGTTTTAATGTGGAGAGACCTCCTGCTTCAATAGATACATACATGTTTGTTGTTAATGCACATACATGCATTAACAACAAACAAAGCAGCACAAGACTGCTAGACCGAAAAGGTGTAGGCCTAAGCTTTAGCTTACAGTGCCTCCCCTTCTGCTTTAAATAAGCTACACCCTAGCTAACCCTGTATATAAAACAGAAAGATAATTGCATAATAATCTATCACTGACACAAAGACAATATTTCTAAATAATTACTCATCACTATATCTGCTTTAGCAACGTATATAATTATCATATTATATTTATATATTTCATAACCATATTAATTTGATACATTTACAGATGGAATTACATTTTTCTTTATTACATTTACTTTTTTCTCTGGTATATCATGATTTGGGCATCGTTTTAATTGGTCCCTGGTGTGTTCTTGTAGATGTCACGTTCCACCCTGCCGTCCTCGAACACAAATCTTCGGTACCATGCGACCCTGTCCTTGTCCTCCAGCTCCACATGGCTGCAGGGGAGGGAAATGGGGTTCAATTTTAGTTACAGAAAAACTATTTAATTGATTTTTTTGTGGGTACATTTTTGTTTAAAGCGAAAACCAAACAATCATCACGTTCGTTGAAAATACTACCACTCACAGATAGATGTGGTCTAATCTGCTCTCATTGAAATATTGGAGGACATGATTCATCAGTTTCCATCCTAGAATGAGAGTACAGACAGGTTTTAAAATAAAGCCCATGATTAATTTCAAGTGAACTCCACTGTGAAGTACTGATAGTATTGTATACTGTAGATACTGAACACCATACCGATTTTCTGCCCTCTGTACAGCTTACAGGAGGCAATGGTGTCTATGTACAGACAACGTGGTTCCTTTCTCTTTCCTTTCATCTGTCTCCTCATGGCAGCACACTGCCCCAACCAACTTGCCTTTGTAATATGCTGAAGTAAAAAAATTATGGACAGCCAAGAATAAATCTGCATAAGCGGTTGTATATTGAGTTGAGAGGAAGAACGTTAGTTGTTTTGGGGCAGTCTGATAGACTACATCAGCATAATCGAGAATTGGTAGTATGAGTTGTTGAACAAGTTTCTTTCTGATTGTAAATGTAAAGCAGTTTTTGTTACGGTATAGGACACCAGTACTGAAGTTGATTTTCCTGACTTCAGTTATCTATATGACATTTGAATGATAGACCTGAATCAAGCCAGAGACCAATATATTCTATATGATCGACTCTATGCATGTCCCCGGAGACAAATATAGTTTTGCTCCACTAATCATTTGAAAACTTTTATCACATTGTAAAGGTTTCTTTTTCTTCATTAATCACCATATAAAATGGTTCATCCCTCCAGTGATGAAACATAGTGACTCCAGATAAACGTGGTTAATAGGAGCTCTAATAGCTATCTGTGATTCACTTAATGTTTAACTTCTCAACTGAGGCCCTGCTCGTCTCCAGGGGATTGTCTTCACTCCCCCTAAAAATAAAACAGTGGTTAAATATCAATCGTTATCTTATTGCTTTTTACAAAAGAGAGCAATAACCCAAGACGTAGTTTATTAAAGCTTTAACCATAGAGTCAAATTTTACAAATTGAGACAGAAGTGTTCATCTCTATCAAATGAAATATTTTCATTTTATGCCACTATTAAGGTGTGTGTGTGTGTGTGTGTGTGTGTGTGTGTGTGTGTGTGTGTGTGTGTGTGTGTGTGTGTGTGTGTGTGTGTGTGTGTGTGTGTGTGTGTGTGTGTGTGTGTGTGTGTGTGTGTGTGTGTGTGTGTGTGTGTACACAATGAACACACATACTAAGTAGCAAGAAGCAGAGGTGGATTACTGAGCAGGGCTGCATGGACCCAGGGGCCCAATATCACATTTTTGCAGAGATGTTGAGACCCCTGTTACTGTTAGTTCAGTAACAGGGGTCTCAACATGGTCTCACCATGCATCTCTCCAAAAATGTTATAGGTGACTCACTCAATGTTGAACTCATCATCGGTGTCCTTCTTTTTTTCTCGTCGCTTATTCTGGATAAACTCTTTACCACCGTGTCTCGTCCTAAAAATAAAACGGTGGTTAAATGTCAATCGTACATGCACACATACTGAACCAGGGGCCAAATGTCACATTTTTGGAGAGATGGTGAGACCAGGGTGAGACCCCTGTTACCGTTTGTTCAGTAACAGGGGTCTCAACATGGTCTCACCATGCAGCTCTCTAAAAATGTTATAGGTGACTCACTCAATGTTGAACTCATCCTCTCTGTCCTCAGTCCCTTTTCCTCCTCTCCCTCTCTTAGAACATTGTTCACTCTCCCTAAAAATAAAACAGTGGTTAAATATCAATCGTACATGCACACATACTGAACCCATTCATCAGCTTCAATTGTATAGTTGTACAGAGGTGGTTCTTTTCTCTTTGTCTCCACATGGCAGCACACTGCCCCGACCAAGTCGCCTTTGTAATATGCTGAAGTAAAAAAAAAGGAAGAAGGTGAAGATTAGCTAAGTTTCATAAAAAGGCAGTGAAACTGCTTTGTGTAAATATAGTTAATTTCTAATAGATCTTACAGCAGTTATGTACAAATAGATAGAGGTACTGGACGCCACCGTAGCGCTCCCAGATCTCCTCAAACTGTCTGGGGAGGATCTCTGCCAATCGCTTCCTGGTCAGAACAATGTCGTCTTTGCCTCTATCTTATGCTTTCGGCGTGTCACAAAAATGCAGAAAACATCCGATCTACAAGCTCACAGTGCTTCAAATCAGGCTTAAACCTGAACATTTCCAATTCTGTTTATTATTGCAGAGCACCAGCTGTAATTATTTGAGGTCTAAATGGGACGTGCCAGTATAATAACAAATTGTGAGGAGAAAGGTGCTGACTGCTGCTGCAGCGAGCCCACAATAATCATAATAACGAAACAAATCAAACAAGATTAACTGATTATATTATATCCATTCGGTGATTCACCAGCAGGTCCGCGAAAAAGCTATTAGGGAGAAGCATTAAGCTTGACCTTGACTGTATCGATCTCTCTAAAAGACAAATATCATAAAACATTACAGCCCAAACTCTGATCAACAATACCCCCATCAAACCAGCTCTTGAGAATGGTCTTTTACTAACCAGAATTCACTTCACTCTTCATGATCTCTGCATCTTTGTCTTTGCTGAAATTATCTTCTATTATAATATCAGTCGTAATAATTTGTACCTGCCCGTACAAATCCTGGCCACTTGGTCAAACCTTCGATACCAATTTATTGTCTTTGTCCTCAGACTCCACGTTACTGCAGGGAGGGAAATGGGGTTCAATATTAGTTACAGAAAAAGTCATTAATTAATGGATTTTTGTGGGTCAATTTGTGTTTATACAAAAACCAAACGCAATCATCATCACGTTTGTTGAAAATACTACCACTCACAGGTAGATGTGGTCGTATTTGGGATCGGCCTTGAAAAAGTTGATGACGTGACCCATCAGCATGAATCCTAGAATGAGAGTACAGTTTTTAAAGCAAAACCGATGATTAATTTCAAGTGAACTCCACTGTGAAGTACTGATAGTATTGTATACTGAACACCATACCGATTTGTTTACCCCTGTACATCTTGCAGGAGGCAATCGTGGCTATGTACAGCCGTCAAGGTTTGTTCTTTTTTTCCTTGTCTATACGGCAGCACACTGCCCCAACGACGTTGCCTTTGTACAACATAATCTACATTGTCATGGGTAGCCTAAACCATGTCAAGGACCCCCAAAAGTAATCCCCATTTGAAAACAACATACAAGAGTTTGCGTTTGTGTGAGAAAATATTCCACATTCTTCACAAAATGCAGGGGGGGTGGAGGAAAGTGAGGGGAAGACCGCACCATGATACGGAACAGGAAGAGGACAGTCATCCAGATCTGCCCGATGCCGGTGTTCAGGGTAGGTCGGTCTTTCACCGACAATGTGAGTCCGAAATATTTTATATTGCCTTATTTGTGAGCTCCACGTGACTGCAGGGAAGAGAAATAGGATTGAGAATTATTTACAGAGAAATGAAAGATGGTGAAAATAACTCTTTAGTGGATTTTATTTTAGGGTGAAATTGTCTTTATGCAAAACCAAGCACAATCATCACATTATTTGAAAGTACTACCACTCACAAGGGAATATGATGACTGTCAAGGAAGTGGAGGACATGGTTAATCATCCTTCTACCTAGAATGAGAGTACAGATGTACTCTCAGATTAACCTGTGTCTGCTGCTCCTCGATGGAGCCACACACACCTCCAGCCAAATATGTCCCTTCTCCTTGACGTACGCTGAAGTACAAAACAAGGAAGACGGTGAAGATTAGCAAACATAATACACATGCATAATATAAATGTAAGGCTAAAAATAAGACATGAACACAAAATGACATGACAATCCACAAAATAACCATATCGAACTCACTACAACACTTGCCTAAATAACATACAAAATAAAGATTCAACATCAACGCATTTAAACAAAACCCAAACATCTGCACATATCAAACAATGCTCGCAACAAAAAGATGCACACTTCATGAGGGTCTGTACAGATAAACTTACAGCTTGTTTTTCAAGCTACGGTCTTCGTTTGTGTATTCTGTAAATGAAGGCTTCAAGCTACGGTCTTCGTTAGTGTATTTCTTCTCCCGCTCAAATCCCATGACCTTATAAAATCCCTGGGCCTCTCTATTATGTCCTGTACAGTACGCCATGGAACTGACTCAACCCAAAAATATCTCAAATAAATGTAACTGCTATGCCGTGGAAAAACATGTTGAAGGCACATACTGTAGGAGTTCATAATAATTATAAGGCTGTGAGTGAGACTGATTGTCAGTCTACACAGTATATACAAAGCATTAGCCACAGAACAATTTAGCCAAATTCATACTATACTATACAAAAATAACATATTTTTCAAGCTACCTAATTTTTGTTTCTTCTATAAATCCAGGCATTCTGTCCCAGTCCATAATGCCCTGGCACCAAGTTCTCCTGCTGAAATCCCATCTTGGTGTAGAAGGCCTGGGATTGAGAATACAGCAAAATGAAAGGTGGTGAAAATGAATCTGTAATGAGTTTTGGGGGGTGAATTTGTGTTCATGCGAAACCCAGCACAATCAGCATCACATTCCTATGAAGTAATGGCACTCACAGGAAAATGCTGTCCAGAACGCGACAATGCAGATGCAAGTAGCTAAAGACGTGCTGCATCATCCTCGTAGCTAGTTTTTAAACAAAGCCCATGATTAATGTCAAGTGAACTACACTGTAATACTGATAGTACTGTATAGATACTGAACACCATACCCAGTCCTCGTCTCTGCCACTTCGCGGCAGTGGCAATTGCCATGATGTAGATGTGCCCATCCTTTATGCAGCAGCATATGCCTCCAGTCACCTCCCATTGCTCTCCCCCACTCTCCTTGGCGTACGCTGAAGTATAAAATGAGGAAAAAGGTGAAGAATAGCAGCATTATCAATAGACAGGGAAACCATAACGTCTTTGTGTAAATATAGTTAATTACTAATAGATGACAGCAGTTATGTGAAACTTAGTGAGTGATTTTATCGTGAAGGTAAAGCTTTTAAATGTTTTACCGATAAGTTTTAAACACATATGTGTTTGGTGACCTGATTGGTCCATAAGACCTGGAACAATATATAACTGGTGGAATGTATTACTTTATGTAAAGACCTGCCATGTTAAAAATATATTTTAATCATCCGAATGTCAAGTTATGTAACTCAGGTGACATGTCTCTCACCTGTCTTCGACAGCACATCTTTTTTTAAAGCACTTTGCTGGTCCTCCTTTGTCAATTTGACCCCCAACTCAGCCTGATATATGCTATTGAGCTGGGCCCAATGCTGGGCGATAGGCTCCAGCCGGACCTCGCTATTGGAACAAGAGTCTCTAGGAGGCGGCGGTGGCTACTTGCTCGCGGGTTGGGCCGGGTGGGGAGGAGGCCGACGGCTGGGAGGCCAGTAGGAGGCCGTCGTCGTCGGAGGATAGGACCTCTAGGAGGAGGAGGCGCAGGTCGGCGACGGATAATTGGAGGCAGGTTGGGCCGAGTGGGGAAGATGAGGGCGGTCGGCTGCAGCTTGGACCCTGGTCGTCGGCGGCGGCTACGACCACGGAGCCGCCGTAGTTGACAGTGGCTGGGAGGGAGGCCGGCAGCTGGGAGGCCGACGGCTGGGAGGCCAGTGGGAGGCCGTCGGCGGCGGCTGGCGAGGTGCGAGGCCGGCGGTTGGCGTAAAATACGTTTCGAAAAGAAAGACTTGCCACACTCGCCGCAGGTGTACTGCTTCGGGCCTGTACTGTGGTGCCTTTGCTCGTGCCTTTCCAATATGCTAGCCGCGTGGAAGCCCCGTCGGCATATTTTGCAACTGAACTGCGTCACGTCTACTATCGTCCTGTCCTTACGATAGATCACTCTGCGGTTGCCTCGTTCTCGCGCATGCTTCCCTCGCTGTGCGTATGTCGATCTTCCCTGTCCGATGACAACGTGTCCGTCGTCGCCCTCGTGTTGTGATTGCATGTGTTTCTTCAACGCGCAGTTGTAGAGAAAGGTCTTTCCACACAGGTCACACATGAAGGGCTTGGAAGCGCCATGGAGAAGCATATGGGATTTCAGCTTTTCGCCTCGCATGAAACTCTCGTCACAAACCTTGCATTTGTAGGGCCTCTCGCCTGTGTGAAAGCGCATATGCAAAAAGCAGTGAAACTGACTGCTTTGTGTGAATATAGTTAATTACAATCTTTGCAATACTTACCTATTTTCTTTTCCAATAACTCATGATTCTTGCATGGGGGCATTTGGCCCCCGGGTAGTAGTTGTAGTCCATTTCGCCCTCCACAAACCCAAACCCTTTATACCATTTTATTATTTTTTTGTCCTCAAACTCCACGTGACTGCAGGGGAGGGAAATGGGGTTCAATATTAGTTACAGAAAAAGTCTTTAAGTTATGGATTTTTGCGGGTCAATTTGTGTTTACAGTATGCAAAAACCAAACACAAACATCACATTCGTTGAAAATACTACCACTTACAGATAGATGTCTTCTATGCTGCGATCATTTTTGAAAACGTTGAGGACATGCTCCATCAGTTTCAATCCTAGAATGAGAGTACAGACAGTTTTTAAAACAAAACCCATGATTAATTTCAAGTGAACTCCACTGTGAAGTACTGATAGTATTGTATACTGTAGACACTGCACACCATACCGATTCGTTTGCCCCTGTACTTATCACAGGAGGCAATGATGGATATGTACAGCCGTCGAGGTTTGTTCCTTTTTCCCTTGTCTAAACGGCAGCACACTGCCCCAACCACGCTGCCTTTGTACAAGGCTGAAGTAAAAAAGAAGGAAGAAGGTGAAGTTTAGTTAAGTTTCATCAAAAGGCAGTGAAACTGACTGCTTTGTGTGAATATAGTTAATTACAAATAGATCGGTCAGTGCAACTGTTTGCTCTGACAGTAGTTATGTCCAACTTGGCAAGTGCTAATTGATTTTATTGTGAAGGAAGGAAATGCTTTTACATTTTTTAAGTTTGGACCATAAGAGGCATTCTGTCCCTGTCCATAATGCCCTTGCACCAAGTTCTCCTGCTGAAAACCCATCTTGGTGTAGAAGGCCTGGGCGTCTGTGTTTGCCACCTCGATGTGACTGCAGGGTAGGAAATGGGATTGAGAATACAGCAAAATGAAAGGTGAATCTTTGAATACAATTTAATTAAAAAAAAGGAAAAGGGAAAAAATATGTATTTTTAAGATTACAGTGCAAATTACAGTACAGAAGAAATTATTTAAAAGGCAGTAGCAAACAGAAAGGTCTTTAGTTTTCACAGGTTACAGAAAAAAAATAGGAAACCTGAATGTAAGGTATATATTAGGTATATATTTTTTAGTATATGAAATAACAGCCTCCATCTGCCAACAGCAACATTAGAGCCAGAGAATTTGAACTGATTGAGGTGATTTTTACAATACCAAATATGTGGAAAAACGCAACTGAGCTTGACTTATAGACATTGATAATGGGTAATAAGATGTTTTCTTTCATCATTCATTGAAAGCTTTGTTTAGAACATCTGATTCTTTTTTTCAGTATTTGTATTCAATATTTTTCATTTATATTTGGTCAGAGCTTTTCAATTCATTCATGTGATGTGAGCGCCTCCTCTGTTGGGTTCAGGTATTAACTGCACAGAAATGGAGGGGTTTTTGTTCAGGTCTACTGAAGGTTCATATTACTGTGGGTCTCTGGCACAATAATACACAGCTGTGTCTTCAAGCTGCATATTTTGTCCACTCAGAGTCACTGTGTTGCTGGAAGAGAACGAGATACTAAACTTGTTTTTGAGGGAATCCTTGTAGTATGTATTCGATGTATCTTTAATCCACTCCAGTCCTTTCCCTGCAGGTTGTCTGATCCATGCTGTCCAATAGCCAAGAGAATATGAGACTCTACAGGTGATGGTCAGTGGTTGACCTGGCTGGACAGTCAGGGAGGCTGGCTGAGTCAGTGTCTCACTGTTTACCCCTGTCGAAAAGAGAAACCTTTAGTAACTAGAAAAAGTGCTCCTCGGAGCACAGGTCTCCGCCAGGTCAGGTACGTTATTCTGGCCTTCTGGTGGTGCTATAATAGGCTTATGTGAAAAGGGTGCCATTTATTCTTAGGTCTTTCACGGCAATCAGACACTGCATTCATGATTTGAGGCATTTTGTTCCAAGAATGTGTTTTGCTAAATTAGACCTGCTGGTGGCGCTATAACAGGCCAATGTGAAAAGGGTGGCATTTCTTCCTCGGCCTAGTGGGAATGTGCGTGTGAAATTCCACGGAAATCGCAAGCTGCGTGCATAGTTTGAGGCTTTTTGTTCAAAACGGACCAATCCTGCAAACTTTGGAAGTCAACCATAGGCAATGAGGATGGAATATGGGAAATCAGACAGATCCGGGTTGATCACATGACTATAGAGATACTGTGTACCGATTTGCATGACGTTTGGATAAAATCTGTAGGAGTAATGTAAAAAAACATACTCTCTCGCCATGCCTTTCGGCCTGGCGGAGACAATGACTGTGCTAAAATGTATAGGGGTGTGTGTGTGTGTGTGTGTGTGTGTGTGTGTGTGTGTGTGTGTGTGTGTGTGTGTGTGTGTGTGTGTGTGTGTGTGTGTGTGTGTGTGTGTGTGTGTACATATATAATGTTTGTCAGATAGATTTGTGTGATAAATACATCACAACAACAATGCAGGATACGAAATGACAGATAAAAATATAAACAACAATACATACATAAATAATCAATCTTTGCAATACTTACCTTCTTTCTTTTCCAATAACGCATGATTCTTGCATTCTTGCAGCCCGAGTAGTAGCCGTAGTGAATTTTGTCCTCCACAAACCCAAACCCTTTATACCATTTTATTAATGTTTCGTTATCAGACTCCACGTGACTGCAGGGGAGGGAAATGGGGTTCAATATTAGTTACAGAAAAAGTATTTAATTTATGGATTTTTGGGGGTCAATTTGTGTTTATGCAAAAACCAAACACAAACATCATCACATTCGTTGAAAATACTACCACTCACAAATAGATGTCTTCTATGCTGCGATCAGTTTTGAAAACATTGAGGACATGCTCCATCAGTTTCAATCCTAGAATGAGAGTACAGACAGTTTTTAAAACAAAACCCATGATTAATTTCAAGTGAACTCCACTGTGAAGTACTGATAGTATTGTATACTGTAGACACTGCACACCATACCGATTCGTTTGCCCCTGTATTTATCACAGGAGGCAATGATGGATATGTACAGCCGTCGAGGTTTGTTCCTTTTTCCCTTGTCTAAACGGCAGCACACTGCCCCAACCACGCTGCCTTTGTACAAGGCTGAAGTAAAAAAGAAGGAAGAAGGTGAAGATTAGCTAAGTTTCATCAAAAGGCAGTGAAACTGACTGCTTTGCGTGAATATAGTTAATTACAAATAGATCGGTCAGTGCAACTGTTTGCTCTGACAGTAGTTATGTCCAACTTGGCAAGTGCTAATTGATTTTATTGTGAAGGAAGGAAATGCTTTTACATTTTTGAAGTTTGGACCATAAGACCTGGAAGAATATGTGACTGATGGCATTTCCTACTCAAGTTAACCAACTCAGGGTGAGTTGTCTCACCTTGCTGGGACAGCCCTGGGTTTTTTGAGACCTTCACATAGAACTCTTTTTTAAACTCCTGATTCATCGCCTCCTGGTGGAGGACATTCAGCTTCTCCATATCTGCAGAACTGATTGGCTGCAGCTTGACATCGCTGTGTGAACAAGAACAAAACGTACATACTTTAAAAAAAAACATGACTCAAAACAGAGATGAATACACCACTCATTACATACAACACATACACCACTCACATTTTTAGATGCAACACATACTGTACACCACTCAGTACATATTTTTCAAGCTACCTAATTTTTGTTTCTTCTGTAAATCCAGGCATTCTGTCCCTGTCCATAATGCCCTGGCACCATGTTCTCACGCTGAAATCCCATCGTGGTATAGAAGGCCTGGGCGTTTGCCACCTTGAGGGGAGGGCAGGGAAGGAAATGGTATTGAGAATACAGCAAAATGAAAGGTGGTGAAAATGAATCTTTAATTAATGAGTTTTGGGGGGTGAATTTGTGTTCATGCAAAATCCAGCACAATCATCACATTCCTATAAAGTAATAGCACTCACAGGAAAATGCTGTCCAGAACGCGACGATGCTGTTGAAAGTAACTGAAGACATGCTGCATCATCCTCGTAGCTAGTTTTTAAACAAAGCCCATGATTAATGTCAAGTGAACTACACTGTAATACTGATAGTACTGTATAGATACTGAACACCATACCCAGTCCTCGTCTCTGCCACTTCGCGGCAGTGGCAATTGCCAATATATAGATGTGCCCATCCTTTATGCAGCAGCATATCCCTCCAGTCACCTCCCATTTCTCTCCCCCACTCTCCTTGGCGTACGCTGAAGTATAAAATGAGGGAAAAGGTGAAGAATAGCAGCATCATCAATAGACAGGGAAACCATAACGTCTTTGTGTAAATATAGTTAATTACTAATAGATGACAGCAGTTATGTGAAACTTAGTGAGTGATTTTATCGTGAAGGTAAAGCTTTTAAATGTTTTACCGGTAAGTTTTAAACACATATGTGTTTGGTGACCTGATTGGTCCATAAGACCTGGAACAATATGTAACTGGTGGAATTTATTACTTTATGTAAAGACCTGCCATGTTAAAAATATATTTTAGTCATCCGAATGTCAAGTTATGTAACTCAGGTGACATGTCTCTCACCTGTCTTCTTCGACAACCCATCTTTTGCCAAAGCACTTTGCTGGTCCCCCTTGCTCAATCTTTCCCCCAACTCAGCCTCGTAAATGGCATTGAGCTGGGCCCAATGTTTTGTGATGGGCTCCAGCCGGACCTCTCTATTGGAACAAGAGTAAATAGTCACAAATACTGGCAACAGTTACATAGTTAAAACACCTTGACTCAAACACCACTCATTACATACAACACATACACCACTCCGTACAACAGAAAGGTGCAACACATACACCACTCAGTACAACAGAAAGATGCAGTCACATGTGAACACATTTGACATAAAGTTGCTTCCTGAGTACTTGAGATTGACACATGGGTTGTAGTAAGAGGACAGGATTGGATCTACTTGGACTATTTATTTATGTATTTGCTAATGTAACCTTTATTAAAACAGGCAGATATGTTGATCACTTGAAGCCCTATTCTGGGAGGAACATGGATGCATCACAATGCGTTGCAATGTGACACGTTGTGAGTTTGTATATCAGCTATTTTTTAAAGCCAGGGCCCTGTTTCACGAAAGCGGAATTAAATTGTCCTGGTTTAAAAGGCAAATCCAGGTTTGACAAGCCTGCGTTGTTCAGCCTGGTTTATTCAGTTCCACGAACGCCAAGCCTGGCTGAGAAGGAGCGACTTTGTCGAGCCAGGATCATTAAACCAGGCTGAATTTGCGTTCACGTATTCCTATAAAAGACCATGAAAGTCGAGAGCAGAATCCTTGAACTTGACCAATCATGGAGCCCAAAACCAGAGCGCTGTTCTTCTCTGTGGCTGAACAGCAGCACTGCAGCAGCTCATGGAATCATATAGTTTACTGGCTAAGTTAATCTGCAGAGATAACTCAGCTTTCGTGAAAGCGATTCATGGCTGATCCTGGATAATTTAAGCCAGGATATCTGATTAAACCCGGTTTATACTGCAATCCAGGTTTCGCGAAACAGGTGGTCCAGTTTACTAAGTCTAAACTGAGGGTTTATCTTATCCCTTATGCCTAAAAGTATTAGGCATTTTTTTGGTATTTTAAAATAGTGAAAATAGACGATCTACATCTCATGTTATGAGCTTGTAGATAGGCTATTTTCACTATTTTAAAATAAGATTAGGCATAAGGGATAAGAAGGCGCCACGCAAGATAAGGCCCTTTGTGTGGCCTGGCAAAACACATCCCAAATACCATGTGTAACATGGTGTATTATCTATTTCTATTACACATGTCATCACTCTGTAAATGTTTATTTTTACTCAACACCAAATAAAAGTTTAACCACATATTTCATATTTAACTATTTTCACTATTCTTGAAAATTAGTGAAAACATTGAAAATAAATACATCTTTTAATTTTGGCCTGTAATTACATGCCCAAAATAATGATGCCAGGGTGAAAGCGGTTAAAAAATAGCTCCAATAATACAGGTGACTCACTTGTCCTGGAGCTTGTCCTAGGGCTTGGGCAGGGGTACATGGTCTTTTCTCATCTTGGAATCCCATTTCTTGGGTTTTTTATATGTATTCCTAAGAAAAAAAAATGGTTAAATGTCTATTGCTATCTTATTTTATCATTTATTTACAGTATTTATTTATATAAGACAGCAAGAAGTGTAGAATAGAATACTTTATTGGCAACGATAAAACTCCAGCGCCAAATGCATTGAACACAAAAAAGCCAAAGGCTACTTCCATTGTGGTCCATTAAAAACTTACAACACACACAATAATTAATACTTATATAGACAGCTAAGAACAGTATAGGACAAGCGACTCAACAAAGACACACCGAAAGAGTGTGTGATGTTCATCTAATCCATGATTTCAGATCAGTCTTAAACTTTGGAAGCATAAGGCATTGAGGTTATTAAAGCTTCAATCATAGGGTCAATCATAATTCCTTTTTTTTACATAAGTAAAACAAGAAGTGAGTTACTAAATGTCCATCCCTATTCTGCCACTTTTGCACTGTAAGACTCTGCGTGCGTGTGTATGCAATAATATCGTACACATATTTTACTCTTGACTCAAAGTTTTGGGGGGTGAATTTGTGTTCATGTGAAACCCAGCACAATCATCACATTCCTATTAAGTAATAGCACTCACAGGAAAATGCTCAAGAGAATTTGAGAACACCTCTGCCACGCTTTGGCTTTGGCTTTGGCTTCGGCTTCAGCAGTTTCACAGGAATATGCTGTCTAGAATTTGAGGACATCTCTCTTTGGCTGTGGCTTCGGCTTTTTCTATGGAGCAACAGATACCTCCAGTCAAATTCCAAAGTTTTCCCCTCTCCTTGGCTACGAACGAAACAATACGAGAAAAAGCTGCACACTTTGTGAGGTCTGTACAGAAAAAGAACTTACAGCAGGTGTAAACTGATTTTATCAAGCCGACTGTAAATTAAAACTCATCTGATTGGCCTCGCCTAACTGGCAATTTGGTCATTTTAAGCTGGGATAGGCTGAGTAGCCCATTGCCCAATCAGCTGCTCATAAATGGTTTCAGCTGGCCTTTTTCACAATTGGACTGTGCTTCAGGTCCCTTGTACTGTGTGAATTACAATAATGCAAAGTAATGCAAATGCTGCTCAAATCATCCATTTTTTATTTTGTTTTGTCTTTCATAGACATGAGCGTCTTTATAACTGCCATGTTCTTAGTATGCTTTTTCAGTATACTGCTGATCAAATCCAAAATCATACACTCATTTCATATACAACACATACACCACTCATTACAACCTCACAAATAGAAAGATGCAGTCACATGTGAACACATTGACATGAGGTAGTTTCAAGAGTTCTTGAGATTGTCATGGGTTTTGTAAGAGGACAGGATCTGATGTACCATTTTCTTTTTTATAATAGAAACTTTTTTATAATAGAGATAACTCTAATATAGGTATAACTAAAGCCTGATTCATTTCTTGTTGAAAGTAGCAGACCTACAAGCTCACAACACGGTGTGAGCTTGTAGGTCTGCTATTATTCAGGATATTATTCAGTATTCTATTGTATTTACAGTCGTGTGTGTGTGTGTGTGTGTGTGTGTGTGTGTGTGTGTGTGTGTGTGTGGTTTTCCTAAAAGGAACAGAAAACAATAGATCTTGATGGGAACAACTCAACATACTAACATAAATGAAAACCTTAATTGTAAAAGAAAGAACTTACTGTCACAGACGCACACTCTTGTAGAAGTGAAAATGAATAATGAGCACCTGGTCTCAACCTTAAATAATATCCTGCTAAGCCCCACCCACACAATATAGGGGAAAAAAACGTATTGGCTATACATTATTTAGCTTAAGCGAAATCAGATGTGTAAATTATCAACTCAATTGAACTCAGCTGTAAAGAAAAAAATGGAGCTCAATGCTTCACCTCTACAAGCTCACAACACCTTGTGACGTGTTGTAAGCTTATAGATCTTCTATTTTTGCTATTCTTGAAAATGTAAAATAAATACAATTGTGCTGTAAATTTGCAACAGTGTATTCTCACTCAACAGTAAACAAACCAGCATACAGTATAAGTATATACAGGGTATCTGCACAAGTTACAATTTAATGACTTTTAAGACCTGTTTTGTCAAATATTTGTAAAGAGGCAGTCATCGTGTAAATAGCCGATCTACAAGCTCACAACGCCTCGCACTGCAAGGCGTTTTTTCACAAGATTTACCTGTTAAACGAAGTCAAAATGTAATGCCTCAACTCCAATTCCAAGTACTTGTCAGGGTGGGGGGTCCCCAGTTCAAATATGATTATTTTGGGGGGTCGCGTCCTGAAGTTTACGAACCCTTGGTCTAGGCCAGGGTTTGGTTTGAGTTGTGTTAAGATTATATATGTAGTGTTAAAGAGTTTTAAAGCTACCTTTATTCCCCAAATGTTTTAACCTATTGTGTCCTACTGCATTTGCTGTCATTTTTTTTGCTCTGTCATGTGTATCATTTTTTTTTATCTTATGTGTTTTAATTCTCTGTGAAGCACTGTGTATGCAATAATATATGCATATTTACATGCTGTAAAGTGATATTTTTTGGTCACTGTCGTGTTTGTCAGGTACTGTTGTCTCGGGATAGGTTTGAGTTGTGTTGAGATTATGTATTTATGTTGTGTTAAAGAGTGTTATATATGTTGTGTTAAAGAGTGTTATATATCTATGTCATATATTAATTGTTTAATATCAGTAAAGTCTTCTTCTAGTTTCATCTGTTTTCTGAGTTTGGTGTTTTGAGTTCCTGTGTTTGGGTTCTACCTTGACATAAATTAGTATCACTGCACATCGTGTCACGTAGCCCACCAAAATAGCAGAGCTTGTACATCTGCTATTTTCAGAGAAGAAGTCTGGAGTTAAAGGCCCACTCCACCAAAATGATGTGTGAATGAATGTGTTTTTGAAGCTTAACTACGAAAACCCTGCCGGTGTCTTACAACCTAAATCAGTTTTTCAGTTGAGCACTCAATTCAACTAACTGAAAACTGCTTTGACTCAGGGCACAGCACACTAACACAGGACATTGTGTGGTGTGATGTCATGCAATCAAAGGACATGAATCTACTGTATGTGGCTGTTCCACCTTGGTCTGTTGTCCAATCAGAGGCTGAGCAATATGCATACAAACCAAGTGTTTCTGCTTGTCTTTGACAAGAAGCAAAACATTAAATTGGTATATTTACTTTGTTGGGACCCAAAGAAACTCTCTGTGACCCCAAGGGGGTCACGACCCTATACTTGGGGAAACACTGCGATAAGCCTTACCAAACAGCTTGGCCTGATTGGATAGTTCTGGTCCACTATTTCCTGTGTCACGATGTGGAAATCACGCGATACAGATGATGATTTCAAACTCCTGGATAGTTAGTTTTAAAATTAATCCCATTGTGTGAGTGCTGTAAAGATTCCCCTGCAATTGAACATGCTTTGGCCCTGTTCTATAATTAAGTTGTACTGGACAAATATCTTTGAAATCATGTCTGAAATATTTAAACTAATGTACAATTATGCCCCCTTGTGGCACTATTTGGTGTGACACCAGCAGAAAACAATACTTGGCCTTTGCAACTTTACAACATGTACCGTTGCAGTGGAAAGATATTTGTCCACCTTCACACATGCTCCAGGATTGTTTTTAACTGGAAATAATTAGCTTCACACTGAAAGACTGAGGATTCTGGGAGGACACTGCCGCCCCTTATTTATTTACAGAAACCAGGTCAAGATGAAATTATGGACTGATGTTTACTGACCAACTGAACAATGTTCCTGACCTGCATGTCTATGTAGCCAAAGTATGATTTTGTGAGGAATCATTTGTCAGCCTGATAGAACCACTGACTATTACCATTTTATTATTATTATATTATGTTGAATGTTCTCTCTCATTTAGTGGAAAATAATAAAATAAACACTCTTCAATCAATATTTGTATGAATGAACTGCATTGGCTGAAAGTGATACAGTGATACAGATTACATCCTATATTAAAATTGCCTGAGGTTTGACTGATGGTGGACGTCACAAACATAACATCTGGACGTGCGAGGCACACCGTTGCTCCAGTCTGCACCAAACACTGTTCAGAGATCTGCCATGAGAATAGTGACGGCTAACAGGGCCCTGCTCCAATCCACACCAAACTTGGCACAAACACTGTTCAAGGGTCTGCCATAACAACACTCAAACCAGGGACACCTGTGCTCCCCAGGGGCTCCAAAGGGGTCACAGGCACACCATTGCTCCAATCTGAGGAGGTATACTTCCATGGCCTAACGGCAGCATGCACAAGAAATGTGGTCCAGCTGATCGGTCCAGCTTTTTGCCAAACAGAAACGGACAGACAGACCCTTTTCTAGACAACTTACCTCCAGAGCCATGCTGTAAAAACAAAAGCATGAGCTGACAGACATATCCCAGAGTGCAATACTGGCCCGATTGAGGCTGGGTTAACTAACCTCTGGTAGGAGAGCCTAATTTTGTCTTTGAAGCAAGTTTGATATAAATTTAGAAGACTGTAAACAATAAATACATTGATATTTATCTTTCATTTGGATTTTTTTTTAAAGATTTTAAAGATTTGATTTGGTCTGATGTTTCTAATTGCAGTTCATATAGCCTAAAACAAAAACTAAACAAACAAATTGTAAACACAAATTCCACACATTTGAATGTAGTTGTAGGCTACACTCTTCTTTCTTCTGTGTATCATCATCCAGCTTATAGACCAATTATTTGTTTACTAACATTGAGCCTGGACGCACAGGTGATTGTTTCACGCAATCAATTCCCAACCTGTTTCGGGGTGCACTGGTTTCAGCACACCCCAACCCCCTCTTGTGTGTGTTGGCTAGTGAGACGCGTCCTAACGAGACCTGATATAATGGGTTTCGCTGCGCGCATACTGGCTGCACGCAGCCAGTATGACGTCGTCTGTTAAGGGTCAGGTCCCACATGAGCCTCTGAAGGTGGTCTATAATGACCTGTGGTCAGCAGTCTGCTCAAGCTCCCAGTCTCCGCACTCCAGAAACGCCATACTACAGAAAATTGCATTTATACTTATGCACTGTAGAAGAGAAGAGAGGATACAATTAAGTCAAACTATAAGTAAGAATGGAGCCCACTAGGTATTCTGGGAACAACAGGAGATTGTCAGAAACTCAGAAAGCACTGAAGCAGTATTATTATTATTATTAATACCTATTCGTAGTTTTTCCTCTTCTGTGTCTTCTACTAATTATTACTATTTGTAGTATGCAAAGTAATACTAACTATTAGTATTATTAAGTATGATTTATATATCTGCTTAAGGGTGGTGGTGCAGCTACATGCTCCGGTACAGTAGGGGGCGATATGCACCTTAAAGCAATGGTTGCACTCCAGTCTAAAGTTAGTCAAAGAATAACAGCTCGCTGGCATCATGGAGTCCACAGTGTCAGTAGCTGAACTCCCTGAAGAAATATTATACAACTGTTGCAGTAAAATGATACATTTATCTCATAGAAGCAGACAGAACAGTGTATTTTATGTGTTTGAAGGACAAGTCCATGTTGACAAAGTGATTCAGGAACGGAAACAGGTTAAAAAAAGATCAACAGGTGACAATGTTAAGCAGCAACATCAACCTGCATGACGTCACCACAAGACAAGACAAGACAAGACAAGACAAGACAAGACAAGACATTAATGATGGGTTTTTCCACAGCACTGTAAGTAGATATATTATATTATAGCACTGTAACAGCTGGTAATGTTGATTCAGGGGATTTAATTTGAACAGATGTGAGGCACTTTATCTATCAGAGGGTTGTTTCGGCTGATTTGCCTTTGTTATTCCACAAGGTGGCAGTATTCAATTGTGAAGTAAGTTTCTTTTGTGCTTTAAAAAAAACAAAACTTAAAAATAAGGGTTTTCCTGAAGGTTCCTGATGTCAGACAGAGTCAACACTATTTCAGGTTTAAATTATCTTGTTGCTGTTATTCTGTCATCTGTCATTTATTTTGTTTGCAAACCAATGGACTAGCTCACAGCTGCAGCTTATTCCAACTATGATTCCAACAGGTAGCCAAGCCAGGTGATTGAGGGTTGTATGCACCTGCTGTCAAGCTTGGCTGGGGAGGAACTACAGGTATGCAAACATTTAGGAATACTACGATTTTGTGCCGTGTATTTATTTTATAGTTGTGCATTTTAACTGGCATGGTACTGCTGTGTATAGAATTAAAGTAACGGGGGATTGTATTTGTTTATGTAGGGTTTGGCAATGGCTGTGAGCTGCTGGTGTTCAATGGACCATGACAGTAGCAGGTCATGCCATGGCAACATAGTATATCTAATATTAGTCTATTAGAACTAATCTAGTATTATGGTATATTATTGAAACTGATATTTAACTTTACAGATTGCAGAGGCGTTGCGTCTGCCACTGCCCTTACTGTTAATTGACCCTTAGTTTCTAAGTTGTGTTTTTGATGTATTGTATTTTGTGTCTGTCTGTTCCCCATATGAGTGTTCAGTTTATGATCACTGAAAGGGTATTCATTGAGCCAACTGGGTTTTATGTATAGTAGCATAACAACAGGTTCACTGTATTGCCCAGGGTCCCTGTGATCAGTATATTGTGCCCTGCTATATTTTATTTATCTATTCTATCTATTGCTCTTCTAACCAGTAGTCTAATAAAGATCAGTACAATTGTACAATGATTGTATACTGTTTGTCATTCATTTGACAGCCTGACTGGGGAAACCTTAGTGTTTATTGAGTTCTCTTTAACTCAGCCAACTAAAGGCTGGCATAGTCTAACATGCACTGTGTTAAACACTAATTAATGACTAAATTAATTGACAGGTGTGATTAATTAGCCTGCACCAACCTAACAGTAACACACCTGTCCATTGTGTGTCTCACTCATACCAGCTCCACAGGTTTGTGTGGCCATCCTCCATTCCCTGGACCTCTGGAAACTGTGGAAAGACCTAAATGTCAACATTGTACCAGCCCAGTCCTCCACAAGCTTTGCCACAACATGGCACAAGTTGGTAAAACTAACACCACAGCCTGTAGCAAAGGCCAAGACAGAGAGAACAAAACAGACCCATCTTCTGTGACTACAGCAATGACAGGTGAGCTTGTTTACATTTGGGCTTTAGAAATAAGGATATAAGTATTCCTGTCAGCACATTTCCATAAGCCTGTCCCCTGATTGCATGTTACAGTCGCCATGTTATAGTCCACAACAAAATTACCACCTTAGCTAAAATAAAGTGGATTTGACATTTTAGATTACCGTAAAAGTTAAATGGGCTGTAAGTGAAATAAGTGTTAAAATAGCTATGTATATAGCAATAGTGTTTGTTCCTCTCTCCAGCTCTTTAGAAAACCGATAATACTTTTTCAGTTCAGGATCAAAACAAATCATCCAATCAGGGGCGAGCCCTCTACAGATTACAGTATAATGTGAAACTGTGATGAAAAATGAGCATATATATTGGAATTAGAACAATATCAAATTGAAAGAAACTGATAACTGGGTGATCTTTTCTGGTTGGATAAAATTGGTGACCCACCTGAAAATGTATTTTCTGTTCATTAAAGAGATGGGGAGGAGGTGCTGATCCCGAACAAACACTATAGCAGTGATTAATAACAGAATATAGAGCTTTAACCTTTTAACAAAAAACGTTTTGTTTTAATCCAAAATATCACTTAACTTTTAATTCTGTCATTACTATTTCAGCAGTTTGTCAATGGGAAGCCCAATACCTGAACCGTGCTTCTGCTGTTCCCGACCGCATTCTATAGCAATATAGAGAAAAGACAGTCGGATCCAAACCACCTCCAAATAAAAAGGTATACAAGACAAAATACTATATATTATGAATAAACATAAAACTTAGCATTGCTTGTGTTATGTTCTTGATTTTAGTTCTTTTGAAGAAATGGATATAATGGTGATACATGAGTAACAAGCTCAAGCCAAAAAACTAACCACATGAACCCTAGCAAGTAGCAACCCTATTCTGGGCATGTCATAATAGGTGAACATTCAGCAAATCTAGCAGATTTTTAAGCTCACAACATGTCACAACTCAATGCTTTGTGAGCTTGTAGATTGGCTATTTTGCTATTTGACATAGCCTACATTGAAGTGATTGAATAAGACAAAATCATATCGTACTAGAAAAAGTGCTCCTCGGTGCACAGGTCTCCGCCAGCTCAGGTAGGTTATTATGGGCCAGCAATGCTCGGAATTCGCCAATCAATATACTTTTAATTCTGCCATTACTATTTCAGCAGTTTGTCAATGGGAAGCCCAATACCCAAATCGTGTTCCCGGTGATGGAGAAAAGGCAGTCAGAGCCAAACCACCTCCAAATAAAAAGGTACACAAGACAAAATACAACTATGTACTATGAATAAACATAAAACCTAACCTATTGTGTATCGCTTGTGTTATGTTCTTGCTTTTGATTATTGTTCTTTTGAAGAAATGAATATAATGGTGATACATGAGTAACAAGCTCAAGCCAAAAAACGTACTAACCACATGAACCCTAGCGACCCTATTCTGGGCATGTCTTAAAAGGTGAACATTCAGCAAATCTAGCAGATTTTTAAGCTCACAACATGTCGCAAATTGACGCCTTGTGAGCTTGTAGATTGCCTATTTTTGCTATTTGACGTAGCCTACATTGAAGTGGTTAAATCAGACAATCATATCAAACGGGTCTCCGCCAGGTCAGGTAGGTTATTATGGGCCTGCAATGTTCAGAATTCGCCAATCAGGATGGAATATGAACAGACTGACAGATCCGTGTTGATCACATGACTATAGAGATAATGTGTACCGATTTGCGGCAGGCCTATGTGAAACATTGGAGGCAGAGGCTCTGGCATCCAGGGAGCGTGTGTGCACAGTTTCACGTTGTTCGGGCCAACGGTGCCGGAGATCAGCTGTCCACAGAGAAAGACAGACAGGTTGCTAAACATAGTCTCTGGCTGGGACAATGAATCAATTTTGCTACAGTAAGGGCATGTTTTAGAATATATAATGAATTGTATTCATGTGATGTCTAACACAACAAACACAAAGTTGAATTAATAACCCCACATATCACTTCTACAACCTCAGGTGATCTACAAGGTGTCTTCAGGTGTGATCTACAAGACGTCTGAAGGTGTCACAGCAACAGAGGAGACCAGCTACAGTCACTGAGATGGTGTGTGTCCTGTTTATTGTGACGGGGATCTCTCTTACTGCACAGGAACTAAATACTAATGTATTTCACTGATAGTTATACTTGTACTATATCTCTGCGGTCGGGCAGAAATCAGCAATGTCCAAAATATTAACTTTTCAGGAAAGTTGGCATTGTGACTTTATACATCGTCAGATACTTAAATGTGCCATCATATTTTCACCAGTTTACCCAAATCCAGCTCAAGTGGAGTTAGGATTTTGTTGACCTGTGAATGTGGAGAGAGTTACGTCCATCATTGATTAGAATGACTAAGTCAGACGGGGGGAAAACTGATCGTTGGAGTTAGGTGGTTTGACCGACAGTTTGAGGATCCAATGGTGTTAATAGGTTAAGTCAGAAGCACTTTTTAATACTTTTCATTGGTTCAATAGTTTTAAAGCCCACAATATCACTGATTTAGTAAAGAAAATAAAATTGAAAAAAGGAGACGGGACAGAGACTGTATATTAAACATTAAATCCTCCATAACTCCTTAAGTTGAATCAATTATTTCTGTGGATTTCAAATCATCATTTTATATGAAGGCCTTACTGCTCTAGCATTTGGCTTTTGTGACCTCAACACCAAAGGCCAAGTGGCCTTGTCCCTAAATGAAGAATTTTCCTGTTTAGAGAGGTGATGATCAACCAATCGACCAATCAATCAAACTGTATTTATATAGCACATTTAAAAACAACCATAGTTGACCACAAATTAAAAAGAACATAGTGCAAGGCAATAAAACGGAACAAAACAAAAACGGAGCAATACATACGAGCAAGCAAAACAAAGAAATAGGTACAAAGCTAGAGATAAATGTGAAAGCAGGGCATATAGGCAATTATTCATAACGCACGTGTGTGTGTGTGTGTGTGTGTGTGTGTGTGTGTGTGTGTGTGTGTGTGTGTGTGTGTGTGTGTGTGTGTGTGTGTGTGTGTGTGTGTGTGTGTGTGTGTGTGTGTGTGTGTGTGTGTGTGTGTGTGTGTGTGTGTGTGTGTGTGCGTGTGTGCGTGTGCAAGGGAAGCACACACTGACCTATAGACTCAAAAACGGACATAGATGAGATAAAATCGAATTTAGACTCGACTGTCGGTAAAGGTTAAAAAGTGATCCTTAAGAAGAGACTTAAAGGTTAACAAGTGTATTGGAAGAGACTTGCACACTTTTTTGTAACACTAGTTAATCATTGCATGTTTCGTTCCACAGTGCAGATGACCAGTCCCAGATGACAAACACTGGAGGAAGTGGACATATTGAAGACCGTTCCAGCTCAGGAAGAAACCAGCTTCTCAGCATCTTCATGTTGGGTTTGGAGGTTCTTTCTCTAGCACTTACCTTTTCATCTTGTTATAATCTTTTCTCTAAACTGGGGGGGGGGGGGGGGGGGTAGGGTGGGGGTAGAAACTTTTTTTCCTTTTTTTTTTTACATTAACCACTTGAACCCTAGCATTCCTATGCTGGGGAGAACATTTGCAGAACATTTAAGAGCATCCACAAGCTTACAATGCTGTGAGCTTGTAGATCGGCTATTTTCAGCCAGGAGGTTTGTTTTAGAGGGTTAAAAGAGCAGACCAAGTACAGTCAAGTTTACAAAGTATGGAGGGTTTAAGTGGTTATACGAATCCAACATATTAATGGAAAAGAATGTGTTAACAAACAAACAAACCATCGATTTACACAACATTGATGATAGTGCTGTTCAACAAGTCTATGAAGCTATGAAATCTATGAAAAAGTTTAATATGCAACACAGTTTGCACAATATGTAGTAGCAAAATGAAAGGTGCCGAAAATAACTTTAAATGGGTGTGTGTGTGTGTGTGTGTGTGTGTGTGTGTGTGTGTGTGTGTGTGTGTGTGTGTGTGTGTGTGTGTGTGTGTGTGTGTGTGTGTGTGTGTGTGTGGGGGGGGGGGGGGGGGGGGGGGGTACCTGGAACCTAGACAGTACTCAATTACATTACCTGGACAGTTTTTAAAGCAAAACCCATGATTGCTTTCAAGTGAACTTCTCTGAACTACTGCTAGTACTGTATATAGATATGATGGATTTTAATAGGCATCATTGTCAAACTATCCTTCTGTTTGGATAATTATTGGACAATGATTCGGGTCCCTGGTACTATTTGCATTACTGTCAATTAATTCAATATTATTTCCTATATTCACATTTACAATATAGAACTCTAAAAAAATCATAAAGATTCAATATTGGAGATTACACAACTCGCTTGGTTACTTTCCGTATTTTGTTTTATTTACATGAGTACTTTGTCGTTAATACTTTCTTTGTAATACTATGGGGCTACCCCAGTCTGCACAAATAAATACAGTATAATATAATAATTCAGAACCAAGGCAATAACTATAAGAAAGTCCTCATTGAGACCAGGGTATCTGGTGCCCTTAAGGGTATAAATCCAGTATGCCTCTTTGTTTGAGGCATTTGATTTTGTCCCCACCCCTGGCATCAGAGCTGATGACTTCAAGTTCAAAACAAAGGGATTCTACCGTTGTGCCTCAGCCTTAAACGGCCAGTCCGGTGCGTCACAAGGCTAGGGACAATAGATGCAGAAGAGTTCAACGCTGGAGCAATTTGTTGTTTAGGTGCAAGTAAAAGTTGACTGAAGTTTCGGTCTTTCGACGTTCCTCAGAGTCATGGGTAGCAGCATCTAAGTAGGCATATATATATATATATATATACATGGGCTGTGCTCTCAATAAACCAATGGTAGATGGCCCTCTGTTTAGTGGTAATTACCTAGTACTACGCGTCAGTCTCAAAGTTGCGACAATCAGTGATGATTAGGGTTAGTTCAGGTCATATGGACCATTTAACATATTACAGGATATACAAAATAGTGTAACCATATAATGCCATGATAAGGTACGTTTAAAACAGTGTACATATAAAGATAAAGGCCAAAGAATATTAGGCCAATGCAAAAACACTTTAGACACATTTTTGACACATTTTTAATTGTTAAGACACAAAAAAGGGGGGAAACACTCAAGAATAAAAAGCACACAAAAACATGTCAGGAAGCCTCAGGGACCGTCTATAGAAAGCATGAAAGGCTCAGTTCTTCATTTGGTTCTAAAGTGTCAAGGTTGTGGATCCACAGTGCTTCTCTGCGAAGCAATTTGTTAATTATGTCACCACCCCGTGATGAGGCAGAATTTTTTTCTATTCCCCAGAATTTCAGGGATGCTGGGGAGCCAGGATTTGCTTGTTTATAGTGCCTGGCCATGGCATATTCTGGGTTGTTAGTGCGAATAGCAGTTTTATGCTCACCTATACGAAGTTTAAGTGGTCTCTTGGTTTGACCAATGTATGCCAGTCCACAGGGACATCTGAGCATGTAGAGCACATGGGTTGAGTTACAATTTATAAATGAGGATATTTTGTATTTTTTACCAGTATGTGGATGGGTAAAAAAAAGAGTATTTGATGAATTAGAGCATTGAGCACAGTTACCACATTTATAAAAACCCTGTGGGGGATTAGGGAGCCAGGTAGGGGGGGAGGGTGTGTTCATGTCCGAGTGGACAAGACGGTCTCTGAGGCTTCTGGAGCGTCTGAAAGAGAAGAGAGGAGGATCCGTACACATGTTTGGGATCACTTTTTAGGACGTGCCAATGTTTAAGGAAAGGCATTCTTAATTAACCCTGCCACTGGAGAGTATTGCGTTGCGAAACAGAGCCGAGTGGGTGTCTGTTTGGGCTTTTGAATGAGTAGGGACGTTCTGTCCGTATGTAGAGCTCTATTATACGCTGCGTCTAGGTCCACTTGGTTATAGCCTCTTTCTATGAAGCGGTTGGTGAGATCTGTAGCTTTAGATTCAAAGTCTATGGTGGAGCTACAGTTACGCCTAAGGCGCAGGTATTGGCCAATAGGAATGTTACGAATGAGTTGTTTAGAGTGATTGCTGTTCGCTCTTAGTAAAGTATTCCTGCTGAGTGGTTTTCGGTAGATAGTGGTATCAAACAGACCATCACTACTTTTGAAGACGGTGAGGTCTAGGAAATTGATTTCATTATTGTTAAACTCCAAGGTAAAAGTTAAGTACCTAGTGGTGGAGTTTACATACAGGAGGAACGCTTGCAGCTCATCTACGGTGCCCTTCCAGATCAAGAGCACATCATCAATGTACCGACGCCATAGAACTATTTTAGGGAGAAATATGTTATTTACAGGGTTATGTATAAATCGGTCTTCCCAAAAACCCATGACCAGACAGGCATATGACGGGGCAAAAGCACTACCCATAGCAGTCCCTTGGCATTGTAAATAAAAGTTACCAGAGTACTTGAAAAAGTTATTAGACAAAATAATCTCAGCGAGTTAAGTCAAGAAAGCTGAGGGGGGCATGATATGTGCCGGCCGTGTATCTAGGTAGTGGGAAATCGCTTCTAAACCAACATCATGCGGTATGCATGTATAGAGACTCTGTACATCAAGTGAAGCTAAGATAGTATCAGCGTGTTCACATTTCAAATTTTGAATCAGGTTCAGAACGTCAACATATTGAGAAAAGGGGTCAGTAAGACGGCCTATGGAGGACACAATGGGGGGGGGGGGTCTCTAGGGTTTTGTGAATTTTGGGAACACCATAAATTACTAGGCACACAGGGTGATATTTGACCAAAACATTATTTTCCTTATCTGTGATAAAGCCTCTCTAGTTAGACGCATCAATAAAAACATCAGTCTTAGTTTTAACACTTGCAGTAGGGTTGGAGGGTAGAGGAGTGTAGTGGTTGGTGTCCGTCAGCTGACTTTTTTACTTTTTTACTTTTAATTGCCCATGTTGTATTTATCACGACTCATGACTACTACTGCGCCACCTTTATCGGCTGGGCGTATAATGTCTTTTCTTAATTCGAGATCATGTATAGCTTCTATTTCAGTTTTGGTCATATTGGGTTTACCTTTACGGCACTTTTTAGCCAGGTCATGTTCTACCAATTGAGCAAAAGTGGTAATGGAAGGACTAAGATTAGATGTGGGAAGGATGACTTCTTTTTAAAAGGGGTAGGTTCTCTGACAGTCTCATCTGCTACATATACATGTGGTTGAGGTCCCAGATGTTCTGCTCCTGGCAGCAGACTGTCTCCTGGGAGGTCCAGCCTACCTTTCAGCAGGGCTTTGCCGAAACTGTAGCTGGCCAGGGTCCCCCCATCACTTGTCCTCCCATAAGCCCCGACGTCCACCATACGGAAGCGTTGCTTGGCATCTACAACTGCCAAGAGGATAATAGAGTAGGTCCCCTTGTAGATGTAGAAAAGGGAGCCAGAATGTGAGGGGGCCTGAAGGACCACATGTTTCCCATCAAGGGAGCCCAAGCAGTTGGGAAAGTTCCAACGCTGATAAAATTCATCGGCAATCGTCATCCAGTCCTCCTTTTTTGGGACTGGCATGAACTCTCCTGCCAGGCATTCCCAGATTGCACTGGCCACCTCAGCTACAATGTAGGACACAGTGGTGATTCCCATCCGATAGCTGTCGGCAATTGTCCCATAGGAGTCCCCAGTGGCAAGGTAGCTGTAAAAAAAATAAAAAATGTGTTATTGGTTGTATGAAGTAGGCCAGCCTACTACTACTCACATATCTAGTACCTCAATTGTAAACTAGCTCAACACATGTATTATTGGGAATATAATGTATATTATGCATTGATACTTATAGATACCTAAACTTATATTCTATCCAGTTTTTATTTTATTTTATTCAGATCTATAATCTTATAACAGATGTTGCTATAACTACTAATCTAGACATCTACATTGATCAAAAACAAAAAGATTTTATTATAAGCCTACCGTGCCTTTTATTAACAAATCCATACAGGCCTGCACCAGTGGTGGAAAGTAGGCATGTACATTTATCAAAGTACTCTATTTAACTAAATGTGAGGTACTTTTGAGTATTTCCATTTCTTAATACTTTATAGGCCTACTTATATTCCACTAAATAGGCAACTATTGTACTTTTTATTCCACTACAAATATTTTTTAATACAGCTTTAGAAAATACATTCAGGGTTCATGCAGTGCTTTTCCTTCTATAGATTATTTATTACTACTTTATTACTTTTACTTTAAGTACATAAACTGAGTGTTTATTCATAGTCATAGTCTCTGTAGCTGCTAATATGCTTACATAATTAATCTACAGTAGGACGTCTTGTAGGCCAGTGGTGTAATGTATATACACAGCACTGGCCTACACGACGTCCTAGATTAATTATGTAAGCATATTAGCAGCTACAGAGATGACCATGAATAAAAAGTCGGACATAGATAATATCTCACTCACCGGAGACAAATTATGAGCCGTTCAGATGGACTGATGGCTTTCCGCCAATTTGTCTCCATCCTGGTGATCAGAGGACCCACTCTATTCAGGAGGTCATCGAACTGGGCCCGATTCAACCTGAACTGACGCCTCCACCTCTTTTCATATAGTCGCAGCTCCTGGACCAGTAGATGGTACTCCCCGCGCTGCTCACGGGTCTGGAGGATGCTGTGGACCCACTCACGGGACCTTTGATAGATTGAATAGTTTATTTAGACGTTTGCAGGAAAAAAAAAGTGAAAATAGGCTACAGTTACAATACACGGTCAACCAAAATAGGATTAAAAAACCCCAGGAAAGGCAATGGCTTGTTTCAATTGGGGTCCTTTTGTACTCAATTCATAGTGACATTAAATGACAGACAGATATACACTATGCAGAACATCATATAAACCGTTTAGAATTGAAAAATAAGAAAAAACAAAAATATATACAGTAAAAAGTTCTGGGGGGGTTCTGTGTCTGGGGTAAGTTCTGTTACCTTTGCTGCTGCTTCTTTATCTTCCAACTTTTCCATCCCAAATAAGTGGCTGCGATCATCAGAAGCCTTTTCTGCCGTTTGCTTTTCATGGTGAAGATGAAAAGAGGACAATGGACCTACTGCCACGTCGGAAGCATGTCAAATACCTCACATTCCTTTGAGCATCATCCACAAATTCCTTTGTGCGTTCTTCCGCGGGAAAAAGTTTATCGGAAAACAGCGGCGCGAGTAAATCATCATTTACGGTACCCAATTTACGTGCGCTTCTGAGGGAGGAAATACGGTTATGTCAGCAGGAACGCCCTCTTTATCACCCAGTATCGCCCAGCGTCGCCCAGCGTCGCCCAGTATCGCCCGCTGTTAAAACGCACCGTCAGGTACAGATTCATTTGCATTGGGGTTACAGATACTGACAATATTACTGTTAAAGACATTAAGAGACATTAGACCTGGAAAAGTAAGTAAAGAAGGGCAATTAGCATGTAAGAGGACAAAGGCGGCATTCCAATCTAATGAGTCACTTTGTCTATAAATGAAAGCACTTAAAACAATGTATATAGGTAGCAAATGCACCTTTATATTTAATACACAATGGGGCTACTGGGTCCAATATTTTTTTAAGATTGAGGTGAAGCTATGAAGTATCCTACACTGCATCTATGTTTGTGCATTGTAACTCATAAAGCTGTCATAAAAATATGAAATGAAATGATCCATTATAACTCCTTGTATAATGGATAATAGAGAAGGGGCTTACCTTGAGGAAACGTACTGTCAGTATTAATGGTGACAAACTTGAAGATAAGCAGTCTTTCTGAGGAACTCAGAATTAATTCTTGACCAAAGACATGAGAAGTTAAGAGTTTATTTTGTCATAAGCCATACACACATATGACTTTTCGTACAGTAAAACAAAACAATTATCTTATAGTGCCTACCCTTCTTGCTTTAAATAAGCTATATAAAACAGAAAAATAATTGCATAATAATCAATCATTGAAACAAAGACAATATTGCCATACTTTAAATATTACTTAATAATTACACATCACTATATTTGCTATAGCAACATATATAATTATCATATATTATATTTATATATTTCATAACCATATTAATTTTATTCATGTTTTTAAATAATTTTCACAACCATTCCATACTTGTATCGCTTTTGCAGATGCATATTGATTTTATATTTGTTCTGACCTTAGTTACTTTAAGCATATTTGTTCCCCTAAACCAATACCTGCCCTCTTTGGCTTTAAACACCATTGACATCAAACAGATGTGCTATAACTCTTAATACCCTCCTTTTTTCTCCAGTATTTTAGTATTGTGGCAGTTGGCCCCCGATGTCTTTTTGTTTCAAATATTTTTATTGTGAAGCACAAGTTATAGTTGTACATTTAGCTTCCTTTTTTTTTTTTAAACAAAAACAAACAGACATAAACCGATGTCTTTTTGTAGTAGTTCAATTCCACTTTCTCCTTCACAAACCCAAACCTTTGATACCATTTAATTGTGACTTCGTCCTCAGACTCCATGTGAGTGCAGGGGAGGGAAATGGGGTTCAATATTAGTTACAGAAAAAGTCTTTAATTAATGGATTTTTGGGGGTCAATTTTAGTTTATGCGAATACACTTCAGGACTGTTCTGGGCTCTCTTCCACAGGGCCACAGCAGCAGCTGCAGGGGGGAGGGTGGGGGTGACGGCTCCAAAAAAGGTGGGTCGCGCTGGGGAGTGGTAGTTCATGTCTAATGGCTGCAAGAGCGAGATTTAGACAGGAGAAAACACAGGCATACACAGTTAAGGCGTTAATGGTCAGGTGACTGCATATGGTAACAAAAACATCTGTGACATTCAATGTTTGCAGGGTTCGATGTGTAAAACAGATCGAGGAGAGAGACATTTTCTTAAAATGTTCTTTGATAAATATAGAAAACAGGCGATCTACTAGCTGACAAGGCATTGCATCACAATGTAACACTCTAGCGAAGACTACAGGTTTTAAAGATCAGTTCTTTTCCCCAAACAACACTGTCATCATAGGTGGCAAAATTGTAGAAAAATCTAAATTGCTTCAAAATTATGTCTGTCTCCTGAACTTTGTTTCCTATAAAGTTTCATTGACACCAATACAAATGTTCTTGCATAGTACATCCTAGATAGCAAGTCAATGCCCAGTCACCACCATTTAGTCCTCTATATGTCTGTAATGCCACCTAGTGGTTCCAACATTACATGACTCCTTCCTAATGACGTTCTCCATAGACATAAATACACATTGGCCACTGGGGTCATACGTCAATGTCGCTGCCATATTGGCAGGGGACACTTGCCATAACTCCACTGCAAGAAATATATAAGTATACAAGAGTTGTATACAAGTTCCTGAGAATGTAACTCTTAGTTTATAACCATTACTGTTACTATCTACGTACAGTGTTTTTGGTATGAACATTTTTTGATTTAACCAATTATCCTATATGTATATCAGAACATAACTACATGTCTGACATTTGTAACAAACTAAACAGCTTGAACCCTAACCTAACTTGAGGATTCAGTGAGTTATGATGGTTTTAATGTGGAGAGACCTCCTGCTTCAATAGACAGGGCATACATGCATTTGTTTTTTGTTTTTTTTATTTAACCTTTATTTAACCAGTAAAATCACATTGAGACCATTGTCTCTTTTACAGGGGCGCACTGGCCAAGAGAAGAGGCAAATAAATGTTACACAGCTCTGCCAGTAACAACATAACAGGACATAACAAAGACAAACATGTCATCCATAATACCAAAAATCTACTACCAATAGCACCAAATACAGACTAATTATTAATAGGCTAATAACAACAATACATCATAAAACATAAGACATACATCATAAAACATTAAAAACAAACAAAGCAGCACAAGACTGCTATAGACCGAAAAGGTGTAGGCCTAAGCTTTAGCTTATAGTGCCTACCCTTCTTGCTTTAAATAAGCTATATAAAACAGAAACATAATAGCATAATCAATCGTTGAAACAAAGACAATATTTCTAAATAATTAACATAATTAATAATTACTCATCAATATATTTGCTTTAGCAACGTATATAATTATATTATATCTATATATTTCATTACCATATTCATTTGATACATTTTGTTAAATTTACAGATGGAATTACATTTTTCTTTTTTACATTTACTATTTTCTCTGGAATATCATCTTTTGGGCATCGTCACAATTGGTCCCCGGTGTGTTTCTGTAGAGGCCAAGTTCCACCTTGTCCAGCTCGAACCCAAATCTTTGGTACCATCTGACCCTGTCCTTGTCCGCAATCTCCACATGGCTGCAGGGGAGGGAAATGGGGTCCAATTTTAGTTACAGAAAAAGTGTTTAATTGATTTTTAACATTTTTGGGTACATTTTTATTTAATGTGAAAACCAAACAATCATCATCACGTTCGTTGAAAATACTACCACTCACAGATAGATGTGGTCTAATCTGCTCTCATTGAAATATTGTAGGACATGATTCATCAGTTTCCATCCTAGAATGAGAGTACAGACAGGTTTTAAAACAAAGCCCATGATTAATTTCAAGTGAACTCCACTGTGAAGTACTGATAGTATTGTATACTGTAGATACTGACCACCATACCGATTATTTGGCCTCTGTACCTCTTACAGGAGGCGATGGTGTCTATTTACATACGTGGTTCCTTCTTTCCTTTCGTGTCAGTCTCCTCATGGCAGCACACAACCCCAACCAACTCGCCTTTGTACAGGGCTGAACAAGGAAGAAGGTGAAGATTAGCTAAGTTTCATCAAAAGGCAGTGAAACTGATTGCTTTGTGTGAATATAGTTAATTACAAATAGATCGGTCAGTGCAACTGTTTGCTCTGACAGTAGTTATGTCCAACTTGGCAAGTGCTAATTGATTTTATTGTGAAGGAAGGAAATGCTTTTACATTTTTGAAGTTTGGACCATAAGACCTGGAAGAATATGTGACTGATCGCATTTCCTACTCAAGTTATCCAACTCAGGTGAGTCCTCTCACCTTGCTGGGACAGCCCTGGGTTTTTGGAGACCTTCACATAGAACTTTTTGTCAAACTCCTGCTTCATCACCTCCTGGTGGAGGACATTCAGCTTCTTCATATCATCAGTACTGATTGAATGCAGCTTGACATCACTGTGTGAACAAGAGCAAAACGTACATACTTTAAAAAAAAAACATGACTCAAAACAGAGATGAATACACCACTCATTACATACAACACATACACCACTCATATTTTTAGATGCAACACATACTGTACGTGAATGAATCTTTAAATAATGAGTTTTGGGGGGTGAATTTGTGTTCATGCAAAACCCAGCACAATCATCACATTCCTATGAAGTAATAGTACTCACAGGAAAATGCTGTCCAGAGCGCGACGATGCAGATGTAAGTAGTTGATGACGTGCTGCATCATCCTCGTAGCTAGTTTTTGTACAAAGCCCACGATTAATGTCAAGTGAACTACACTGTAATACTGATAGTACTGTATAGATACTGAACCCCATACCCAGTCCTCGTCTCTGCCACTTCGCAGCAGTGGCAATTGCCATGATGTAGATGTGCCCATACCATAATCTTTTATGCAGCAGCATATCCCTCCAGTCACCTCCCATTTCTCTCCCCCACTCTCCTTGGTGTATGCTGAAGTATAAAATTAGGAAAAAGGTGAAGAATAGCAGCATCATCAATAGACAGGGAAACCATAACGTCTTTGTGTAAATATAGTTAATTACTAATAGATGCATGTGAAACTTAGTGAGTGATTTTATCGTGAAGGTAAAGCTTTTACTTTATGTAAAGACCTGCCATAAAAATATATTTTAGTCATCCGAATGTCAAGTTATGTAACTCAGGTGACATGTCTCTCACCTGTCTTCGACAGCCCATCTTTTTTTAAAGCACTTAGCTGGTCCTCCTTTTTCAATTTGACCCCCAACTCAGCCTGATATATGCTACTGAGCTGGGCCCAATGCTGGGCAATAGGCTTCAGCCGGACCTCGCTATTGGAACAAGAGTAAATAGTCAGTGAAAACAATAATGCAGGTGACTCACTTGTCCTGGAGCTTGGCCTTGGGCTTGGGTGCATAATACTTCCTTTCCTTGGAATCCCATTTCTTGGGGTTTCTATATGTATTCCTGAGAAAGAAAAAACTGGTTAAATGTCTATTGCTATCTTATTTTATCATTTATTTACAGTATTTATTTATATAAGACAGCAAGAAGCGTAGAATAGAATAGGCTACTTTATTGGCAACGATAAAACACCAGTGCCAAATGCATTGAACACAAAAAAGCCAAAGGCTGCTTCCATTGTGTCCATCCTAACCCTAACACACACAATAAGTAATACTTATATAGACAGCTAAGAACAGTATAGGACAAGCAACTCAACAAAGACACACCGAAAGAGTGAGTGATGTTTATCTAATCCATGATTTCAGATCAGTCTTAAACTTTGGAAGCATAAGGCATTGAGTTTATTAAAGCTTCAATCATAGGGTCAATCATAATTCCTTTTGTGTTTGTTTTACAGAAGTAAAACAAGAAGTGAGTTACTAAATGTCCATCCCTATTCTGCCACTTTTGCACTGTAAGACTCTGCGTGCGTGTGTACTGTATGGGTGCAACCCGCACCCTAACCCTAACCGCACGCGGATGCCACATAGTCGGAGAAAAGGTCTGTCGGATTAACGCATGCCTCCCGTACTGTATGCAGTAAAATCGTACACATATTTTACTTTGACACAAAGTCAAAGTTTTGGGGGGTGAATTTGTGTTCATGCGAAACCCAGCACAATCATCACATTCCTATTAAGTAATAGCACTCACAGGAAAATGCTGAAGAGAATTTGAGAACACCTCTGCCACTCTTTGGCTTTGGCATTTTCACAGGAAAATGCTGTCTAGAATTTGAGGACATCTCTCTTTGGCTGTGGCTTCGGCTTTTTCTATGGAGCAACAGATACCTCCAGTCAAATTCCTTGGCTACAAACGAAACAATACAACAAAATGCTGCACACTTTGTGAGGTCTGTACAGAAAAATAATTTACAGCAGGTGTAAACTGATTTTATCAAGCTGACTGTAAATTAAAACTCATCTGATTGGCCTCGCCTAACTGGCAATTTGGTCATTTTAAGCTGGGATAGGCTGAGTAGCCCATTGCCCAATCAGCTGCTCATAAATAGTTTCAGCTGGCCTTTTTCACAATTGGACTGTGCTTCAGGTCCCTTGTACTGTGTGAATTACAATAATGCAAAGTAATGCAAATGCTGCTCAAATCATCAATTTTTTATTTTGTTTTGTCTTTCATAGACATGAGCGTCATTATAACTGCCATGTTCTTAGAATTCTTTTTCAGTATACTGCTGATCAAATCCAAAATCCTTGTAAAATGTTATGGTGTCTCGAAGTGAATACACTCATTTCATATACAACACATACACCACTCATTACAACCTCACAAATAGAAAGATGCAGTCACATGTGAACACATTGACATGAGGTAGATTCAAGTGTTCTTGAGATTGTCATGGGTTTTGTAAGAGGACAGGATCTGATGTACCATTTTCTTTTTCATAATGGAATTTAAATCTGATTGACAGTACATGGGGGAGGGATTGAAAGACCTGGAGCTTGAAGTGTTTGTGAATTTTGTCTGTTTTGGATTCCCCCTAAAACATTTAAAAATAAGCATAACTCTAATATAGGTATAACTAAAGCCTGATTCATTTCTTGTCGAAAGTAGCAGACCTACAAGCTCACAACGCGGTGTGAGCTTGTAGGTCTGCTATTATTCAGGATCGGAAGTATTCTATTGTATTTATTACAGTATATATATTACAGTCGTGTGTGTGTGTGTGTGTGTGTGTGTGTGTGTGTGTGTGTGTGTGTGTGTGTGTGTGTGTGTGTGTGTGTGTGTGTGTGTGTGTGTGTGTGTGTGTGTGTGTGTGTGTGTTTTTCCTAAAAGGAACAGAAAACAATAGATCTTGATGGGAACAACTCAACATACTAACATAAATGAAAACCTTAATTGTAAAAGAAAGAACTTACTGTCACAGACGCACACTCTTGTAGAAGTGAAAATGAATAACGAGCACCTGGTCTCAACCTTAAATAATATCCTGCTAAGCCCCACCCACACAATATAGGGGAAAAAACTATTGGCTATACATTATTTAGCTTAAGCGAAATCAGATGTGTAAATTATCAACTCAATTGAACTCACCTGTAAAGAAAAAAATGGAGCTTAATGCTTCACCTCTACAAGCTCACAACACCTTGTGACGTGTTGTAAGCTTATAGATCTTCTATTTTTGCTATTCTTGAAAATGTAAAATAAATACAATTGTGCTGTAAATTTGCAACATTGTATTCTCACTCAACAGTAAACAAACCAACATACAGTATAAGTATATACAGGGTATCTGCACAAGTTACAATTTAATGACTTTTAAGACCTGTTTTGTCAAATATTTGTAAAGAGGTAAATCGTGTAAATAGCCGATCTACAAGCTCACAACGCCTCGCACTGCAAGGTGTTTTTTCACAAGATTTACCTGTTAAACCGAGTCAAAATGTAATGCCTCAACTCCAATTCCAAGTGCTTGTCAGGGTGGGGGGTCCCCAGTTCAAATATGATTATTTTGGGGGGTCGCGGCCTGAAGTTTACGAACCCTTGGTCTAGGCCAGGGTTTGGTTTGAGTTGTGTTAAGATTATATATGTTGTGTTAAAGAGTTTTAAAGCTACCTTTATTCCCCAAATGTTTGTGTCCTACTGCATTTGCTGTCATTTGTTTTGCTCTGTCATGTGTATCATTTTTTTTAAATCTTATGTGTTTTAATTCTCTGTGAAGCACTGTGTGTGCGATATATATACATATTTACATGCTGTAAAGTGATATTTTTCGGTCACTGTCGTGTTTGTCAGGTACTGTTGTCTAGGGATAGGTTTGAGTTGTGTTGAGATTATGTATTTATGTTGTGTTAAAGAGTGTTATTTATGTTGTGTTAAAGAGTGTTATATATCTATGTCATATATTAATTGTTTAATATCAGTAAAGTCTACTTCTAGTTTCATCTGTTTTCTGAGTTTGGTGTTTTGAGTTCCTGTGTTTGGGTTCTACCTTGACATAAATTAGTATCACTGCACATCGTGTCACGTAGCCCACCAAAAATAGCAGAGCTTGTACATCTGCTATTTTCAGAGAAGAAGTCTGGATTTTAAGAGTTAAAGGCCCACTCCACCAAAATGATGTGTGAATGAATGTGTTTTTAAAGCTTAACTACGAAAACCCTGCCGGTGTCTTGCACTCTGCACATCTCTAAAGCATTAGTATTGTCATTACAACCTAAATCAGTTTTTCAGATGAGCACTCAATTCAACTAACTGAAAACTGCTTTGACTCAGGGCACAGCACACTAACACAGGACATTGTGTGGTGTGATGTCATGCAATCAAAGTCTCATCAAAGGACATGAATCTATGTGGCTGTTCCACCTTGGTCTGTTGTCCAATCAACCATGTGTTTCTGCTTGTCTTTGACAAGAAGCAAAACATTAAATTGGTATATTTACTTTGTTGGGACCCAAAGAAACTGTCTGTGACCCCAAGGGGGTCACGACCCTATACTTGGGGAAACACTGCGATAAGCCTTACCGAACAGCTTGGCCTGATTGGATAGTTCTGGTCCACAATTTCCTGTGTCACAATATGGAAATCACGCGATACAGATTCAAATCGATGATTTCAAACTCCTGGATAGTTAGTTTTAAAATGAATCCCATTGTGTGAGTGCTGTAAAGATTCCCCTGCACTTGTACATGCTTTGGCCCTGTTCTAAAATTAAGTTGTACTGGACAAATATCTTTGAAATCATGTCTGAAATATTTAAACTAATGTACAAGTATGCCCCCTTGTGGCACTATTTGGTGTGACACCAGCAGAAAACAATACTTGGCCTTTGCAACTTTACAACATATACTGTTGCAGTGGAAAGATATTTGTCCACCTTCACACATGCTCCAGGATTGTTTTTAACTGGAAATAATTAGCTTCACACTGAAAGACTGAGGATTCTGGGAGGACACTGCCGCCCCTTATTTATTTACAGAAACCAGGTCAAGAGGAAATTATGGACTGATGTTTACTGACCAACTGAACAATGTTCCTGACCTGCATGTCTATGTAGCCAAAGTATGATTTTGTGAGGAATCATTTGTCAGCCTGATCGAACCACTGACTATTACCATTTTATTATTATTATATTATCATGTTGAATGTTCTCTCTCATTTAGTGGAAAATAATAAAATAAACACTCTTCAATCAATATTTGTATGAATGAACTGCATTGACTGAAAGTGATACAGTGATACAGATTACATCCTATATTAAAATTGCCTGAGGTTTGACTGATGGTGGACGTCACAAACGTAACATCTGGACTTGCGAGGCATACCGTTGCTCCAGTCTGCACCAAACACTGTTCAGAGGTCTGCCATGAGAATAGTGACGGCTGACAGGGCCCTGCTCCAATCCACACCAAACTTGGCACAAACACTGTTCAAGGGTCTGCCATAACAACAGTCACACCAGGGACACCTGTGCTCCTCAGGGGCCCCAAAGGGGTCACAGGCACACTATTGCTCCAATCTGAGGAGGTATACTTCCATGGCCTAACGGCAGCATGCACAAGAAATGTGGTCCAGCTGATCGGTCCAGCTTTTTGCCAAACAAAGAAATGGACAGACAGACCCTTTTCTAGACAACTTACCTCCTACAGAGCCATGCTGTAAAAACATAAAAGCATGAGCTGACAGACATATCCCAGAGTGCAATACTGGCCCGATTGAGGCTGGGTTAACTAACCTCTGGTAGGAGAGCCTAATTTTGTCTTTGAAGCAAGTTTGATATAAATTTAGAAGACTGTAAACAATAAATACATTAATATTTAGGTTTCATTTGGATTTTTTTTTAAAGATTTGATTTGGTCTGATGTTTCTAATTGCAGTTCATATAGCCTAAAACAAAAACTAAACAAACAAATTGTAAACACAAATTCCACACATTTGAATGTAGTTGTAGGCTACGCTCTTCTTTCTTCTGTGTATCGTCACCGGCTTCGAATGCTATCAATGCATTGAATGGGAGATTATCACGTTTTATCAGACCATTGAATGGGCGAAGTAGGCGAGCTACCGTCTACCCCGCGATTTGTCAGACCATTCATTGGGCGTAATCAGGAGCTACTGACCTACCGACGGAGGCGGAGCAGTCCCCACAACAATATTTACGATTCTGTGCGTATCGGTACATAACTCGAACGGCGCTGAGTAGGCACAGGCGAGGGTCGCACCGCTCCGGGCGGCAACTCAGTCGCCTTAGCTCCTTCGGTGGCCCGTCGCGGGGCTCCACCTCGCCTGAGACTGCGCGCCTCCGTCATGGTCCGAAACCGAAACAAACAAAACCAAAACCGAAAGTAAACTATTTAATTCATCTCCGTCGGTAGGTCAGTAGCTCCTGATTACGCCCAATGAATGGTCTGATAAATCGCGGGGTAGCCGGTAGGTCGCCTACTTCGCCCATTCAATGGTCTGATAGAACGTGATAATCTCCCATTCTATGCATTGATAGCATCCGAATCAGGTGGTATCGTCATCATCAGATGTCCAGCTTATAGTGTCGTGCAGCCACGCCCTCATCACAGCCAGGTCCCACATGAGCCTCTGAAGGTGGTCTATAATGACATGTGGTCAGCAGTCTGCTCAAGCTCCCAGTCCCCGCACTCCAGAAACGCCAAACTACAGAAAATGTTGCATTTATACTTATGCACTGTAGAAGGGAAGAGAGGATACAATTAAGTCAATCATTATTATTATTAATACCTATTAGTAGTTTTTCCTCTTCTGTGTCTTCTACTAATTATTACAACTATTTGTAGTATGCAAAGTAATATTAACTATTAGTATTATTAAGTATGATTTATATATCTGCTAAAGGGTGGTGGTGCAACTACATGCTCCGGTACAGTAGGGGGCGATATGCACCTTAAAGCAATGGTTCTACTCCAGTCTTAAGTCAAAGAATAACAGCTCACCGGCATCATGGAGTCCACAGTGTCAGTAGCTGAACTCCCTGAAGAAATATTATACAACTGTTGCAGTAAAACGATACATTTATTTCATAGAAGCAGACAGAACAGTGTACTTTATGTGTTTGAAGGACATGTCCATGTTGACAAAGTGATTCAGGAGCGGAAACGGGTTATAAAAGGATCAACAGGTGACAATGTTAAGCAGCAACATCAACCTGCATGACGTCACCACAAGACAAGACCAGACATTAATGATGTTTTTTTCCACAGCACTGTAAGTAGATATATTATATTATACAGCACTGTAACAGCTGGTAATGTTGATTCAGGGGATTTAATTTGAACAGATGTAACAGCACTTTATCTAAGAGGGTTGTTTCAGCTGATTTGGCTTTGTTATTCCACAAGGTGGCAGTATTCAATTGTGAAGTAAGTTTTTCTTTTGCTTTTTCCAATAGAGTTAAAAATAAGGGTTTTCCTGAAGGTTCCTGATGTCAGTCAGAGTCAACACTATTTCAGGTTTAAATGATCTTGTTGCTGTTTTTCTGTCATCAAAACACCATGAAAAAGTGAGATTATTTTTGATTTTGTTTGTGAACCAATGGACTAGCTCACAGCTGCAGCTTATTCCAACTCTATGATTCCAACAGGTAGCCAAGCCCAGGTGATTGAGGGTTGGATGCACCTGCTGTCAAGCTTGGTTGTGGAGGAACTACAGGTATGCAAACATTTAGGAATACTAGGATTTTGTGCCGTTTATTGATTTTATAGTTGTGCATTTTAACTGGCATGGTACTGCTGTGTATAGGATTAAAGTAACAGGGGATTGTATTGGTTTATGTAGGGTTTGGCAATGGCTGTGAGCTGCTGGTGTTCAATGGACCATGACAGTAGCAGGTCATAACATGGCAACATCGTAAATCTAATATTAGTCTATTAGAACTAATCTAGTATTATGGTATATTATTGAAAATGATATTTAACTGTACAGATTGCTGAGGCGTTGTGTCTGCACTACCCTTACTGTTAATTGTTCCTTAGTTTCTAAGTTGTGTTTTTGATGTATTGTATTTTGTGTCTGGCTGTTTCCCATATGAGTGTTCAGTTCATGATCACATGATTGAGCCAACTGGGTTTTATGTATAGTAGCATAACAACAGGTTCACTGTATTGCCCAGGGTCCCTGTAATCAGTATATTGTGCCCTGCTATATTTTATTATTTATCTATTCTTTCTATTGCTCTTCTAACCAGTAGTGTAATAAAGATCAGTACAATTTTACTACTACTGTTTGTCATTCATTTGACAGCCTGACTGGGGAAACCTTAGTGTTTATTGAGTTCTCTTTAACTCAGCCAACTAAAGGCTGGCATAGTCTAACATGCACTGTGTTAAACACTAATTAATGGCTACATTAATTGACAGGTGTGATTAATTAGCCTGCACCAACCTAACAGTAACACACCTGTCCATTGTGTGTCTCACTCATACCAGCTCCACAAGTTTTTGTGGCCATCTTCCATTCCCTGGACCTCTGGAAACAGTGGAAAGACCTAAATATCAACAGTGTACCAGCCCAGTCCTCCACAAGCTTTGCCACAACATGGCACAAGATGGTAAAACTAACACCACAGCCTGTACCAGTTGTAGCAAAGGCCAAGACAGAGAGAACAAAACAGACCCATCTTCTGTGACTACAGCAATGACAGGTGAGCTTGGGGTGGGCTTTAGAAATAAGGATATAAGTATTCCTGTCAGCACATTTCCATAAGCCCCCTGATTGCATGTTACAGTCGTCATGTTATAGTCCACAACCATTTTTTTTAACAGAAATTACCACCTTAGCTAAAATAAAGTGGGTTTGACATTTTAGATTACAAGTTAAATGGGCTGTAAGGGAAATAAGTGTTAAATAGCTGTATATAGCAATAGTGTTTGTTCCTCTCTCCAGCTCTTTAGAAAACATAAAATACATTTTCAGTTCAGGATAAAAACAAATCATCCAATCAGGGGTGAGCCCTCTACAGATTACAGCATAATGTGAAATTGTGATGATAAAAAAAAATTAGCATATATATATTGGAATTAGAACAATATAAAATTGAAACTGATAACTGGGTGATCTTCCCTGGTTGGATAAAATTGGTGACCCACCTGAAAATGTATTTTCTGTTTATTATAGAGTTGGAGAGATGGGGAGAGGAGGCGCTGTTCCTGAACAAACACTATAGCAGTGATTAATAACGTTTTGTTTTAATCCAAATATAACTTTTAATTCTGTCATTACTATTTCAGCAGTTTGTCAATGGGAAGCCCAATACCTGAACCGTGCTTCTGCTGTTCCCGGCCGCATTCTATAGCAATATAGAGAAAAGGCAGTCGGATCCAAACCTCCTCCAAATAAAAAGGTATACAAGACAAAATACTATATATTATGAATAAACATAAAACTTAGTATTGCTTGTGTTATGTTCTTGATTTTAGTTCTTTTGAAGAAATGGATATAATGGTGATACATGAGTAACAAGCTCAAGCCAAAAAACTAACCACATGAACCCTAGCGACCCTATTCTGGGCAAGTCGTAATAGGTGAACATTCAGCAAATCTAGCAGATTTTTAAGCTCACAACACGTCACAACTCAATGCTTTGTGAGCTTGTAGATTGGCTATTTTGCTATTGAATAAGACAAAATCATGTCAAACTAGAAAAAGTGCTCCTCGGTGCACAGGTCTCCGCCAGCTCAGGTACTGTAGGTTATTATGGGCCAGCGATGTTCGGAATTCGCCAATCAATATATAAATAAATAAAAGGTCCAATCAGGGGCGAGCCCTCTTACAGATTACAGGATAATGTGAAATTGTGACGATAAAGAAAAATCAGCAGCCATATTGGAATTAGAACAATGTAAAATTTAAACTGATTACTGGGTGCTCTTTCCTGGTTGGATAAAGTTAAATTGGTGACCAACCTGAACATTTATTTTCTGTTTATTAAAGAGATGGGGAGACGCTGTTCCTGAACAAACACTATAGCAGTGCTTAATAACTTTTAATTCTTTCATTACTATTTCAGCAGTTTGTCAATGGGAAGCCCAATTTACCCAAATCGTGTCCAAATAAAAAGGTACACAAGACAAAATACAACTATGTATTATGAATAAACATAAAACTTAACCTATTATGTATTGCTTGTGTTATGTTGTGTTATGTTCTTGCTTTAGATTTTTGTTCTTTTGAAGAAATTAATATAATGGTGATACATGAGTAACAAGCTCAAGCCAAAAAACGTACTAACCACATGAACCCTAGCGACCCTATTCTGGCATGTCTTAATAGGTGAACATTCAGCAAATCTAGCTGATTTTTAAACTCACAACATGTCGCAAATGACGCCTTGTGAGCTTGTAGATTGCCTATTTTTGCTATTTAAGGTAGCCTACATTGAAGTGGTTAAATCAGACAATCATATCAAACGGGTCTCCGCCAGGTCAGGTAGGTTATTATGGGCCTGCAATGTTCAGAATTTGCCAATCAGGATGGAATATGAACAGACTGACAGATCCGTGTTGATCACATGACTATAGAGATAATGTGTACCGATTTGCGTTGTGTTTGGACAAAATCTGTAGGAGTAATATAAAAAAAATGTTTAGCAAAAATTGTCCTACTGGTGGCCCTATATAAGAGGACAATGTGAAAAGGGTGGCATTTCCTCCTCGCCCTAGTGGGAATGTGCGTGCCAAGTTTCACAACGCTGTGTTCATGATTTGAGGCATTTTTTTTCCAAAACGGGCCACTCCTGCAAACTTCAGGATGGATTAATAAATATCAAGAAATGTGTTTTTTGCAAAAAACTGCCTCCTGGTGGCGCTATAACAGGCCCATGTGAAACAGTGGGGGCAGAGGTTCTGCTCTGGCATCCAGGGAGCGTGTGTGCACAGTTTCACGTCGTTCGGGCCAACGGTGCCGGAGATCAGCTGTCCACAGAGACAGACAGACAGACAGGTTGCTAAACGTAGTCTCTGGCTGGGACAATGAATCAATTTAGCTACAGTAAGGGCATGTTTTAGAATATATAATTAATTGTATTCATGTGATGTCTAACACAACAAACAAAAAGTTGAATTGATAACCCCACATATCACTTCTACAACCTCAGGTGTCATACAAGGCGTCTTCAGGTGTGATCTACAAGGCGTCTGAAGGTGTCACAGCAACAGAGGAGACCAACTACAGTCACTGAGATGGTGTGTGTCCTGTTTATTATGACAATGATCTCTCTTACTGCACAGGAACTAAATACTTCTGTATTTCACTGATAGTTATACTTGTACTATATCTCTGCGGTCGGGCAGAAATCAACAATGTCCAAAATATTTACTTTTAAGGAAATGTAAAAAAACAATACTGCCTCATCAAAGTTGGTATTGTGACTTTATACATTGTCAGATACTTTCATGTGTCATCATATTTATCAGTTTACCCAAATCCAGCACAATGGAGTTAGGATTTTTTTTGACCAGTGAATGTGGAGAGAGGTATGTCCATCATATATTAGAATGACTAAGTCAGACGGGGGGAAAACTGATCGTTGGAGTTAGGTGGTTTGACCGACAGTTTGAGGATCCAATGGAGTTACTAGGTTAAGTCAGAAGCACTTTTTAATACTTTTCATTGGTTCATTATTTTTAAAGCCCACAATATTTAGTAAAGAAAATAAAGTTGAAAAAAGGAGACGGGACAGAGACGATATATTAAACATTAACTCCTCCATAACTCTATAAGTTAAATAAGTTATGTCAGTGGATTTCAAATCATTTTAAATGAAGGCCTTCCTGCTCTGGCATTTGGCTGTGACCTCAACACCAAAGGCCAAGTGGCCTTGTCCTTAAATGAAGAAGTTTCCTGTTTAGAGAGGTGATGATCAACAATCAAACTTTATTTATATAGCACATTTAAAAACAACCATAGTTGACCAAAGTCCTGCACAAATTAAAAGAACATAGAGCAAGGCAATAAAACAGAACAAAACAAAAACGGAGCAATGCATACAAGCAAGCAAAACAAAGAAATGGGTACAAAGCTAGAGAGATGAATGTGAGCAGAGCATAGGCAATTATTCATAGAGCATGTACCCGTGTGAGTGTGTGTGTGTGTGTGTGTGTGTGTGTGTGTGTGTGTGTGTGTGTGTGTGTGTGTGTGTGTGTGTGTGTGTGTGTGTGTGTGTGTGTGTGTGTGTGTGTGTGTGTGCGTGCACGGGAAGCACACTGACCTATAGACTCAAAAACGGACATAGATGAGGATAAGAGATGAGATCAAATTTAATTTAGACTCGACTGTCGGTTAAGGCGAAAAGGTGAGTCTTAAGAAGAGACTTAAAGGCAATCAACGATGTTGAACAAGTGTTGTCAAATAGTGGAAGAGAGACACACACACTTTTGTGTAAGTTCTTTAAATTGTGTTTATTCCCTGTGTTAATAATAAAACACTAGTTAATCATTTCATGTTTTGTTCCACAGTGCAGATGACCAGTCCTAGATGACAAACCCAGGAGGAAGTGGATATATTGAAGACTGTTCCAGCTCAGGAAGGAACCAGCTTCTCAGCATCTTCATGTTGTTTTGAAGGTTCTTTCTCTAGCACATACCTTTTCATCTTGTTATAATCTTTTCTTTAAACTGGGGGGGGGGGGGTGTAGGAACTTTTTTTTTTTGTTTTTTACAAAACCACTTGAACCCTAGCATTCCTATGCTGGGGAGAACATTAACAGAACATTTAAGAGCAGCCATGAGCTTACAATGCTCTGAGCTTGTAGATCTGCTATTTTCAACCAAGAGGTTTGTTTTAGAGGGAAAAGATAATGTGTTAACAAACAAAACACTGATTTGCACAACACTGATGATAGTGCTGTTCAACACGTCTATGAAGATATCAAATCTATGAAAAAGTTTAATATGCAACACAGTTTGCACAATATGTAGTAGCAAAATGAAAGGTGGCGAAAATAACTGTTAATGGATTTTCCTTTTCTTTTGTGTGTGTGTGTGGGGGGGGGGGGGGGGGGGGGGTAGGAATACTACCACTCACAGCAAAATGTTGTGAATGGTGTGATCCTGAACCTAAACCGTTTTTAAAGCAAACCCATGATTAATTTCAAGTGAACACCTCTGAACTACTGCTAGTACTGTATAGATACTGAATACCTTACTGATTCCTAACTAATAGATAATATTAACGGATGGTGGACTGTTTGGATAATTATTGGACAATGATTCAGGTCCCTGGTACTATTTGCATTACTGTCAATTAATTCAATATTTCCTATATTCACACTTAAAAACAAAATCTTACAATATAGAACTCCAAAAAGATTCAAATTCATGAAGATTCAATATTGGAGATTACACAACTCGCTTGGTTACCTACCGTATTTTGTTTTATTTGCATGAGTACTTTGTCGTTAATACTTTCTTTGTAATACTATGGGGCTACCCCAGTCTGCACAAATATAAATACAGTATAATATAATAATTCAGAACCAAGGCAATAACTATAAGAAAGTCCTCATTGAGACCAGGGTAACTAGTGCCCTTAAGGGTATAAATCCAGTATGCCTCTTTGTTTGAATCATTTGATTTTGTCCCCACCCCTGGTATCAGAGCAGATGACTTCAAGTTCAACTTGAAGGGGAGAAATAATCAACAGAAGTTACGTTTCCGAACTTTTTTGGGCAGTTTATATGATAATCACATTTCTTTATACTGTAGATGGTGAAAATGAATAGAGTACAAAGAGCTGACTAAAGCAGAAGGTAAAACCCTGTGCACAAACATGTGAAAGAAATATTGAATACAAAAAAGGATTCTGTTTTTTTTTACAATTTCATGAACACACACACCAATATTTCAATTTCATCTTAAAAAAGGAAATGATCCATTATACCTCCTTGTATAATGGATAATAGTCCTCCTAACGTCCGAGAAGGGGCTGACCTTGAGGGAACGTAGTGTCAGTATTAATAGTGACGAGCCTGAAGATAAGCAAAGTCTTTCTGAGGAACTCGGAATTAATTTTTGACCATTACAAAGACATGAGAAGTTAAGAGTTCATTTTGTCATAAGCCATATACTGTACACCAGGGTTCCCCAATTAATTTTCCCTTAGGGCCAAATTATGTCTAGGGTACGAAGCTGAGGGCCAGGGGCATTGTGCTTTGCGCGCGGGCGCAACATTTTGAGCTGCTTGTTCTTTTTTTTCCCTCTAATCTAGCTAATTTGACACTGTTATAGGCCTGTGATTCTTAAATCCTGTGTTGAGGGTCACACAAGGAAAAAATGCACTCAGGAAACAATAAGTTGAGAACTAACCATTTACTTACTACTACCAAATAGTTGGTTGTTACAGTCAGATTAACAGCAGTCTACAGATTAACAGCAGTCAGTTGTACATACTGAAAATCAAAATAAGTCCAGAATCAACAATTTACTTCCCAGATGTGTTTGTTACAGTCTGCTTGAACTGTAATACAGATAATTAAAACATAATAATAATCTTTCAAACATTTTTTAGGACTGTTCTGTGCTCTCTTCCACAGGGCCCCGGCAGCAGCTGCAGGGGGGAGGGTGGGGGTTACGGCTCCAAAAAAGTGGGTCACGCTGGGGAGTGGTAGTTCATGTCTAATGGCTGCAAGAGCGAGATTTAGACAATAGAAAACACAGGCATAAAGTTAAGGCGATAATGGTCAGGTGACTTTATATGGTAACAAAAACATTCAATGTTTGCAGGGTTCGATGTGTAAAACAGAGGAGAGGGACATTTTCTTAAAGTTTTCTTTGATAAATATCGAAAACAGCCGATCTACAAGCTGACAAGGCATTCCATCACAATGTAACACTCTAGCGATGACTACAGGTTTTAAAGATCAGTTCTTGTCCCCAAACAACACTGTCATCATACTGTAGGTGGCAAAATTGTAGAAAAATCTAAATTGCTTCAAAATTATGTCCGTCTCATGAACTTTGTTTCCTAGAAAGTCTGTATTTCAAATGTTCTTGCATAGTACATCCTAGATAGCAAGTCAATGCCCAGTCACCACTATTTAGTCCTCTATATGTCTCAAATACCCCCTAGTGGTTCCAACATTACATGACTCCTTCCTAATGATGTTCTCCATAGACATAAATACACTTTGGCCACTGGGGATTGTATATAAATTCCTGAGAATATAACTTTTAGTTTATAACCATTACTGTTACTATGTACAGTGTACAGTGTTTTTGGTATATATATATATTTTTTTATTCAACCAATTATCCTACATGTATATCAGAACATAACTACATGTCTGACATTTGTAACAAACTAAACAGCTTGAACCCTAACCTTACTTGAGAATTCAGTGAGTTATGATGGTTTTAATGTGGAGAGACCTCCTGCTTCAATAGACAGGGCATACATGCATTAACAACAAAAACAAAGCAGCACAAGACTGCTAGACCGAAAAGGTGTAGGCCTAAGCTTTAGCTTATAGTGCCTACCCTTCTTGCTTTAAATAAGCTATATAAAACAATAGCAATGTATATAATTATATCATATATTTATATATTTCATAACCATATTAATTTTATACATTCTGTTACATTTTCAGATTAAAATGGTATTTTTTACATTTACTATTTTCTCCGGTATGTCATGATTTGGGCATCGTCGCAATTGGTCCCTGGTGTGTCCTTGTAGATGCCACGTTCCACCTTGCCGTCCAAATACCTCTAGGAGGAGGCGGCCGGCGGCGGCGGCTACTTGGCCGCGGGTTGGGCCGGGTGGGGAGGATGAGGGCGGTCGGCCGCAGCTAGGACGCTGGTCGGCGGCGGCGGCTAGGACCACGGGGCGGGCAGCCTCTAGGAGGCAGCGGTCGGCGCCGGTGGCTAATTGGAGGCGGGTTGGGCCGGGTGGGGAGGATGAGGGTGGTTGGCTCTGGCTAGGACGCCGGTCGGCGGCGGCTACGACCACGGGGCCGCCGTATTAGGCAGTGGCTGCGAGGGAGGCCGGCAGCTGGGAGGCCGACGGCTGGGAGGCCAGTGGGAGGCCGTCGGCGGCGGCTGGCGGGGTGCGAGGCCGGCGGTTGGCGTAAAAGACGCTTCGAAATCTGTTGGCGTAGAAGACGCTTCGAAATCTGTTCCAAGGTATCCCGCGTTGGGGTCGGGGAGGGGGCTGGGGCCCCAACTAAGAAAATACGTGAGAGAGACAGTTCATATGAATGGTAATTAAAAAGCAACAGAAAGTACACAATTTCAATGTAAAAGTCCTAACTTTCATCAAAACGTAGTGAAACTATGACTGCTTTTGTGTAAATATAGTTAATTACTAATAAATCGGTCAGTGCAACTGTTTGCTCTGAGAGTAGTTATGTGCAACTTGGCAAGAGCTAATTGATTTTATTGTGAAGGAAGGAAATGCTTTTAAATGTTTTAAGTTTGGCCCATAAGACCTGGAAGAATATGTGACTGATGGAATTAACTACTCAAGTTATCTAACTTCTCACCTTGTCGGGACAGCCCTGGGTTTTGTGACCTCATAAAAATCTTTTTTATAAATAACCTTCATCGCCTCCTTGTGGAGAACGTTCAGGTTATCCATATTGTCCACGGATATTGGCATCAGCTTGACATCTCTGTGTGAACAAGAGCAAAATGTACATAGTTAAAACACCATGACTCAAAACAGAGATGAATACCAGGGGACCAGGGCCCAATATCACATTTTTGGAGAGATGGTGAGACCCCTGTTACTGTTTGTTCAGTAACAGGGGTCTCACCATGGTCTCACCATGCAGCTCTCCACAGATGTTATAGGTGACTCACTCAATGTCGAACTGATCAGCTGAGTTCTTTTACCTTTTATCTCCTCTCTTATACTGGAAATAGTCTTCATTGAGTTCACTCAAGTCTTCACTCTCCCTAAAAATAAAACAGTGGTTAAATATCAATTGTACATGCTCTGATAACAGTAGTTATGTCCAACTTGGCAAGTGCTAATTGATTTTATTGTTAAGGAAGGAAGGAAAAGTTTGGACCATAAGACCTGGAAGAATATGTGACTGGTTGCATTTCCTACTCAAGTTATCCAACTCAGGGTGAGTCCTCTCACCTTGCTGGGACAGCCCTGGGTTTTTTGAGACCTTCACATAGAACTCTGTTTTAAACTCCTGCTTTATCGCCTCCTGGTGGAGGACATTCAGCTTCTCCATATCTGCAGAACTGATTGAATGCAGCTTGACATCACTGTGTGAACAAGAGCAAAATGTACATACTTTAAATGCAGCACACATACTGAACCAGGGGCCCAATATCACATTATTGGAGAGATGGTGAGACCAGGGTGAGACCCCTGTTACTGTTTGTTCAGTAACAGGGGTCTCAACATGGTCTCACCATACAGCTCTCTAAAAATGTTTTAGGTGACTCACTCAAGGTTGAACTGCTCATCTGGGTCCTTATTCCCTTTTCCTCCGGTCCCTCTCTTAGAACATTGTTCACTCTCCCTAAAAATAAAACCGTGGTTAAATATCAATCGTACACATACTGACCCAGGGGCCCAATATCACATTTTGGAGAGATGGTGAAACCAGGGTCTCCAGGGACTCACTTATTGTGGAACATGTCAGCTGAGTTCTTATGCATTTTTCTTCCTCCGTCATCCTGGGAATAGTGTTCACTCCCCCTAAAAATAAAACGGTGCTTAATTATCAATCGTACACATACTGACCCATGGGCCCAATATCACATTTTTGGAGAGATGGTGAGACTAGGGTGAGACCCCTGTTACTGTTTGTTCAGTAACAGGGGTCTCATGTCTCTCACCTGTCATCGACAGCCCATCTTTTTCTTTTGCCCTTTTCATTTCGTTTGGGTCCAATTTGACCCCCAACTCAGCCTTGTATATTTTTTGAGCTGGGGCCAATGCTTTGAGATAGGCTCCAGCCAGACCTCACTATTGGAACAAGAGTAAATAGTCACAAATACTGGCAACAGTTACATAGTTAAAACACCGACTCACAACAGTTACATAGTTAAAACTCAAACACCAAGATAGGTGAGAGTCACCTATTTTGGACCTATTTTAAAATGTGTCTCGTCCAGTTTCTCCTCCAACTGAGCCTTGAAGATGGTATTCAGGGCCCAATCAGTGGAGGTGACAGGCCTCAGCTGGACATTGCTATTGGAATTTCAGTGAACTCCAACATCAAGTATTGATAGTAGTAGTACTGTATAGATACCTATTCCTTATAAAAGTCACTATTCTCCTGTCGGAGCTTTCTTATCTCCGTTAGCAACTCAGACTCCCCACCGGTACTGCCGGCAGCCATGGCTTGCGTTGGCCCTGTTATCTTTAGCTGGGTTAGCTTTAGCTGCCTTGTGTTTGGACGCGGTCCTGACTCTTCCGTGTTTCCACTGCTAGAACTCTTCTTCATCGATTTCTTGTCTCTCAACATTCTTTAGCGACCATGTCAGTACATTTCCTTCATCATTTGTTAGTTTTTACATCGTTTTTAGGGCTATTTTAATAGGGCTCGGCGAAGCTTGTGATTCACGCGTCTGTCTTGGCCATGACGTCCCCTAGATACCTATTCCTCTCCCACGTTCCTCTCCACCTGCCTAAATAATCAAAACTAGTCAACTTCAAAACATTTAAACAAAACCCAAAATATCTGAACAAACAAAACAATACAACAAAAAGCTGCACACTTCGTGAGGAGGTCTATACAGAAAAAGAACTTACAGCAGGTGTAAACTGATTTTATCAAGCTGACTGTTCTGACTGTTCTTTTACCTTTTATCTCCTCTCTTATACTGGAAATATTCTTCATTGAGTTTACTTCAGTCTTCACTCTCCCTAAAAATAAAACAGTGGTTAAATATCAATTGTACATGCTCTGATAACAGTAGTTATGTCCAACTTGGCAAGTGCTAATTGATTTTATTGTTAAGGAAGGAAGGAAAAGTTTGGACCATAAGACCTGGAAGAATATGTGACTGATTGCATTTCCTACTCAAGTTATCCAACTCAGGGTGACTCCTCTCACCTTGCTGGGACAGCCCTGGGTTTTTTGAGACCTTCACTTAGAACTCTGTTTTAAACTCCTGCTTCATCGCCTCCTGGTGGAGGACATTCAGCTTCTCCATATCTGCAGAACTGATTGAATGCAGCTTGACATCACTGTGTGAACAAGAGCAAAACGTACATACTTTAAATGCACACATACTGAACCGGGGGCCCAATATCACATTATTGGAGAGATGGTGAGACCAGGGTGAGACCCCTGTTACTGTTTGTTCAGTAACAGGGGTCTCAACATGGTCTCACCATGCATCTCTCTAAAAATGTTTTAGGTGACTCACTCAAGGTTGAACTGCTCATCTGGGTCCTTATTCCCTTTTCCTCCTCTCCCTCTCTTAGAACATTGTTCATTCTCCCTAAAAATAAAACCGTGGTTAAATATCAATCGTACACATACTGACCCAGGGGCCCAATATCACATTTTGGAGAGATGGTGAAACCAGGGTCTCCAGGGACTCACTTATTGTGGAACATGTCAGCTGAGTTCTTATGCCTTTTTCTTCCTCCGTCATCCTGGGAATAGTGTTCACTCCCCCTAAAAATAAAACGGTGTTTAATTATCAATCGTACACATACTGACCCATGGGCCCAATATCACATTTTTGGAGAGATGGTGAGACTAGGGTGAGACCCCTGTTACTGTTTTTTCAGTAACAGGGGTCTCACCATCTCCCCAGAAATCTCTTTAATAAAAACATTTTAGGTGGATCGCCAATTCCATCCAATGAGGAGAGAGAACCCATTCATCAGCTTCAATTGTATAGTTGTACAGAGGTGGTTCTTTTCTCTTTAAAAAGTTGATAATGCCTCAACTCCAATTCCAAATCTGCCTATCTTCTATGGAGCAGCATATCCCTCCAGCCACACTCCATTCCCGTCCCCTCTCCTTGGCGTACACTGAAGTATAAAATGAGGAAAAAGGTGAAGATTAGCAGCATCATCAATAGGCAGGGAAACCATAACGTCTTTGTGTAAATATAGTTAATTACTAATAGATTACAGCAGTTATGGGAAACTTAGTGAGTGCTAAGTGATTTCATCGTGAAGGAAGGAAATGCTTTTAAATGTTTTACCTGTAAGTTTTAAACAAGTATGTTCTTAGGTGACCTGATTGGTCCATAAGAAGACCTGGAACAATATGTAACTGGTGGAATGTATTACTTTATGTAAAAACCTGCAATGTTAAAAATATATTTTAGTGATCCGAATGTCAAGTTATGTAACTCAGGTGACATGTCTCTCACCTGTCATCGACAGCCCATCTTTTTCTTTTGCCCTTTTCATTTCGTTTGGGTCCAATTTGACCCCCAACTCAGCCTTCTTGTCAGAGTCTTGTCAGACTCAGCCCCTCAACTCGTATATTTTGTTGAGCTGGGGCCAATGCTTTGAGATAGCCTCCAGCCAGACCTCACTATTGGAACAAGAGTAAATAGTCACAAATACTGGCAACAGTTACATAGTTAAAACAGGGCTGCATGGACCCAGGGGCCCAATATCACATTTTTGGAGAGATGGTGAGACCCCTGTTTGTTCAGTAACAGGGGTCTCACCATGGTCTCAGCATGCATCTCTCCAAAAATGTCATAGGTGACTCACTCAATGTAGAACTGATCAGCTGAGTTCTTTTACCTTTTATCTCCTCTCTTCTACTGGAAATATTCTTCATTGAGTTTACTCAAGTCTTCACTCTCCCTAAAAATAAAACAGTGGTTAAATATCAATTGTACATGCTCTGATAACAGTAGTTATGTCCAACTTGGCAAGTGCTAATTGATTTTATTGTTAAGGAAGGAAGGAAAAGTTTGGACCATAAGACCTGGAAGAATATGTGACTGGTTGCATTTCCTACTCAAGTTATCCAACTCAGGTGAGTCCTCTCACCTTGCTGGGACAGCCCTGGGTTTTTTGAGACCTTCACATAGAACTTTTTGTCAAACTCTTGCTTCATCGCCTCCTGGTGGAGGACATTCAGCTTCTCCATATCTGCAGAACTGATTGAATGCAGCTTGACATCACTGTGTGAACAAGAGCAAAACGTACATACTTTAAATGCACACATACTGAACCGGGGGCCCAATATCACATTATTGGAGAGATGGTGAGACCAGGGTGAGACCCCTGTTACTGTTTGTTCAGTAACAGGGGTCTCAACATGGTCTCACCATGCAGCTCTCTAACAATGTTTTAGGTGACTCACTCAATGTTGAACTGCTCATCTGGGTCCTTATTCCCTTTTCCTCCGGTCCCTCTCTTAGAACATTGTTCACTCTCCCTAAAAATAAAACCGTGGTTAAATATCAATCGTACACATACTGACCCAGGGGCCCAATATCACATTTTGGAGAGATGGTGAAACCAGGGTCTCCAGGGACTCACTTATTGTGGAACATGTCAGCTGAGTTCTTATGCCTTTTTCTTCCTCCGTCATCCTGGGAATAGTGTTCACTCCCCCTAAAAATAAAACGGTGTTTAATTATCAATCGTACACATACTGACCCATGGGCCCAATATCACATTTTTGGAGAGATGGTGAGACTAGGGTGAGACCCCTGTTACTGTTTTTTCAGTAACAGGGGTCTCAACATCTCCCCAGAAATCTCTTTAATAAAATCATTTTAGGTGGATCGCCAATTCCATCCAATGAGGAGAGAGAACCCATTCATCAGCTTCAATTGTATAGTTGTACAGAGGTGGTTCTTTTCTCTTTAAAAAGTTGATAATGCCTCAACTCCAATTCCAAATCTGCCTATCTTCTATGGAGCAGCATATCCCTCCAGCCACACTCCATTCCCGTCCCCTCTCCTTGGCGTACGCTGAAGTATAAAATGAGGAAAAAGGTGAAGATTAGCAGCATCATCAATAGGCAGGGAAACCATAACGTCTTTGTGTAAATATAGTTAATTACTAATAGATTACAGCAGTTATGTGAAACTTAGTGAGTGCTAAGTGATTTCATCGTGAAGGAAGGAAATGCTTTTAAATGTTTTACCTGTAAGTTTTAAACACGTATGTTCTTAGGTGACCTGATTGGTCCATAAGAAGACCTGGAACAATATGTAACTGGTGGAATGTATTACTTTATGTAAAAATGCAATGTTAAAAATATATTTTAATCATCCGAATGTCAAGTTATGTAACTCAGGTGACATGTCTCTCACCTGTCATCGACAGCCCATCTTTTTCTTTTGCCCTTTTCATTTCGTTTGGGTCCAATTTGACCCCCAACTCAGCCTTCTTGTCAGAGTCTTGTCAGACTCAGCCCCTCAACTCGTATATTTTGTTGAGCTGGGGCCAATGCTTTGAGATAGCCTCCAGCCAGACCTCACTATTGGAACAAGAGTAAATAGTCACAAATACTGGCAACAGTTACATAGTTAAAACAGGGCTGCATGGACCCAGGGGCCCAATATCACATTTTTGGAGAGATGGTGAGACCACTGTTTGTTCAGTAACAGGGGTCTCAACATGGTCTCAGCATGCATCTCTCCAAAAATGTCATAGGTGACTCACTCAATGTAGAACTGATCAGCTGAGTTCTTTTACCTTTTATCTCCTCTCTTATACTGGAAATAGTCTTCATTGAGTTCACTCAAGTCTTCACTCTCCCTAAAAATAAAACGGTGGTTAAATATCAATTGTACATGCTCTGATAACAGTAGTTATGTCCAACTTGGCAAGTGCTAATTGATTTTATTGTTAAGGAAGGAAGGAAACGTTTGGACCATAAGACCTGGAAGAATATGTGACTGATTGCATTTCCTACTCAAGTTATCCAACTCAGGGTGAGTCGTCTCACCTTGCTGGGACAGCCCTGGGTTTTTTGAGACCTTCACATAGAACTTTTTGTCAAACTCTTGCTTCATCGCCTCCTGGTGAAGGACATTCAGCTTCTCCATATCTGCAGAACTGATTGAATGCAGCTTGACATCACTGTGTGAACAAGAGCAAAACGTACATACTTTAAATGCACACATACTGAACCAGGAGCCCAATATCACATTATTGGAGAGATGGTGAGACCAGGGTGAGACCCCTGTTACTGTTTGTTCAGTAACAGGGGTCTCAACATGGTCTCACCATGCAGCTCTCTAACAATGTTTTAGGTGACTCACTCAAGGTTGAACTGCTCATCTGGGTCCTTATTCCCCTTTCCTCCGCTCCCTCTCTTAGAACATTGTTCACTCTCCCTAAAAATAAAACCGTGGTTAAATATCAATCGTACACATACTGACCCAGGGGCCCAATATCACATTTTGGAGAGATGGTGAAACCAGGGTCTCCAGGGACTCACTTATTGTGGAACATGTCAGCTGAGTTCTTATGCCTTTTTCTTCCTCCGTCATCCTGGGAATAGTGTTCACTCCCCCTAAAAATAAAACGGTGGTTAATTATCAATCGTACACATACTGACCCATGGGCCCAATATCACATTTTTGGAGAGATGGTGAGACTAGGGTGAGACCCCTGTTACTGTTTTTTCAGTAACAGGGGTCTCACCATCTCCCCAGAAATCTCTTTAATAAAAACATTTTAGGTGGATCGCCAATTCCATCCAATGAGGAGAGAGAACCCATTCATCAGCTTCAATTGTATAGTTGTACAGAGGTGGTTCTTTTCTCTTTAAAAAGTTGATAATGCCTCAACTCCAATTCCAAATCTGCCTATCTTCTATGGAGCAGCATATCCCTCCAGCCACACACCATTCCCGTCCCCTCTCCTTGGCGTACGCTGAAGTATAAAATGAGGAAAAAGGTGAAGATTAGCAGCATCATCAATAGGCAGGGAAACCATAACGTCTTTGTGTAAATATAGTTAATTACTAATAGATTACAGCAGTTATGTGAAACTTAGTGAGTGCTAAGTGATTTCATCGTGAAGGAAGGAAATGCTTTTAAATGTTTTACCTGTAAGTTTTAAACACGTATGTTCTTAGGTGACCTGATTGGTCCATAAGAAGACCTGGAACAATATGTAACTGGTGGAATGTATTACTTTATGTAAAAATGCAATGTTAAAAATATATTTTAGTGATCCGAATGTCAAGTTATGTAACTCAGGTGACATGTCTCTCACCTGTCATCGACAGCCCATCTTTTTCTTTTGCCCTTTTCATTTCGTTTGGGTCCAATTTGACCCCCAACTCAGCCTTCTTGTCAGAGTCTTGTCAGACTCAGCCCCTCAACTCGTATATTTTGTTGAGCTGGGGCCAATGCTTTGAGATAGCCTCCAGCCAGACCTCACTATTGGAACAAGAGTAAATAGTCACAAATACTGGCAACAGTTACATAGTTAAAACAGGGCTGCATGGACCCAGGGGCCCAATATCACATTTTTGGAGAGATGGTGAGACCCCTGTTACTGTTTGTTCAGTAACAGGGGTCTCAACATGGTCTCAGCATGCATCTCTCCAAAAATGTCATAGGTGACTCACTCAATGTAGAACTGATCAGCTGAGTTCTTTTACCTTTTATCTCCTCTCTTATACTGGAAATAGTCTTCATTGAGTTCACTCAAGTCTTCACTCTCCCTAAAAATAAAACAGTGGTTAAATATCAATTGTACATTCTCTGATAACAGTAGTTATGTCCAACTTGGCAAGTGCTAATTGATTTTATTGTTAAGGAAGGAAGGAAAAGTTTGGACCATAAGACCTGGAAGAATACAGTATGTGACTGATTGCATTCCTACTCAAGTTATCCAACTCAGGGTGAGTCGTCTCACCTTGCTGGGTCAGCCCTGGGTTTTTTGAGACCTTCACATAGAACTTTTTGTCAAACTCTTGCTTCATCGCCTCCTGGTGGAGGACATTCAGCTTCTCCATATCTGCAGAACTGATTGAATGCAGCTTGACATCACTGTGTGAACAAGAGCAAAACGTACATACTTTAAATGCACACATACTGAACCAGGGGCCCAATATCACATTATTGGAGAGATGGTGAGACCAGGGTGAGACCCCTGTTACTGTTTGTTCAGTAACAGGGGTCTCAACATGGTCTCACCATGCAGCTCTCTAAAAATGTTTTAGGTGACTCACTCAATGTTGAACTCATCATCTTTGTCCTTAGTCCCTTTTCCTCCTCTCCCTCTCTTAGAACATTGTCCACTCTCCCTAAAAATAAAACCGTGGTTAAATATCAATCGTACACATACTGACCCAGGGGCCCAATAGCACATTTTGGAGAGATGGTGAAACCAGGGTCTCCAGGGACTCACTTATTGTGGAACATGTCAGCTGAGTTCTTATGCCTTTTTCTTCCTCCGTCATCCTGGGAATAGTGTTCACTCCCCCTAAAAATAAAACGGTGGTTAATTATCAATCGTACACATACTGACCCATGGGCCCAATATCACATTTTTGGAGAGATGGTGAGACTAGGGTGAGACCCCTGTTACTGTTTGTTCAGTAAAAGGGGTCTCACCATCTCCCCAGAAATCTCTTTAATAAAAACATTTTAGGTGGATCGCCAATTCCATCCAATGAGGAGAGAGAACCCATTCATCAGCTTCAATTGTATAGTTGTACAGAGGTGGTTCTTTTCTCTTTAAAAAGTTGATAATGCCTCAACTCCAATTCCAAATCTGCCTATCTTCTATGGAGCAGCATATCCCTCCAGCCACACTCCATTCCCGTCCCCTCTCCTTGGCGTACGTTGAAGTATAAAATGAGGAAAAAGGTGAAGATTAGCAGCATCATCAATAGGCAGGGAAACCATAACGTCTTTGTGTAAATATAGTTAATTACTAATAGATTACAGCAGTTATGTGAAACTTAGTGAGTGCTAAGTGATTTCATCGTGAAGGAAGGAAATGCTTTTAAATGTTTTACCTGTAAGTTTTAAACACGTATGTTCTTAGGTGACCTGATTGGTCCATAAGAAGACCTGGAACAATATGTAACTGGTGGAATGTATTACTTTATGTAAAAATGCAATGTTAAAAATATATTTTAGTGATCCGAATGTCAAGTTATGTAACTCAGGTGACATGTCTCTCACCTGTCATCGACAGCCCATCTTTTTCTTTTGCCCTTTTCATTTCGTTTGGGTCCAATTTGACCCCCAACTCAGCCTTCTTGTCAGAGTCTTGTCAGACTCAGCCCCTCAACTCGTATATTTTGTTGAGCTGGGGCCAATGCTTTGAGATAGCCTCCAGCCAGACCTCACTATTGGAACAAGAGTAAATAGTCACAAATACTGGCAACAGTTACATAGTTAAAACACCGACTCACAACAGTTACATAGTTAAAACTCAAACACCAAGATAGGTGAGTGTCACCTATTTTGGACCTATTTTAAAATGTGTCTCGTCCAGTTTCTCCTCCAACTGAGCCTTGAAGATGGTATTCAGGGCCCAATCAGTGGAGGTGACAGGCCTCAGCTGGACATTGCTATTGGAATTTCAGTGAACTCCAACATCAAGTATTGATAGTAGTAGTACTGTATAGATACCTATTCCTTATAAAAGTCACTATTCTCCTGTCGGAGCTTTCTTATCTCCGTTAGCAACTCGGACTCCCCACCGGTACTGCCGGCAGCCATGGCTTGCGTTGGCCCTGTTATCTTTAGCTGGGTTAGCTTTAGCTGCCTTGTGTTTGGACGCGGTCCTGACTCTTCCGTGTTTCCACTGCTAGAACTCTTCTTCATCGATTTCTTGTCTCAACATTCTTTAGCGACCATGTCAATACATTTCCTTCATCATTTGTTAGTTTTTACATAGTTTTTAGGGCTATTTTAATAGGGCTCGGCGAAGCTTGTGATTCACGCGTCTGTCTTGGCCATGACGTCCCCTAGATACCTTACCTATTCCTCTCCCACGTTCCTCTCCACCTGCCTAAATAATCAAAACTAGTCAACTTCAAAACATTTAAACAAAACCCAAAATATCTGAACAAACAAAACAATACAACAAAAAGCTGCACACTTCGTGAGGAGGTCTATACAGAAAAATAACTTACAGCAGGTGTAAACTGATTTTATCAAGCTGACTGTAAATCAAAGCTAATCTGATTGGCCTCGCCTAACTGACAATTTGGTGATTATAAGCTGGGATAGGCTGAGTAGCCCATTGCCCAATCAGCTGCTCATAAATAGTTTCAGCTGGCCTTTTACACAATTGGACTGTGCTTCAGGCTTGTACTGTGTGAATTAGAAATAACTAGACCATACCCGGTCGACGCATCCGTGGGGGGATATGCGCACATGATCTGGCTACCCGGGAGGCGACATTGTTTCACACATAAACGCTAATAAGAAGCTGAGATTTGATGAAATTGAAAAACGGGCTTCACAGTTAAGTTCAGATGGTAATGGTCAATGGCTGTGTGCAAAATCAGAGCAATTGCTCCAGCCACTGAGGAGAAAACTGAGGAGAACCGGGTAGCTTCACGCACCACTACAGACAGACTCACCCCTTACTAGAATTATAGTAGGATGCAAAGTAATGCAAATAGTATTTTTTCTATTTTACAGATTTAAAAACACAGAACAAAATAGAGCGATATATTAATTTATAAGATTAAGCAGCTTTACATCTTGAGCTAAAAAAAATACATTTTTTATTTCGTTTTGTCTCTCATAGACATGAGCGTCTTTGCAACTGCCGTGTTCTTAGTATGCTTTTTCAGTATACTGCTGATCAAATCCAAAATCCTCGTAAAATGTTATGGTGTCTTGAAGTGAATACACTCATTTCATACAACACATACAGTACACCACTCATTGCAACCTCACACATACACAACAGAAAGATGCAGTCACATGTGAACACATTGACATGAGGTAGTTTCAAGAGTTCTTGAGATTGACATGGATTTTGTTAGAGGACAGGATCTGATGTACTTGGACCATTTTCTTTTTTTATAATAGAATTAAAAATCTAATACAGTACATGGGGGAGGGCTTGAAAGGCCTGGAGCTTGATGCTTTCCCATTTTTGGATGTTTGTGAATTTTGTCTGTTTTTGGATTCCCCCTAAAACATTTAAAAATAAGCATTAACTCCAATATAGGTAACTAAAGCCTGATTCATTTCTTGTTGAAAATAGCAGACCTACAAGCTCACAACGTGGTGTGAGCTTGTAGGTCTGCTATTATTCAGGTTAGGAAGTATTCTATTGTATTTACAGTCGTGTGTGTGTGTGTGTGTGTGTGTGTGTGTGTTTTCTAAAAGGTACAGAACAATAGATCTTGATGGGAACAACTCAAACATACCAACATAAATGAACACCTTAATTGTAAAATAAATAACTTACTGTCACAGACGCACACCCTTGCAGAAGTGAAAATGAATAACGAGCACCTGGTCTCAACCTTAAATAATATCCTGCTAAGCCCCACCCACACAATAAAGGGGAACAAATGTATTGGTTAAACATTATTTAGCTTAAGCTAAATCAGATGTGTAAATTATCAACTCAATTGAACTCAGCTGTAAAGGAAAGAACTGGAGCTCAATGTTTCGCCTCTACAAGCTCACAACACCTTGTACAAGCTTATAGATCTATTTTTGCTATTCTTGAAAATCTAAGAACTTTTGAAAATGTAAAATAAATAAAATCGTGCTGCCAAGTTGAAAGTTCTTAAATAGGTGACTCACCTGTCAAGATTCTCAGAACTCGATGAGTCATATGCTTCTCTGTTCCCTTTTTGCCTTGTCCCCTGGTTGGTTTTCTTAATCCCTTCTAAAAATAAGTGGTTAAATTATTATTTTCTTTCTTTTTTTTTTTACAAAAGAGAGCAAGAAGCACAACAAGCTTTGTTCATGCCTTGAATCAATTGTTGTTGTTTTTTAACAGATGGTGATCAAGAAGTTTGTTACTAAATGTCCATGCCTTTTATGAAATGTGTACATTTTATGCCACTATTATAGTATAAGACTATGTGTATGCAATAATATTATATCATATACATACATACGTGCTGTAAAGCGATATATTTTTTGGTCACTGTCGTGTTCGTCATGGATCTGTTGTATAGGGCAGTGGGTCCCCAAATTACTTTGGGGGTCCCCAGATGATTTGCTAAATTTGTCTGATAAGTTTGCCTGTAGTTTGAACCCTTGGTCTAAGCCAGGGTTTCGTTTGAGTTGTGTTAAGATTATGTATGTTGTGTTAAGAGTTTTAAAGCTGCCTTTATTCTCCAAATGTTTTAACCTATTGTGTCCTACTGCATTTGCTGTCATTTGTTTTGCTCTGTCATGTGCATCTTGTGTTTTGATTCTTTGTGAAGCACTTTGAAACTTTGTTTTGAAAGGTGCTACTGTATAAATAAAGCATTATTATATACTATAAGACTGTGTATGCAATAATATATACATATTTACGTGCTGTAAAGTGATATTTTCCGGTCACTGTAGTGTTTGTCAGGTACTGTTGTCTAGGGATAGGTTCGAGTTGTGTTGAGATAATGTATTTATGTTGTTTTAAAGATTGTTATATGTCTGTCATGTATTGTTTGTTTAATATCAGTAAAGCCTACTTCTAGTTTCATCTGTTTTCTGAGTTTGGTGTTTTAAGTTCCTGTGTTTGGGTTCTACCTTGACATAAATTAGTATCACTGCACATCTTGTCATATAGCCCACCAAAATAGCCTCTGCTATTTTCAGAGAAGTCTGGATTTTAAGAGTTAAAGGCCCACTCCACCAAAATGATGTGTGACTTAATGTGTTTTTGAAGCTCAACTATGAAAACCCTGCTGGTGTCTTGCACTCTGCACATCTCTAAAGCATTAGTATTTTCATTACAACCTAAATCAGTTTTTCAGTTCTAACTAAAAACTGCTTTGACTCAGGGCACAGCACACTAACACAGGACATTGTGTGGTGTGATGTCATGGAATCAAAGCCTCATCAAAAGACACATCTATGTGGCTGTTCCACCTTGGTCTGTTGTCCAATCAGAGGCTGAGCAATATGCATACATACCAAGTGTTTCTGCTTGTCTTTAACAAGGAGCAAAACATTAAATGGTATATTTACTTTGTTGGGACCCAAAGAAACTGTCTGTGGCTATTGGATAGTTCTGGTCCATACTTTCCTGTGTCATGTTACATGACAGGAAATCGGGCGATATAGATTCTAATCAATATTACTGTTATTTCAAACTTTGTCCTTGATCATTTTTGCATTCCACCATTGTACTGTACATCCAAAGTATAATACAGAGCCTAAGACCAATCAATTCAGCTTATTAAAATCTATTGGAATACTTTCACGTAGATGTGTTGATATAAGAGAAATAAATAAATAATAAAGATTCCCCTGCAACACTTTCATGTTTTGGTCTCGTTCTAAAATTAACTTATACTGGACAAATATATTTGAAATCATGTCTGAAATATTTGAAACTAATGTATGCCCTCTTGTGGCTGTATTTGGTGTGACACCAGCAGAAAACAATACTTGGCCTTTGCAACTTTACTTGCAAGGGAACATAATACTGTTGCAGCGGAAAGATATTTGCCCACCTTCACACATGTGATGGCTCCAGGATTTTGTTTAACTGGAAATAATTTGTTTCACACTGAAGGGGATTTGTTTTATTCCACCTGGAGGTCATTTATTTTGTGAAACCAGACCAACATGAAATTATGGACTGATGGTTACTGACCAACTGAACAATGTTCCTGACCTGCATGTGTATGTAACCAAACAAAAATGATAAGTATGATTGTGTGGCCCCGCCCACTCCACTGAATGGACTGCTTCCAGCTTCACAAAGCTTCAGTCTGATAATCAGGCTAACATTAGGCAGCATTACAGGCAGATAAATGTGAACATGACGTCCTGCACAAATTATTAAGTCATTTCAAAATTGAGATTACTACAGCAAATCAAATAATATTTACAACATGAGACCATGGGGCTTGCTCTTGAAAATGTCTATAATTGAATCATAGTCCAAACCTTACGTTTGACACATCGCACATCAGCTACAATCATTTGACTCGTATAATAACCTCATTTAGAGTTACATTAAAGCAACACTACGTAACTTTCTTCTTTTACCCTAGATTTGAACCCGGTTTCCTCCGCAAGTGCTGAAATGTCTACCTTTGAGCCAATAGAGAGGGCATGCTTGTTCGGGGAATAAGTTGAATCTTGACCATCAGGTCAGAATTTGTGTCAGAAGCTGTGTCTAGGTGAGACATAGTCTCGCGTAGCCAGACAACTATTCTAATTCTAATCTCCAGATGACCGGAAACATTTGAAAATTGTGGGAGGCAACAGTCTGGCCACGCGAGACTAGGTGAGACATGACCTTTGATACAATGTCATCAATAGAGGAGCAGGGAGACAAAATACAACCACTCCAATTATATAAGTTATATTGTATTAACATACCATACAGATTGGACAAAATTACATTTTATTAATTAAAAAAAGTTACATAGTGAGGCTTTAAGTGTTATATTTATGGTGATAGTAATTAGGAGGAAACAAAGATACATGTATGGGTAGAGAACAAGTAAAGAAAAGTAGTAACACTAGTAACAAAAACGGTAACAATATTCAGACTGCTGAACAAGGCTCATGTCTTGTTCAGCAGTCTGACGGCAGCCGGGTGAAAACTGTTCAAGAACCTGGTAGTGCTACTCTTGATACTGCGGAAAGCCCCCTTGCCCGGGTCGTTGTAGGGGTTTGAACAGTTTGTGACTTGGGTGGTAGTTGTCCTTGATGATGCGCTGGGCTTTGACTATACACACCGCTTTTTGTACAGTTCCTGGAGCGCGGGAACCTCGCCTCCCAATATGCGCTCTGCCGATCGTACTACTCGCTGTAGACTTATATTTTCTCGGGCCGTACAGTTTCCATACCAGGCCGTAACACAGCCTGATAGAACGCCTTCAACTGAGCTGTGGTAGCACAGCCTGAGGATGCGGTGTCCTACTCCAAATTTCTTCTGGCAGCGGAGCCAGTACAGTCACTGCCGAGCCTTTTTCCTCACGTGTGTGGTGTGTGTCTCCCATTTGAGGTCCTCCTCGATGTGTACTACGAAGAACTTGTACTCACTGACCCTTTCCACGGCAGCGCCATTGATGAGGATGGGCACATGATCTCTCCGCGGCCTCCTGAAGTCCACTATATATCTATAGTATATAGACCACCAGTAGGTAGAAACAGGCAATGGTAACCAAGAAAAACGGCATATAAATAGACTTGAAATAGACGTAGGTATCTCCATGATAAAGGAAGTTTACATTAAAGCTGCTGTAAGTGACATTCTGTCTCCCCGTCCCTCCATCTTTTAGTAAACAGAAAATAATTTTCAGGTAGTTAAGGTTTCCAATTTCATCCAATCAGGAAAGAGAACCCATTTATCAGCTTCAATTTGATCTAGTTCCCCGGTGCTATGCTATCTGAGGCAGGGTATCGACTTCCAAGATGAAGTCGTTGTTCAGACACAGGAAACCCATGATGGAGAACAGATGGAACAGGTTGAGAGCTACGTACAGTAACCGAGCGGTCAGCAGGATGGAGTAAGCGTTAAGAAAGAGAGAGAGGGCTCCTCGGACTGCTGGCCTTGCGGTCCGGGCACCTAGGCTGCAATTCAGCCTGACAGCGTGTCGCAGGTTCGAATCTCGATCCCGACGACCTTTGCTGCGTGTCACTCCCCGTCTCTCTCTCCCATTTCCTGTCAATCTACTATATACTACCAATAATGGCAGGAAAAAGCCCCAAAAAAATATATATATTTTTTTTAATTTAAAGAAAGAGAAATAGGGAGGGAGAGGGAGGGAGAAATAGTTTTTTTTTGCATTTCTCTTACATATTTGAATTGAGATAGCACTTGATTAAACTGATCCAACAATTATGGAACAACAGTTTTGACATGGACTGTCCTGGGAGTGATGGAGTGTCCTGGGCATGACGTTAAACTACCCCGTTGTAACTACCATCGTCAATGTAGTAGGTGCAGTGGATGCATTTGCAATTTCTGTGGACTATGTTGCTGCATACAAGAAGGCACTTCTCACCGGTTGACTCTAGAAGTAGAAGAAGATGATGATGGGGTTAGTGAACACAGCCAGGTTTAAGGAGATGGAACCCCACAGGGTGATTAGAGGGAGGGAGAACCAATACAATACTGCCGTACCTGGATAGAACTTTTCCTCCGAGGTGGAAAGTCTGGTGATGCGAGGTTAGGATAGAACAGGAACAAGGACAGCGCACTCAAGGGGGGGCAGAAAAAGCGATACAAAGACAACCTCAAAACCCACCTGAGAACGTGTCGCTTCAGCCTCAGCAACTGGGAGGAGGCTGCTCTCCAGAGAGACATGTGGAGTAGGATGGTCCATGAAGGCACAGCACAACAAGAAAAGGACCTCCATCGTGCAACAGAAGCAAAGAGGCAACAGAGAAAGGAGAGATCTACCACCAAAACAGCTCCTCACACCACCACCACCACTACCACTACCCAGTCAACCATTCATATATGCCCCCACTGCAATAGAGACTGTGGATCAAGGATCGGCCTCTACAGCCACCTGAGGACCCACAGATGACCAGACCCACCGACAGGAGGACAATCATACCCGCTTCGAGTGATCGCCGATGATAGTGTGTGTAGGGGGGATTGTGGGAAGGGCAAAGGAACAACCGACTAATACTGTGACAACAGAAGAAGGGCCATTTGACTACTGTGCTATCCCTTACATACTGTAGCTGTATAGATTTTGCTTATGTTGTATATGTTTATATATCTATACATGTTGAGCAAGGCACTAACAATGCCAGGGTTATGGGATGCATTCCCATGCGACTTCTATTGCAAAAAAAAGGAAAATGTATTATTTACTGTTGACATTGCATGAAAGCTTCCAAGGTGTGATCAAATCTCATCTCCTCCATTTTAGCATGGCGTTTTATTTATTTTGAGATTTTTTTTACCCTAACCTTACAGCCAAAAATAGCTGATCTACAAGCCCACAAGGCGTCATACCACGAAGCGTTGTGAGCTTGTAGATCAGCTATTTTCGGCGTATGACATTGGCTTGCAACTAAGTATAAATCAGGCATAACTCTATCCTTAAAGGACAACTTAGTTTTTTTTACAACAAGGGTTATTTTATTAACTTAGGTTCGACTGGTGTTGAGATAATGTATTTATGTTGTGTTGAAGAGTGTTTTATATCTGTCATGTATTGTTTGTTTAATATCATTAAAGTCTACGTCAAGTTTCATCTGTTTTCTGAGTTTGGTGTTTGAGTTCCTAGGTACTGGAAACTAGACTTTTGTCTAGTTTTAATTTGTTGACGAATTGTCAATATATTCATAGTTTTAGTCATGAAAAAGGTAGCCGATGGACATCGACATGGCGAGAGAGTAGGTTTTGCACCCTGTCCGTCCTTCTGTCTGTGCAGCAGCTAATCTCCGACACCGTTGGCCCGATCGCAGTGAAACTGTGCACACACACTCCCTGGATGCCAATTCGGAACCTCTGGCCCGAATTTTTCAGATGAGCCTGTCATATGCGCCACCATGAGGCAGATTTTTTTTTTTTAGAACACATTTTTTGACATTACTCTATTTTGTCCAAAAATCACGCGAATCGGTACATAGTATCCGTCCCATTTTCCATATTCCATCCTGATTGGCTAAGATTGGCTTCCAAAGTTTGCAGGATTGGTTCGTTTTGAACAAAATTCCTCAAATCATGAAGCTTGCGATTTCCTTGACATTTTGCACGCACATTCCCACTCGGCCGAGGACACTTGACATTTTTTATATCAGCCTCATGGTGGCGCTATAACGATTGGCGATTGGCATTTTTAACCACAACTGCACCAATCTGTATGAAACTTTGCAGGCACACACTCCCTAGAGGCCAAGGAAAAACATCTGCCCTGCATTTTTCATATCTGCTTTTTATAGCGGCACCAGGAGGCCGACTTTTGTGAAACAAATTTTTGGATATTGCTCCTTCAGATTCTGTCCAAAAATCACGCAAATCTGTACACAGTATCTCTACAGTCATGTGATCCTGACGGATCTGTCCGATATTTCATATTCCATCCTAATTGGCAAACATTGGCTTCCAAAGTCTGCAGGATTGGTCCGTTTTGAACCTCAAATCATGAACGCAGCATGCAATTTCCGTGGAATTTTGCACGTATATTCCCACTAGGCAGAGGAATTAATGCCCCCCTTTTCACATTGGCCTGTTATAGCGCCACCAGCAGGTCTAATTTAGTAAAACACAGTTTTGGAACAAAATGCCGCAAATCATGAATGCAGTGCCTGCTTGCCGTGAAAGGCCTAATAAGAAATGGCAACCTTTTCACATTGGCCTATTATAGCACCACCAGGAGGACACAATAACCTACCTGACCTGGCAGAGACCTGTGATCCGAGGAGCACTTTTTCTAGTGTCGGTATTGGAGTCTTTGATTGAATACTTTATTAGACAGAAATATAAACAGCATGTAGACATTACGGCTACAATTATAACACGAAAAAGCCCTGTGTTGGCAGTGCTAAACCAATAATGAAACATAACAAACAACTCAAATATTGACAGAACTTAAATATTGACATTGAAGACAATCAAACAAACCTTGTTTGCGTCATGCTGCTTGCAAACAAAACTCTCTGTGCAATTCCTCTCAAATAAACAGCCCACCAGGATCGCTCACTCTCTCATTTTGTTTTATAGTGTTAACTTAATACAGGACTGGATGGTAATATTACGGTAGGGATTTTTGTTGTGGTCAGATCCAGCGACGCTCCCCTAGCCATGGTGGCTGTAATGTGCTCTCATTGGCTGTAGCGTGCATCTCCTTGCAGTGTGGTCTCAGCTCCTTTCATACTGTATGATATTGTCTGATGTCCAGTCTGCGACAGAGACGAATATCTAACCTGATAGATATTTGAAAACGGTCGGGAAGCCATCGGCGAGCGTAATTATCGTGGCCGTATCCTCTCGCAGAGCCTTTCATACACAGCGACCAAAATCTCGCCAAAAAAGGTCCCCGACAGCATAATCGGACCAAATATCTTGCAGTGTGTACCTGCTTTAACTCACACAGGGTGAACAAAACTCAACAGTGTGTTCTGTGACTGACACATAGAAATGATGAGGCTTTCAAATGTTACAAAAAATACCTCGAACATGATCAAAACCATTAAAACCTGATCGAAAACAGAATATAATTTCAAGCATAACTACCATAATGCCAAGCCATTAAATTGAGCATTCCCTTTAACTGCATATCCAAATCTAGATAACTGAACCCTAGTCTTCAGGGGCTTCTGCGGCCAGGTACTTACGCACTAAAACCCACTAGCGTGGAAAAGGCGACCAGCAAGCTGGCAACCCCCCAAAACTAGGGACGTGCTCCGAAACACTTCCACCCCACACTACGTTCTGGTGCTCACGAGTCCCAAGGGGAAACGCGTTATGCCTGAAGGGTTAGCTCACACATGCCTTGAAATGATATAAAAAACAAATACTCACATTACCATGACCAGAATTAAAATCACTCAACTCTCTCATAGTTTCTCCCCAAAGAGCACCTAAGACTGGAATCCCCAGATGTGACATCACCACCTGGACAATGTCAACTGTCAATGTCAAATTCTGTACGCCTGTTTGGAGCAAGCCTCTGAGGCTGTCTACCATGGCTGATGGCCACCAGCCCTGCTTGCCTTTTTCATGTAAGGACTTTGGTGTGACAGGGGACCTTTTTTATGAGGACCCACAGTTCCTCGAGTCCCTTGTCCTCTGTTGGAGGATGGACCCTGATTTAGCCAAGCATTTGGCCAGAAGCAGAGACATGTGTTTTCAATGAATCTATCATGGTTAAAATGGAGTTTGTAGTTAGGATGGGTTTGTATAGAAAGGGGGCGTGTCTGATAAAATGAACATCAAATATCTAAATACTGAATCAAGCAACTTAAAAACTGTCTGGGGTGAAACACTAACGCCTAAGTAGACGTTAAAATAAGCCCAAACATGTTTGAAAGGCAAATATCCCTTTAATATGGTGTTGGTATCATGTGTGTACCCTTCTATGCATCATGTGGCCCTGTGGATTGTGTTGTAGTTGAGATAATAATAGTTAGATAATAGTTATTGTGGTCAATGACAGAATCAAACTCAGCTTCTTCTATGCAACGGTAGAGTGTGTTCTCCTCTATGGCAGCGAATGCTGGACCCTGAAGCCAACCCTGCAGAATACTCTAGATGGGTACTACACCAGAATGTTGCGTGCGGTACTTAACATCAGCAAGATTACCAACAAGATCCTGTATGGGGGAATGCCAAGTGTGGGCGAGAAAATAGCAGCCAGGATAATGAGACTAGCAGGACACTGCCAAAGACATCAAGAACTGCCAGCCAGCAAATTGGTGCTGTGGGAGCCACATTGTCTTGTGCCGTAAGTCACAAGACAATGTGAAGAAAATAAAAAAAAGTCAAAACGTAAATTGGCCTCAGTCATTTAATTCTCTTATGTTACATAATGACGTTATTTTTATGTCATATATTGTTATAAACCTTATTGGGTGAAATGATAAAGGAATATTATATAGTCTGTGTTTGGTTCAGTTTTGTTTCTGTTTTCTGAAAAGCTTGAAAGAATTACATCGGCCATAATTTTAGCAAGGTGACTTCAAAGGGATATTTCACTTTCACTTTGTTTGGGGTCATTTTAACGTCTACTCTGGCTTTTTCCATTTATTTTGTATAATCATTTGGGGAAATGAAATAAACTAATTAATAAGTAAATAAAGTAATTGAAAAAACACGGCCCCCTCACGCATTAGAAGGAAAAGTCACCAGAACCAAGGACGGGTGTTTTTCAAAGAGTCTAACATTCATTAGAAGGACAATATCAGTCACCAGAAGCAGAGATGTGTGTTTTCAATGAATCTATCATGGTTAAAATGGAGTTTGTAGTTTTAATGGGTTTGTATAGAAAGGGTGTGTGTCTGATAAAATGAACATCAAATATCTAAATACTGAATCAAGCAACTTATAAACTGTCTGAAACACTAAAGCCTGAGAAGACTTTAAAATGAGCGTTCGGTGCCAGAAATCTCACCGTTGAGCTGCGCGGCGCTGTTTAAGCTGTAGACTCCACGACGTGCATTCCATGTGAAACAAAGCATGCGTGCATTTTGCACGATGGTCCTGGCTAACGCCTGGAACAATAACATCTTTCACGCGGGTCACAATGGCGCAGCGATCGCGCGTACAAAATGAGTCGGTTTCCCCAACGTAAAAGGTTTCGGAGTTATAGGGGTTTTAGAGAAGGAGATAGAACGGAAGCGGATGGGGAGCCATGTTTTTTGGCACGGTGATCTATAAGGCCCATCCTTCTCAGAATCACCGTGGGTGATTCCAGAGCTGCTCCAGCCCCTCCCGTATGGAAAAAACGAAAAAAAACGAAAGCGACTGAAAACACGGTTCAGACCGTGTTCGACACCAAAGCGATACTCTGTGCAAACAGGGTTCAGACCGTGTTTGGCACCCGATGTGTTAATATCAGCAAGAGTACACATGTTACCAACAAGATCCTGTATGGGGGAATGCCAAGTGTGGGCGAGAAAATAGCAGCCAGGATAATGAGACTAGCAGGACACTGCCAAAGACATCAAGAACTGCCAGCCAGCAAATTGGTGCTGTGGGAGCCACATTGTCTTGTCTTGTGCAGTAAGTCACAAGACAATGTGAAGAAAAGAAAAAAACGTCAAAACATAAATTGGCCTCAGTCATTTAATCCTCTTATGTTACATAAAGACGTTATTTGTATGTCATATATTGTTATTGTAGTACAGATAATCGGCTAGTTGTTTAGAACCGGACTCACGAGCCACTGTGAAGGCTTAGCTGGGTTGTAAGGCCAGCTAGTCGTCCTGGTACTCTGGAAAGAGTTAAGATGATCTTCGAGTGTCGCTGAGGACACTGCCTTAACCAGGGCATCCAGCGACCTTTATACTGCTGACTGTGCCCCTGATGTCACCACGGTGATGTCAGATAGTGTCAGACATCTCCATACATGGAGCTTCTTCTATGCAACGGTAGAGTGTGTTCTCCTCTATGGCAGTGAATGCTGGACCTTGAAGCCAACCCTGCAGAAGAGCCTAGATGGGTGCTACACCAGAATGTTGCGTGCAGTACTTAACATCAGCAAGAGTACACATGTTACCAACAAGATCCTGTATGGGGGAATGCCAAGTGTGAGCGAGAAAATAGTAGCCAGGAGAATGAGACTAGCAGGACACTGCCAAAGACACCAAGAATTGCCAGCCAGCAAATTACTGCTGTGGGAACCAACGCACGGTCATCGGTCACGAGGACGTCCCACAATGACATACGTGGATGTACTCAAGAATGATGCAGGAGCGCAAAGACTGGAAGCAACGATGGAGGGCTCGTCTGAGGACGACCTAGAGAGAGAGAGAGAATGACAGACAGTTTAACTGCTGTGTACACAACTTTGTGTACACAACTTTGAGTACACAACTTTGAGTTGATTCAGTTTGTTTGTCTCCTTTGTGGATCTTGTCTTGTCTTCTGAAAAGGTGTTGCGTCATTAGGCTCCACACCCTGCAGAGGGAGGAGGAGCTCCCCCCGCTGGTAGGAGGGTATAACACCCTCACACACACCTGCTGATCACTCTGCACCTGCGGATCACTCTGCACCTGCTGATCACTCTGCACCTGCTGATCACTCTGCACCTGTCCCAAGGTAAGATTTACTCTGCTCTCCTCCAATCTTAAGAACTTTTACAAAATGCCTTCTGAATCTGTTGTTCTCACACTTAAGATTTTTCCAAAAAAAACAATCTAAAATAGCAGATGTACAAGCTTGTAAATCTGCTATGTTTGAATAGCCAACGCTAAAATCTAAAATCACACAGATGCTTTCCCTGGTTTTAATCTTGTTTAATGTTGACAGCAGATTTTGATGTAGTTTTTTGTCATTAGTCTTTTTTTTAGTTTAGTTTTAGTCATATTTTAGTCATCTGAAATGTTTTAGTCTTAGTCTAGTTTTAGTTAGACTGAAAGAACGAGCCCAATCGATGGTCTTGAAGGGCGGAGCCAAACCCAGGCGCTGGATTCCAGCGCCTGGGTTTGGAGCACTCTGATCGGTTAGGAGATAACAAGGTCCTAAGACCAGCGTTCCTGCAAGGTTCTCCCAGGCTTTTTTTCTTTTGAAACAAAAAAAAAGGCATGGGTTTCCGAGGCTAAGTTTTAGTTGACTAAATCTACAGTTGATTTGGTGTATTTTGGTGGGCCTTGATGGCCTATATACTGGATATCGTCGTTGTCAGGCAGAAACCAACTATCTCAGTTTTTCAACTTTTAACAAAATAAATCAGTGCTATTGAACACCCTTTACGTCTGTGTGTGGGTTTTACATTACATTACATTACAGTCATTTAGCAGGTGCTTTTATCCAAAGCGACTTACAATAAGTGCATTAGGCAAGGAAACTACTAATCACCAGAAGTCATAAGTGCATTCTCTTCTAAAACAAGCAACTAAGAGTATACCTAGCGCCAAGGTAAAAGTGCAATATATCAGCTACCTACTTTCTTAAACAGATGAGACACATAGGAAAATCAAATGAGCAAGAGCTAAAACAAAAGTGTATCAAATAAACAAGATCCAGTAAAACAAGACCTTGTACAACTAATTGACAACAAGTAGGCAAGGCTAAGAGGAAGTGTCAGGGTAGTGTTTCCTAAAGAGGTGGGTTTTCAGCCCTTACAAATATTGAACCAATGAAAAGTATTAAAAATACTTTCTGACTAAACCTCCTAACTCCATTGGATCGTCTTTTAAACCTCCTAACTCAAACTTAGTTTTTTCTTTTCCCCGTCTGACTTGATCATTTTAATCAATGAAGGACAAAACAACTATCTCCATATTAATGGTCAAAAACCTCCTAACTCCACTTGAGCTGTATTATGGTAAAGTGATGATAATATAAGGACACATTCAAGTATCTGACAATGTAGAAAGTCACCATAACGACTTTGATGAGGTAGTTTTATTTTTCATTTCCTGATAAGTTCATATATTGGACATAATTGGTTTCTGCCGGACAGCAGAGATATGTATACATATATTATGTACAAATATGACATTTTTACAGTCTAAGCCTAGAACTAATGCAGTGAGGAATACAGTCATGTACGTGGCGATGACATTTTGGAACTCTCTAACCTAGGGGTCTTCAACAGGGGGTCCGGGACCCCTAGGGAATCCTCAGAGTTACCTAACAATAAATACAACTTTTCTATGGGAGCCTAAACGGTGTGCGGACTAACCCCTCTTTTCCAAATCTATTTTAACCCATTAAAACCGGGAAATCTGTGTCATTTTAGATTTTAGCGTTGGCTATAAAGGAAATAGCAGATATACAAGCTCATTGTATTTAATATGTGGCACTTGTTTGATTTATGTAATTGTTACTGTTTCATTGCCTTGTTGGTCTGTTTGTGACATAATTCATTATTGTTGTTTTTATCTGTATAAGCACTTTGTAACACCGTTAAGACAAGTGCAATACAAATTATTATCTATTATTAATATCATTATAATCTCTTATCTCTTATATCTATATTCAGGTTTATAATCATCATGACTTCACTTCTTGTTTTCATACTCCTGTCTCTGACTGGAACCATCTATGCACTGCCTATGGTACGAACACACTCTCACTAAAACACACACACACACACACACACACACACACACACACACACACACACACACACACACACACACACACACACACACATACACACACTCACACGTGCGCAGCATCACACACACACATACACACACGTGCGCAGCATCGGCAGTTTCATCAGTGTTGTGTAAATGAATGATGTTTGTTTGTCTGTTTGTTTACACATGATCTTTCTATGAATATGTTGGATTATGTGTGTGTGTGTGTGTGTGTGTGTGTGTGTGTGTGTGTGTGTGTGTGTGTGTGTGTGTGTGTGTGTGTGTGTGTGTGTGTGTGTGTACATGCATGCATTGGTGTGTGCGTGCGTGCGTGCGTGTTTGTGTTGTTCTGCAGGATCCAGATGACATCATCACTGAAGATCTGGATGAACTGGATGTAGGTGATTTTATTCAGCAAACATAATAAATACATCTATGTTTACATTTACGTCTGTGTGTGGGTTTTACAAATATTGAACAAATGAAAAGTATTAAAAAGTGCTTCTGACTAAACCTCCTAACTCCATTGGATCCTCAAACTGTCATTTAAACCTCCTATATTTCCCCGTCTGACTTGATCATTTTAATCAATGATGGACAAAACAACTATCTCAATATTAAAGGTCAGAAACCTCACTTGAGCTGTATTAGGGTAAAGTGATGATAATATAAGGACACATTCAAGTATCTGACAATGTATTATTTATTTATTTATTACATTAACCACTTGATTCTGAAGGAACCATTCACAGAAAATAGCTGTCCACATTTTTTTTTTACATATTTCTTAACAGATTTGTTGAAGAGGGAAAGTGTACTAAGTATTGAGGGGTGTGGTATTTTTTATAACCATCCTGCCGTCTGCGCCCTATGTGGTATCTTTTAAAACCACAGACTTACAGGTTTAATGCACTATACTAATTGCCAACAACGCCATATTGTAAAGTTAGTTTGATGTTCCAGAGATGTGAATGGATGTTTGAAGAATGGATTTGAGTCATCACTCCATAGTGAGGTTACTTCTTCCAGTTTATTTCATAGTACAGTACAACCAGCCATCTCCACAGCCTGACGGCTTGGAGTGACACACACACACAGTCACAAAACACCCCATCTTATAGCATGTGGCCACATACGAAAAAGAGGAGGTACATTTGAAATGTTAATGTCTGTATCTGGAGAGGTGATTGCATCAGTCTTTGATCCACTTGCTAATCAACAATTCGGGTGTGCCAGGATGGAGACCTTGTGACTCCATGTTAAACAAAAGGCAATGCTAATTTAGCCTACCCCCACACATCCAGGCTGGAGCCCACAAATGGTCTGAATCCACTCTTCTGTCTGCAGCCCAAAGTAGACCTGCAATCCTATTACTTCTAACATATGACTTAAATGTGTATCTTAAGTTATGAAATATACTACAGGGGTTAAGTGGTGAAATGTCTTAAAATACACATTAACATGAGATCATATTTAATCTGTGGTACTTTTTATGTAAAGAAATTATGTCCAAGACCCACAAACTGGTGCCGACCCACTGTTTGGGTAACAGAACTACAAGCTCACAATGCGTAGCTGCGCGAGGCGTTGTGATCTTGTAGATTTGCAATTTTTGGCAAATGTTTCCCCTCAGAATAGGGATGCTGGGGTTCAAGTGGTTGATTTAAAAGAAGAATAAATTGCTCCTATCACACTAAGATTTGGCGGACCCCCTGTAGTAACTCTGAGGACCCCTAGGGATTTTTTTTTACCAAAAATGTATTTTGAGGTCCAAACATGGACATGTGTCCGTGTGTGTGTGTGTGTGTGTGTGTGTGTGTGTGTGTGTGTGTGTGTGTGTGTGTGTGTGTGTGTGTGTGTGTGTGTGTGTGTGTGTGTGTGTGTGTGTGTGTGTGTGTGTGTGTGTGTGTGTGTGTGTGTGTGTGTGTGTGTGTGCGTGCGTGCGTGCGTGCGTGCGCGCGCGTGCGTGTGTGTTGTTTTTCAGGATATAGCTACTGGAGACATTGGAGAGGATGATGCTGGTGAGTCTAAACATCATAACTGATACTGTATGCTCTTTATAATATATCATGATATAATAACATCATCCTGTTATAACATCATAACATCAGCATGTTAGATGCTGTTCGTAATAATTCACATTATATTTATAACTGTGTCTGTGTGTTTCTATCATTATATTATATGTATAACTGTGTATGTGTGTTTCTATCATTATATTTATAACTGTGTCTGTGTGTTTCTATCATTATATTATATGTATAACTGTGTCTGTGTGTTTCTATGAATCCAGGTGAAGATCCGGATGTGAGTGATGTTATTGAGAAAGCGAACACCCACCTGAGTGAGTGAGCCTAGAGGAGCCAATATGGTTGTCTGGAGGAGAACTAACAGCCGTAACAATTAAATCCATATCCTATCATACAAATGTATCATTGTGTGTATCATCATGTGTTGGCGTGTGTGTGTGCGTGTGTGTAGGTCGTGCCAGAGGTGACCCTTACCTCATGTTTGGTGACATTGCCATGCCAACCGGGAGGAACGCAGATCCGTGCACGCGGAAAGGATGTCTGTGGCCCAAAAACAAAAACGGCAAAGTTTATATCCCTATGACCATCTCTAATGCTTACAGTACGTTCTGATTGGTTGGTTGGTTGGTTGGTTGGTTGATTGATTGATTGATTGATTGATTGATTGATTGAATTCTTTATTAACACGATTATTAAAAGGATCCCTGGCTAATAAGCCTTATATGCCTTAATACAGGGGTGTCGAACTCATTTTCATTTGTTACTAATTTTAGTTATAGAGGGTAATTATAATGTATTAAGGCTTAATATATTATAATTACCCTCTATAACGTAAATTAATAACACCTTAAATACCTTGCTTATTATAGAAATAATTCATCTTTTACTCAAGCGGGACAACGCCCGTCACAAGTAGTTGATGTCTTTTGTCCATGTGTGGTCCAGCCCTTTGGAATGTATGGAACGCATGTCAAAATAAAAAAACAACTTAATACTTCCTACGGTTAATATGAGCATCATTCAAGATTGAATGCATAGGACCACAATGGAAACAGGTACCCAGGTCTTTTTTGTGTTAGGGTTAGGGTTATCCTTTTAGCCTAAATGTTTTACTGTACCTACTGTACGTGCTGTTTATATTTCTAACCCTGACTAATAAAGTATTCAATCCATCGAAACAAAAAACTAAAATATTAATAATAAAAAAGTGACTGAACTAAGTGGTTGAGTTTGTCTCCCTCTGCAGGCCCTAAGGAGCGTAAAACCATCAAGAACGCGCTGGCCACCTTCCGAAAATCCACATGCATCCGTTTTGTGACGAGGAAAAAACAGAAAAACTATGTGGAGATATACCCTGGGAATGGGTTAGTAAACACGCACGCACGCACGCACAGACGGAAGCGCACGCACACACACACACACACACACACACACACACACACACACACACACACACACACACACACACACACACACACGATATTAGATTGTTTAGACTGATGCTAAGGTATTGGTTAGCCCCTTTCGGAACCCTTTATACCTTTTTTGTATTTGGGATGATGACGCTATCCAGTGTTCCTTGAAAGTCAATGGCTTCTCTCATTCACCCACTGGTACCACTCTCTGGATACCGTCAGCATCCCAACTACAAAAAAGGTATACAGGGTTCCGAAAGGCGCTAGGCTCTTAGTTTACCTGTGATCCTATAGTTTACTGAGACACTACACTGTCTCTCTGCATTCTATAAATGTATGTGTTTACCTTGTTTATTGTAAGTCACTCTGGATAAGAGCGTCTAATGAATGCATACATCGTAACATTGTAATAATGTAACATTGTAAAAATGTAACATTGTAATAACGTAACATTGTAACATTATAAACTGTAGGTGCTGGTTGTACATTGTAACATTGTAATAACGTAACATTGTAACATTATAAACTGTAGGTGCTGCTCGTACATTGTAACATTGTAATAATGTAACATAGTAACATTATAAACTGTAGGTGCTGGTCGTACATCGTAACATTGTAATAACGTAACATTGTAATAACGTAACATTGTAACATGAAACTGCAGGTGCTGGTCGAACATCGGGCGTAAGGGAGGCCGTCAGCAGATTCTTCTACAGAGAGGGGAAGGGCAGTGTATCTATAAGGGCACCATCCAACACGAGGCTCTCCACGCTCTGGGCTTCCATCACGAACAGAACCGCTCCGATAGAGACAACTACGTCACCATCCTCACCAATAACATTCAATCAGGTAACCAGGCAGTGTTGCCAAATGGAAATTAAATTATCATACCAGAGGCTTAAAAGTATGACATTTGAAAGAAAAGTATGGTAGACAGCCAAAAAAAAGATATCACAGGTGTAAATATGTAATTTCACCCAAAGAATAGCGTATTTATTGTAAGAAACAACCTTGTTTGAGACTCCTACGTGGCAAAAACCTCCTGAATCAGCAGCCAGGGAATCTAGTAAATTCACAAACTTTTTCGAAATGATCGTATATTTGGGCCTTTTTTGAATTATTGATCGTACATCGTAAAGTGGGTAAAATGATCGTATATAAATCCCATAATTATCATACATCTGGTAACACTGTAACCAGGGCTGGAAATTGCGTCCGTTTTGGTCACCTGAGATTCAACCGATTCTAAAAATATCATCTATATCAGTGGTGCTCGAACCTTTTAATGTCAAGGACCCCCAAAATTGATATGTACCCCCTCATCTCAAAATATGTTGTTCCAGGGAACCCCCAGAAGCAAAGATTTGAGTTAAAAATGTTTGCTTTAAAAAATGCATGTATTCAAAGATTTAAAAAAAAAAGAAATTGAATAGCCTGTAAAGCATATACTGTAAAGTATGAAATGGCACAGATGCTTTCCCGGATTGAATGGGTTAATTTGTGCGACCAAAACAATATAATTGGGAGCATTTATGTGACTGCAAATAATTGCTGTGGTGCGACTAAAACGGTATGTCCAGTTAGTGAACCCAAACCAGTGCTCCTCGCCATCCAGAAAAAAACACATAGTGAATTGTAAATGAAAACCACAAAAAGTGAAAATGCTTTTAAATATTTTGAAGTTTTGCCCACGATGGGGACGTCAGCGTTACTCTGCATAATATGTGATCATCTGATTGGTTTGTTTATAATGTGATGATATGTGCTCTGTTGCCTGATTGGTTGACTCTGCATCTCTTACAGGACAGAAGTACAACTTCAAGAAGGTGGATACCAACAACTTAGGCACTCCCTACGACTTCACCTCTGTTATGCACTACGGCAGGTTAGTGTGTGTGTGTGTGTGTGTGTGTGTGTGTGTGTGTGTGTGTGTGTGTGTGTGTGTGTGTGTGTGTGTGTGTGTGTGTGTGTGTGTGTGTGTGTGTGTGTGTGTGTGTGTGTGTGCGCGCGCGCGTGTGTTTGTGTTCGGGGCAGTGTGGAAAAAGTACTCACATTTCTTACGTAAATAAAGGTATTGTATCAATACTGCATGTATGTAGAAATACTCTATTACAAGAGAAAGTCCAGAATTCAAAATTCACTTGAGTAAAAGTACAAAAGTATTGCTATCAAAATGTAATCCAAAGTACCAAAAGTAGAAAGTACTTATTACGCATAATGTCCCCATTTCACCAGTTTTCAAATGTATAAAAGATCTTTTGAAAATAGCAGATCTACAAGTTCACAATGCGTCGCATTGTGAGCTTGTAGATCTGCTATTTTCAAATGGCTGAAATGCACAGGCTGTAGTGCTCTAGTTTATTGTTTTTTTTTTCTTTGCAAGATCTTTTTTATATCATTTTATATTTGCATTCCGTGCAAACGTTTTCTTTTTCTTTTCTTTTCTTTTTTTTTATATCTATACACCCAGTGTTAAAAATAAAATGCAATAATCAGAAAGTAATAACTAAAAATAAAAATACATAAATAATCACTTATCAATCAATGCAAATTATCTTAATACTAATACCTGTTCAATTATAATAATGATAATACTAGTGATATTTATTAGTGCTATTACTTAACAAATTAAAATAAAAACAGGGGGGGGGGGGAACTGACTGCCTTTTTCATACATCTTTTTATTTTATTTTTATTTTTTTAATATAATTTAAATAAAAGATCACAGCCCGAACTTCCGATGTGGAATCGGTGCTGGGTCTCACTCATTCTCCAAACTTAGTCAAGCGGCCCCATAATTTATCCATTTACTCCATCTTCTATTAAACTCAGGCTCATTGATTCTAATTCGAAGCGTTATTCTCTCCATTTCAAATATTTCCTTTACTGTTTCTTTCCATTTTTTAGGCCGTGGACTTGAAGGCATTAGCCAGTTCCTAGTTACCTGTTTAAGGGCTGCGGTTCTAAGGATTCTGTATATGTATTTATCCATTACTTGCATTAGTTCTAACGGTAATTTCCCCAAAATAATGTTTACAGGTTTGAGTGTTCTTTTCAAATTGAAAACCTTAGTGATATCTTCTGTAATTGGCTTCCAGAAAGAATTTAGAATGGGGAAGAAGAAGAAAGTGTGCGAGTGGTTTGCCCTTATCTCGCCACATTTTCTCCAACATGCCGATGTAGCAGATGTATTAATTTTGGAGAGGACGTTTGGTGTAATAAAAAATCTAGTGTATAGTTTCCATGCAAATTCTCTCCAATATTTAGAGTTAGTTGTTTTTTGAATTTCTCTGCATACTTGTTTCCACTCCATTTCATTCATTTGGTCTCCTATTTCAGTTGGTTAGGTTAGTAGGTTTTGACTTTAACAGGGGACAGTTTTGAATTGCTGCCACCTGTAGGTAGCCTACTATTTTAGAGCGGATTTGAAGGAGAGTAGGGTTTTACACTCCTTCACAGCTTTTGGTAGGGCATTCCACATTTTTGTGGCATAGCAGGAGAACGAATTCAACCCCTTGTTTGTGCCAAATCTGGGTTGGACGTGATGAGTGGCGCTACCTCTGGTGTTGGGGACTTCATTGTGTGTGTGTGTGTGTGTGTGTGTGTGTGTGTGTGTGTGTGTGTGTGTGTGTGTGTGTGTGTGTGTGTGTGTGTGTGTGTGTGTGTGTGTGTGTGTGTGTGTGTGTGTGTGTGTGTGTGTGTGTGTGTGTACATGCTCAAAAGGAGCTTTGTAGATCTGCAATATTTTGGCTATTTGTCAGCTATTTTGGGTGCTGTTCTAAAATTGTGTTGTAGGCCTATAGTAATATAAATGTGTGTGTGTGTGTGTGTGTGTGTGTGTGTGTGTGTGTGTGTGTGTGTGTGTGTGTGTGTGTGTGTGTGTGTGTGTGTGTGTGTGTGCGTGTGCGTGTCAGATATGCATTTTCCAAACAGTGGGGGAAGCTCCCCGTCATGATTCGTAAAGGAAAAGGAAACTCCGGGAAGACAGTAGGGGGAGCCAAAAAAATGAACACCAACGACATCGCCCGTGTCAACAAGCTCTACTGCAGTGAGTCACATGGGCCACCAGTGCCAAAGGAAAAGGAGAGGAAAATGACATAAATAAAAAACATACTGGCCCTCATTTATAAATGGAACGTACAAACCAGCTTAGAAATAGGTGTACCCTGTGAATTATTGCGTGAGATTTGTCAGCTGTTGATAAATGTGGCGCAGTCTTGCCCCAACTGTTAGCGGAATACGGTCGATAGGAGGAACTTCTCCAACATTTGAAGCTATGCCCCACCAATCATCTCTGTGGATTCACACACAGCTACACACACAGATACACAGCACACACACCTATCATATGTAGGAATGGCACATGCTATCAAGATGATGTCATCTAATGTGAACTTATGGTTGTCCATCAATGTGGTCTTGTCTGTAAGGTTAGTTTTTGTCACATTTTCTGTTGCTGATCTGAGCAAGACTGTGTTGTGGTTTCAGTTCAGGGAAAATATTTTTTGGGCATGTAATTATAGGCAAAAGTTAAAAAAAATAGACACTTATTTTAGTTAACAGCATTGGATGCAAAAATCTGCCATCGGCCTGGCTATCTAATTCTTTTCCCTCCTTTTACTGGTTGATGCAGAGGGATATAAGGTGAAGGTGTCCAAGAAAAAGCGCTGCGTCTTCCCCTTCCGGTGGGGAAGTAAGAAGTACTCTGCCTGTACCACTGTCGGCAGAAAGGATGGACGTCTGTGGTGCGCCACCACCTACAACTATAACAAGAAGAACCAGAAGAAGTGGCGCTTCTGTTAAAGTACGTTTTGACCATGACACTAAGACTTTTTAAAGACCAGGAATGCATCTGTGTCATTTTAAGATTTCTTTGGCTATCAAAAAAATAGCAGATAAGCACAGAGTGCCTCCCTATGAGCTTGTAGATCTGTAGATCTTGTAGATTCACAGACACGTCCAATAAGAAAATAAAAAAAAGTACGACCGCATTCGTAACAGCGCAAGTCTAGTCAACTATAAAGTGTCACTATATGTCAGAAGAACGCTGTCTGGGGAAGAAAAAAATATTCACACATTAACTCAACGGGGAAGCATGCGTTAATCCGACACACCTTTTCTCCGACTATGTGGCATCCGCGTGCGGTTAGGGTTAGGGTGCGGGTTCACTTCATTGAACGGCAGGTCACTGAAGTGAGTACTTCATTAGTATTCAAATTAAGTGTATATACTGTAGCACATAGCACAGCATAAAACTCAAGGAATGTTTGTCTAGATTCAGTCTACTCCTGAGTCTTGGAATCGAAGGGACCACAACCACCGCCAAAAAAGAAGACATTCCTTCAAAGCGATATTTTTAAGAGTTTCGCCGCAGCGCCTTGTAAGCTGCCGCTTACCCCGTCTGATGTGTCTCCAGAACGGCCTCCGTCTGCACCGATAGAGACATTACTGTCCCAGACAGAATCTCTGCCTCTGCTCTCATCTGCTGACACTACACAAAATAAGGAAAACCAGCCTGGCCGATGCTGTGAGGGCCGCACATTTTTTTTTACATCAATTAATTATATACGCGGCGTGCATGTGCATGTGCCGTATGTGTTGGAGGGGGGGAATAATTATAGTATACCCTCCAAAAAGGGAGGGTATTCTAGGTTTTTTGATTAATGCGTAAACATTAATGGAGGCTGGTATGTGGTGGGCTGGTTTGGTTATCTCCGATCTCCCGCTGCCATGAAGATCACTTGCGCTGGCTGGGCACAGCTGGCATTCGAGCGTCGGGTTTATATCCTTAAACGAGGTTCCACATAACTCCAGAAAGACGTAGCATACTGTAGGCTATCCAAGTTGGGAGACGTCACTCTCATGTCATACAAATATTCCAGAGCAGCGGTCCTCAACATCCTCTTGCATATGCGCTCATCTTAACACAGAGCCAGTCAAGCACTGTTTAAATGGCTGAATGATTAAGCATCTAACATGTAACATTGTAAACATGTTATATTATTTATAATTGCTCGATTAAGCTTGTACACTTGGAAATGTCCATATTTCATATGACACATTGTCACGTGTATCATTTATTAGTTTTATAGCTATGCATTCTTGGAGTGAATATATAGCTTTAGATGCCTGTCAGATTGTCAGACAATGCTGCTCCGCATGTCTACGATGGAACAAAAGGGTGTAGACACATCCTACATGCCCTGGCGACAATGGTGGTGATCTCGCCGTAGACCCATTATTTGGTCTACACCACTTAAATGAGGGTCACTATTACTACTATTATAGCCTAATAATAATGTTATTGACAATGATAATAATAATAATAATAATAATCATAATCATAATAATAATAATAATAATAATAATAATAATAATAATAATAATAATAATAATAATACAATATTAATAATAATGATAATAATAATAAAAAATCAAATGTTTCTTATAATGTTGTTTTTTTCCCCTCAGAAGTAAACTGAGACACTTGATTTCCTGCTTCCTGTCTTAACAACCAACCATGCTACTGAACAACCTACCATGATGTCCTACTGAACAACCTAGCATGCTATATACTTATACTCATATACTCATATATACTCATATATACTCATATATACTCATGTTATACTCCATGAATTGAGTACGTGAGGACCCCATTTGAAACAAGCCAATGCGGCTTTTCTGGTCTTTTCAATCCTATTTAGTTGACCTTGTATTGCAAACTGTACTTCCATGTGCTTTTTCTCTGCAAACTTCTAAATAAAATATTCAATCAATCAATCAATCAATCAATCAATCAATCAATCAATCAATCAATGCTGTCCTATTTGTTCTTGCTATTTGTTTGGAAAGCACTTTGGGTCAGCTGCTGTTGTTTTTAAATGTGCTATATAAATACATTTGACTTGACTTGACTACTGAACATGTTTTAAAGCGGCGCAGTCTTGGTCAAATGGTGTTAAATATTGGAGGGTTTATGTGGAGTTATCCAACATATTTGGTCTCTATTCTTGAGTTTTGTGGGTCAGTCTTTCCAATAAAACATTTTTGAGAGGATATTTTAATGTCTGATGCCTGTGGTGTGTTCTAATTTTTTTGGGGGAAAAAGCACATACCGTCTATTAACCATTTCATCCATTGAAAACGTGCTAGCGTATCGTGCATGTGTTGCAGGGAATAATTATCGTATACCCTTCGAAAAAACCTAGACACACCACTGTCTGATGCCTGTATTTGGGGTAGCAGTACCCCAACACCCATTAGTTTGCTGCATTTGGCACTTAAAGTTTGTGCCACACTGCTCATATGGGAGTAAAATGATCTAAACCTGGTATAAATAGTTCATTATAGACCTGGTTAAAATATATAAGAAGTCAAATGTTCAAAAGTGTGTCCCCCCCAGAGGTCAGGTTGTGAAACTGCAACTACTGAAACTAACAGGCTCAATGGTTGGACAAATGACAACCAAGTAGTCAGGGGATATTACATACATCTTGGAATAAATAGCTAGAAAAAGAAATGTCTTTACCAATGAATGTGTTTGTAAAGGTATCCAGTGACACATTTCAACAAGGTTGAGATTCAACTGCTGTCATGGGAACCCATGACAGCCACTGAAATTTGCGGTACCCATAACCTTATGCGGGCTCCCCCACCTTTTGATCTGGGGGAGAAAGGCTACCCCTCAAATGTACAGATACTAGAGGTGCGGGTCGCTACGCGACCCTTCCGTCTAGTCGCTGGCGCGAGGCTCTCGTGTAGCGTGGTGTGTGTATTTGTTGCAACCTTTATTGTGAAGGAACCACCGGAAGTGCTAAGCTATTCATTCCGTTCCGTGTTACATAACACTCTGAGATGCTACATCGTGACATAGTGTCACAGAGACCCTCAAAAGTCACCAAAATAACACTCTTCAACGGGCTAATTGGTTAGCATTGATGACATTGACCACACTAACGTTCATACAGGTTGTTGATAAGATGTTTAACGTAGCCGTTTGAGTGACGCCAGCAGCGTTGGTTAACATTAGCGTTAGGCGCATGCTAACGCTATCGCCGGGCCGCCGACATCCGTCGGGCGGCCCGGTCACTACCAGCCGAGGCTTATTCTTGCGCATTAGGCCGCGATTTCCGCAGGGCCACTGCCTCGTGTCCTGCGTGTCTATTGACATTTGTAATGGTCAGAAATCTAAGTTGGGCTTGTTTGTGTGAGAATATTTCCACATTGGTTCGAAATGTGTGCTTATTTGAGCATTGAGGAGTTAACTGTGCAGGAGCTGTGTGGAGCGAGCGAGCTGGTGTTTTCAATGGCCGTCGCTTCGTTGTGTTTCGGCTGGGGCCGGAGCATAGAGTTAAAAATAATAGAGAGGGCACCGGATATCGCCTCCCGTCCACTTGCATTGAGTTGCTCACCCAGCGCGTGAAGCGAATTCACCCCTTCTTCCGGGTTGTAAAGTGTGATGGGCGTAGCCTATTTGGGGCCACTGTGATCCGTTCTGCGTCACAGAAGTGACGCGTTTTACGTCACAGAGGTGCGCGTCCCTGTGCGCAAGCGTGTGCGCAAGCTCGTGAGCCAAGCCCATTGGTCGAAACAGTTTTCGCACAGTGGCCCCATTCCGTTTAAGCTGCAGTACCTACGAATGGCCAGCATGTCCATTTCGCTTCAATGCAAGCACTGGGTTCTGGGGGCTTGGGCCGGAGCCGTTCGGTGATGGGCGGGGTTTTCGGGGTTGCCATGTCCAAAAGTTGTAAGCGCGAAGTGGCGTGTTGTCGGTTAGGGAAAGTGCGTCCACGCATGCGCAGTGCGCAGCTCTGTGTGTTTGCAGCAAGCTGGTTGCTTGTTGCTCGCGCGCAATCTGGCAACAGTGATGGAACTTACACACAGGCAAACATTCGACACTGGATTCAAATTGTAAGGTAGATGCTTTTTTTTAATTAATTTTACTTTGACATTTCCCCCTCAATATACCTTCCTGTAATGGAAAAGATACAGTACAGTGGATCAAATGAAACTGAGTTTAAGTTTGTAAATCGGCATAATGATAACCACTTGAATTTGCTGCCTGTTTGAAAAATGGTTGGGCCTGTGAGCCCGGTGCTCCGACTGTATTGTATGACATGATGGGAGTGTAAATGTGATTAAAATGTATTTTCTAAGGTATATTTAGCGCAGTGGCATTCACAAAAACATAGTTTTTAAATCATGTTTGCTAACTGCCCGATATCTTTTGTTTCCACTGTTGAACTGCCTTTATTAGTGTATTTCCATTTCTCAAATAGGCCTACTATGAGATGTTGCTCCACATTGTCAAATGCCTCAGGAGTCAATGTCACCTTGAGGGCCTGGTACCTCCGTATGGTCCCCAGGGGGTGTGGAGGAGTGTAGCAGCACCTCGGGTGGGTAGAGGGGAGCCTGATCTTTGGTGTTGGCAAAAAGTTAGCTTTCCATAAGTTTGTAAAATGAGACCCTGTCCTTTGATTTTGTGTGGGGGCAATAGCTGAATGGGTATATAGCCCCTGTTATGTGTTGAGGTGTCCATGAGAAAGGAGAAAGCTGAAAACCGAAAATAGCCCTTTCCCCCTGTGCCAATGCATTCACAGTCCCTAACCAGACCAAAGAGGTGATTGAGGACCTTGGATGCCAATTATGGCTGTCCTCTTCAGTGGAAAGTACACAGATTTCCCTGTAACAATGCAGTGTAACACCTTCAGCTTTGTCGCTGCCCCAATTGAATCTGCTACCAAACTTCACCATCTTAGAGCTTGGTCTGGTCCACTGTACCGGGTACTTGCTGCTTGCTAGCCAAGAAGCGTAGAAAAACAGTCTGACGTCAGACTCTGAGATGGGGTTGAAAGTGGGCGGAGTTAACGCCGAATCTTAACTCACTACGCAAAGGGATAGTGGCGTCCATAGTGATAGCCACTATAGCCGAAACTACGTAATTCTGGGCAAGTCTCCGCCCTAGCTTCTGAGTTGTAAATTGAGGCTGTATAGGAAGTGACAGTTCATATGAATGGCCTGTAGTTTTGCTGTTTCACCCTGGCTGGTGTCAGAAAGAATACTCTCCAGCGGACATATGCTTCCAGTCGCTAGTTTAAAGTCTTCTTTCAATCACAATGATATGCGTTTTGGTAAACTATGGTCCCATTTATTTTAAAATTAATGATTAAAGTAGGGTATGCTGTAGGAGGGGCGTGGCCACCTTGTGAGGATTTGATTGACAAGCTACACAACCAATAGCGTTAATTCCCCATCCCCGCTCTGGTCCCAACCAATAGCATTCATTTCCGTGTTCCAGATATAGAAAGATGGCGGATTTGAAATTGCTGAAGAATAGGCTTCATTTACAGCCTGTAGAGTCTATGGGTGTAACTTTGTCCATCCTTTTTACTGCCTATGATCTATGCCCATGAGCGTCATGGCGCATCCCATCCCAGCGTGCAGCGTGCTGTCTCGGAGGTATCGCGAGATTTGGCTGCCAGACAGGCAATGGTTGACAGTTTTGCAATACTTTGGCCGTTCAGAAACATACTTTGTGCTCTGCAGATACCTCTATCTATAACATTATACAGTGTACACATCGAAAAGCAACACAGCAGAAAACAATGTGTGATATGTCTTCATTTATTTTCCTGAGACGATTATTTTATAAAGGTCTCAATCGTAGGTGTTTGGGTTCTACCTTGACATAAATCAGCATCACTGCACATCGTGTCACACAGCCCACCAAAAATAGCCAATCTTGTGAGCTTTTTTTTTGTTGAGAAGAAATCAGGATTTTAAGCATTAAAGGCCTACTCCACCAAAAATTATGTTTTAGTGTGAATGAATGTGTTTTTGAAGCTTAACACTACATATCTCAGTGATTAGTATTTTCATTACAACCAAAATCAGTTTTTCAGATGAGCACTCAATTCAACTAACTGAAAACTGCTTTGACTCAGGGCACACTAACACAGGACATAGTGTGGTGTGATGTGTCATGTAATCAAAGCCTCATCAAAAGACATACATCTATGTGGCTGCTCGACCTTGGTCTGTTGTCCAATCAGAGGCTGAGCAATATGCATACAATACCAAGTGTTTCTGCTTGTCTTTGACAAGGAGCAAAAAAAATAACCTTGTGGTTCTATTTGGTGTGACGCCAGCAGAAAACAATATACCATGGCAACTTTACTTGCAAGCCGACATATACTGTTGCAGTGGAAATATTTCCACATGCAATTGCTCCAGGATTTATTTTTTAACTGGAAATAATAGTTTCACACTGAGAGAAAGGGAGTTTGTTTTATTCCCCCTGGATGTCATTTGCAGACCACAATTACATTATGGACTGATGTACTGACCTGAACAATGTTCCTGACCTGCATGTGTATATAACCAAACTATAAGTATCATTTATCTGCTGTATCTGTTTGGAAATTAATTAAGAAAATGTCCACTTGAGAAAATGAACCACTCTCTTCACTTTGTATGAATGAACTGCATTGACTGCAAGTGATAGAACACAGTACATGCTAGCCTATATTAAAATTGCCTACAGGGTAGAGATTTGACCGATGGTGGACGTCACAAACAACATCTGGACTTGCGAGGCACACCGTTGCTCTGGTCTGCTCCAAACTTGGCACAAACACTGTTCAGAGGTCTGCCATAACAACAGCCACACCAGGGACACATGTGTGGTACATTTCTTTTCTGTATCTAGTGGTGGTCCTCAGGGGTGTATAGGTGCATTCATTGGTGCACGGCACACGCACGGTTCCTGAAAAATAATCTTTAAAAAAGGAGTAACTTTTCTGTGTTCACAAATACATCTTAAGCTAGAAAAAGTGCTCCTCGGAGCATAGGTCTCCACCAGGTCAGGTAGGTTATTGAGGGCCAGCAATGTTCGGAATTCGCCAAGCAGGATGGAATATGAAAAATCGGACGCAACCTTGTTGATCACTTGACTATTGAGTTATTGTGTACCGATTTGCATGATGTTTGGACCAAATTTGTAGGAGTAATATTAAAACAAATGTTTTGCAAAGATCTGCCTCCTGGTGGCGCTATAATGGGGCAATGTTAAAAGGGTGTCATTTGTTCCTCAACGTAGTGTGAATGTGTGTGCAAAGATTCACCGCAATCTAATGGCTAAGCCAATCTTAGGCATTAAGGATGGAATATGAAACATTGTAAAGACCTGTTTGGTTTAATGACTAGAGATACTGTGTACCGATTTGTGGGATGTGTGGACAAAATCTGTAGGAGTACTGTCAAAGAATTTGTGTTGCACAAATCGGCCTCCTGGTGGCGCTATAACAGGCCCATGTGAAAAATTCGGGGCAGGTTCTGCACAGTTTGGCTGCCAACAAGCTAATGGTGCCGGAGATTAGCTGTACACAGACAGAATGACATACATACACACACACACACACACACACACACACACACACACTCACGCACGGAAGGACGGACGGACAGTGCAAAACATACTCTCGCTCGGAGACAGAAACAGTTTTGAACTTTGATTCCTTATACAGCTTCAGGACCAGCCCTAATCCCAAGAGCATTACCTATGATTGGCATTCTGTTGGACGTGGCGGGCAGGATATCGTTGAGAAGTAGTTGTAAAACTGTGACGGCCAGCAGGATGGTGATCTTAAAGCCCAGCTTTGTACCGCTATCCGAGATCAGGAAAGACGCCATGTCTAGACACAAGAAGAACAAGACGGGCAACAGGAAGTTTTTTTCAAAGTACTGCATAAACTGCTATGGGTATGAACAATAAAAAACTGTAATAAAAAATGTAATAATAAATAAATAAACACAAACAGTTGAGTCGTCACTCACTGAAGTATATCACAGAGGCAAACGTGAGGTTGCAGGACTGAGTGTCGAAGGGGAACTTGTAGATGAGCTGCTGACAACCACGTCATCATTCTTAACAAAGACTGTCCCATCATATTTAATTTGGACATAAGGGCTGACAGCAGCCCCACCCTCTAACCTGGAAGACAGACAGACAGACAGACAGACAGACAGACAGACAGACAGACAGACAGACAGACAGATACAAAGAGAGAGAGAGTTTAACAGTTTAGGGGTGGCATTAATTGGCTCAGGAGATAGCGGCCGCTTGGGAACTAGAGGTTACGAATGTAACCCCGGTTTTAGTAGGTTTGGAGTTTACTACTCACTATGGGATATCAGCGCCCCCAGGCGATGTACAGAGCAACACACACGCTCCCGATGCCAATTCACTGATTGGCTTAGGGTATGTCACGAGTCCGGAAGACCCGGGAGTACAAAAGCTCCACGTGACATAGGCTCTTCCTCTTAACATTCACCTCTCTGCATGCCAAATGCGCACAGAAAGGGGTGTCTGGTGAGTAGTAAACTCCAAACCTACTAAAACCGGGGTTACATTCGTAACCTCTAGTTTTACCACGGTTTTCCGTTTACTACTCACTATGGGATTCATAAACCCCCCTTGAGGTAATGAGCCACACAACCCTGACAGGCCCGCACGCCCCTCAGCCCCTAGGTCCCGCCCACACGGACGTGACCTACGGCCCCACGGGCGCCCCCAACCCACCGGGCTGGGGCGCGGGATAGATAATAAAGACTAGGCCCTGACAGGCTCCAGAGTCCGCCTATTTACTAACAGGCAGACACAGGCCTGCCTCATAACTCAATATGAGGAACAGGGCCCCATCTCCTGGGAGCCAGCCCAGCTGGTCTCATGGAAACCCCAGAGGAAGTCGAGAGATAGGGAGAAAAGCCCCAAGCCTACTCCCTTCCCTTTACTGGCCTGGAGGCATCTGCTACACCTAGGACCGCGCGCGCCAAGGACGCCGCCGCCACGTCCAGGCTGTAAAAGGCCGCAAAGTCGAAGGAGACGACCAATTTGCCGCTGCACAGATCTCCTGGATCGAAGCCCCCTTGCAGAGAGCCCAGGACGTAGCCATGCCTCTAGTAGAGTGGGCCCTCAGACCCCCCGGGACTGGGGCCCCACTGCTGACATAAGCTAGCTTAACGGCATCTCGGATCCATCTAGAAAGCGTCGTCTTAGTGACCGCCTTCCTCTGAACCCCCACGCCAAAAGAGACAAAGAGTTGCGTCGATGAACGATTGGCCGCTGTCCTCTGACAATAGAGCTTCAGGGCTCTCACTGGACAGAGACAATGCAACCGCTTATCCTCCGCCGAAACGAAGGGAGGCGGATGAAAAGCCACCAACTCAACCGGGTCTGGGGCCACCACCCCGGTCTTTGTAACGAACGTCAGGTCGGGTTTAAGCAAAACCCTTCTGTCGTTATTCAGGAACTTCATGCACTCCGGACTCACCGAGAGCGCGTGCATGTCGCTGACCCGTTTAGCCGTAGACAGGGCCACCAAGAGGACCGTTTTGAGACTGACGATCCTCAAATCAGCAGACTCAAAAGGCTCGAACGGGGGACGGCACAGTGCATCCAGCACCACCGTCAGATCCCAGACTGGGAACAGTGGCCTGTTAACCGGTCTAGCTCTCCTGGCGCCGCAACCGGCGCACTAACGGATGCTGGCCCACCGTCTTGCCATCGAACGCCTCGTGGCAAGCCGAATGGCCGATAAATACACCTTTACTGCTGAGAAGGATAAATCCCGGGCTAACCTTTTTTGTAGAAAGTGAGAATGCTACACACCGAGGCCTGGAAAGCCATCACCACCGGTGACTGCTCCAGACACCAAGATGCGAACATATTCCATCTAACATCATAAGCATTCCTCGTGGACACGGCCCTCGCGCCCTGAATGGTAGCCACCACGTCAGCGGGGGGGCCACACGAGCTTAAAATTGCCCTCTTCACGGGCCAACCCACAGGTCTAGGTCCTGAGGGCGTCCGTGGGACACCTCGTCCCCTCCCTGCCGCAGCAGGTCCACGAGGACAGGGAGGGCCAGAGGCACGTCTTAAAGGAGCGGAGTTATCTCCGATCTCCACGTGCCCCACGCTGGGACCACCAGCAACACCGACAAACCCAGGAGTCTGATCCTCTCCAACGTAGGAAGGATCAACTCCATTGGCGGGAAGGCATAAAGCAGTTCGCTCGGCCAACTGTGTGCCAAGGCGTCCATGCCCATGGAGCGGTCCCCCGCCTTCACTGAGAAAAAACGAGAACACTTCGCGTTCTCTTCGGAAGCAAACAAATCGATCTGGGGGCGGCCGAACCTACACCAGATTTGGTCCGCCACTTTCGGATCGAAAACCACTCTCCGTAACGGAGACCGCCTCTGGACAGCAGGTCCGCTCCGCGGTTCTGGAGGCCCGGCACATGAGACGCCTGTATGGATGCGAGTCGTGAGTCGCACCATAGCGTCATCTGCGCGCTAGACCGTCCAACACGAAATCACAGCTCCTATACTGACCCCCTGGGACAGAAAGGTTGCTCGTGACCCTGGTCTGAGTGCCTCCATGCACCATGGAGACACCGTCACTGAGCGACGACCTGAGGTGGGCGGGATCCGAAGAGCCCTCAGCCACCTCTGAGCAGGTCCCATGTAGAGCCTGCCTTAGCGGATTAAGTGAGTGGCCGAAGCCAGAAGACCCACCGCTTAAATGCATTGTTTGTAAGTAACTTGACGCCCCTGGCGGAAAGACCTCACAAAGCCAAAACGCTGTCTATCCTCTCCTTGGATAGGCGTGCCCTGAGCGTGTTCGAGTCCAGCGAGATCCCCAAGAAGGTGGCCCGCTGGGACGGAACCAGAACGCTCATCTGGGCGTTGATTGTGAAACCCAGTGACGTCAGGTGGGAGATGGCCACGGTTGTGTGCCGCGCCACCTCCCACTCCAAGCCCGCGGCTATTAACCAGACGTCGATGTAGGTCGACAGACGGATTCCCTGTCTCCGTAGTGGAGCAATGGCCGCATTGGTACACTTTACGAACACCCGCGGGCTCAACGACATACCAAAAGGGAGAACCATGTACTCGTACACTTCCCCTTTGTAGCCGAAGTGCAGGAAATTTCTGTGTGGAGGCCAGATTGGAACGTGGAGGCAAGCAACCTAGAGGTCGATGCCCGTCCACCAGTGCCCCTGACGTACCGTTCGCAACGGCTTCACGGTCGTCAACATTGAAAAGGAACCCATTAGGCACTTGTTGAGGCCCTTCAGATTCAGAGAGGGCCGTACGCCCCCCCCCCTTTTCTTCTCATCAGAAAAAAGTTTTGAACAGAAAACCCCAGTTGGTTCTGATTCGTAGATATTTCTCTGATGACGCCCTTGCTCAGGAGAGAGGCCTCCTCTCTCAGAGTCAAGGCTGCTTCTATCTTCCGTTTGAGAGAGAAACACTCGTCAGACATAGGAAGTAACACAAGGCATATGGAAAACACACCAGTGCAACCACAATGTGTTGTTGTTGTTGTTCAGGGGAGCTGATCAGTACAACCACAGTGTGTTACTGCTGTACTGAGCTTAACCAGTAAAAAACACAGTGCAACGCTGATGTACTGGGAAAGTAAACAGATTCGGATTGCAACCCTCCCAAAAGCTGCTCACCGAGCGAGCGAGTCGGGAGGGGGCGCCGCTGTTATCAGTCCCGTGGACAACGTGCCCGTTTCCACTGGGACCGATGACGTCGCCACGCGGTCCAGTGGACTCGTACTGTGGCGTCCGCTAGTGTCTACCATGCTGTGAAACAGGCCTGACAGGCACAACGGCTCATAGGAGGTCATCGACCCGGGGACCCCCTGGGACCCCTAGCGTCGTGACCTCCTGACCGGGACTGGATAATGTGCTTGTGTATTTAGGACATTGTTAATGGAACAAAATAAAGCACAGAGACAGTATAAACAACATAAACAGTTTCAACATACTCTTATGAAAAACCCTTTATGTGTGTCTCAAAGCACAATGTGCTCATAGGAGGTCATCGACCCGGGGACCCCTTGGGACCCCTAGCGTCGTGACCTCCTGGCCGGGGCCGGATAATGTGCTTGTGTATTTTAGGACATTTTTAATGGACCAAAATAAAGCACATAGACAGTGAAAGCAACATAAACAGTGTTAACATACTCTTATGAAAAACCCCTTATGTGTGTCTCAAAGCCCAATGGGCTCATAGGAGGTCATCGACCCGGGGACCCCCTGGGACCCCTAGCGTCGTGACCTCCTGACCAGGGCAGGATAATGTGCTTGTGTATTTTAGGACATTGTTAATGGAACAAAATAAAGCACAGAGACAGTATAAACAGCATAAACAGGTTTAACATACTCTTATGGAAAACAATTTATGTCTGTCTCAAAGCACAAAGTGCTCATAGGAGGCCATCGACCCGGGGACCCCCTGGGACCCCCAGCGTTGTGACCTCCTGACCGGGGCTGGATAATATGCTTGTGTATTTTTAGGACATTTTTAATGAAACAAAATAAAGCACAGAGACAGTGTAATCAACATAAACAGTTTTACATACTCTTATGAAAACAATTTATGTGTGTCTCAAAGCACCCGATGAACCGGAGACTCCATCGTGGTAGTGCAGACAAAGGGCTAACTAGCTTAGCTTGTAAGCTCATCCTAGCCTAGTCTAGCCTAGCTACAGGTCGCTTTAAGCCTTTAGCTGCTACCTGAAGCTGTTTGGCTAACCAAGAGCTATGGCCACCGCAGCGTTGTTTTTAGGGGGGGGCTGGCTAAGCGCTGCACCAAAACAACACTGCTCTTTAACTGTGTCGATGTTAGTGAGGCTAGTTAGCCGCTACGTGAAACAACAGCAGCCAGACTGGAGGCTATGCTAACCTAGCAGGTACCACAGCTGGTGACGGCTAACTCACCAGGAATGAGGAGACGTTGACATCCGTTTCCATGGAAACAGGTGACGTCGACACCTAATCCACCGTTAGGGACAGTGAAGAGAAGTAGCGCTGGTCCTGACGGTAAACGCGTGGGGGTCACGTGACTGAGTACGGAAGCATCCCACGCTGCTCCCTTGGTGTTTACAAAGTCCGTCGCCATCTTATCTAGGCCCCTTGGCCTGGCTGGAGGAGGCGACGGAGCCGCCTTCCCTGAAGGAAGCGCTCTGTCGCCCCCCAGAGGCTGGCGTGACACGGTACTCAACAGATTGTAAACACAGCGGGTCACTGGGTCCGACCCTTGACCCGGCGGCCATTTGTGAACCCTCCGTCCCACAGTGACGCTCTGGCGCCCCCTAGTGGACAGAGGGTACAAACCGGCGTGGCCGGGCTACCTAGTTTAGCTTTAGCTTAGCCTAGCTTAGCTTATTCTAGCTACAGGTAGCACTTAGCTTTCAGCTGACCAGCTCGTAAGGTTTACATTACCTGCATTTTATTCAAGCATGTCTACAATGTATCCCAGCAGCGTTTGGAAAGTCGCCAAGGGACAGTCCAAGCGCTTTGGGCTTATAAGGGGAGGTTATCAACACGGGGACCACCTAGTGATCCCAATGAGTCGATGCCCCCCGACCGGCGTGGCCGGGCTACCTAGTTTAGCTTTAGCTTAGCCTAGTTTAGCCTTTAGCTTAGCCTAGCTTAGCTTATTCTAGCTATAGGTAGCACTTAGCTTTCAGCTGACCAGCTCGTAAGGTTTACATTACCTGCATTTTATTCAAGCATGTCTACAATGTATCCCAGCAGCGTTTGGAAAGTCGCCAAGGGACAGTCCAAGCGCTTTGGGCTTATAAGGGGGGGTTATCAACACGGGGACCACCTAGTGATCCCAATGAGTCGATGCCCCCCGACAGTTGTTGAAAACAGGCAGAGAAGTATCCCATCAGTGTCTATCATGCTGTCAAGTCAGGCCTGACAGGCACAATGGGCTTATTAGAGGAGGCCATCAACGCCCGGGGACCCCCTGGGACCCCTAGCGTCGTGACCTCCTGACCGGGGCTGGATATTGTGCTTGTGTATTTTGGGAATTTTTAATGGAACAAAATAAAGCACAGAGACAGTGGAAACAGCATAAACAGTTCAACATACTCTTATGAAAACGTTTTATGTGTCTCAAAGCACCCGATGAATCTTTTCGCGGTTGCTCTTCATCCAGGAGCCCTCACGCTGGATGTCGGCGTATAGTCTCGTCCTTCATGGTACAGACGCCGGCCAGAGGAGGCTAACGAGCTGGTGTTGTCCTAGCGAGCAAGCTAAGCTAGAACAGCGCTGCTAACAACCTGTTGCTTAGTGAGGCTAGCCATTCGTTGAAACCAGCCGCCACAGGATCGAGGATCTCTTCCTCGGTTGAGGCCTCACCGTTGTCTCGTCTAGTCCAGCCGACCAGGGTCCTAGCCCTGACAAGCCGAGCGTTGAGTTGAGGAACGGTGAACATCGCGCAGTTCGGGCACGCATCTGGCTCGCCCGGGTGGGTCCCGGCGCAGAACGCGTGATCGACCCCCCAGCAGTGGATGCAGACGCGGTGGGGGTCGTCTGCGGCGACGAGGAGGTCGCTTTCCGCGAACCTGCCACTCCACGGTGGTTCCATCTTGGTCATCGGTCTGGGAAAACAACAGGCTAAAGGCCTAGCTAGTAGCCTAGCTCCTAGCGTTAGCCTAGCAACTCGGTTAGCTTACATAGCCGCTAACCGGCGTTTTTTCAAAACAGACCAAGAATGAATGAAAACACTTAGAAGATAATTCAGGAAAATTTTTATATAAGTCTCGGGAGATGACTTATAAGTAGCAAGATTTTTCCCGTGGGGAATACTCCTTATTCCCGCTTTGGGTTACGTTGAAAAAATCTTTATACTTAACTGTTGTGTGTGATAGCTGTCTGCGCATTCGCATGCAGAGTGGTGAAAAGAGGAAGAGCCTATGTCACGTGGAGCTTTTGTACTCCCGGGTCTTCCGGACTCGTGACATACCCTAAGCCAATCAGTGAATTGGCATCGGGAGCGTGTGTGTTGCTCTGTACATCGCCTGGGGGCGCTGATATCCCATAGTGAGTAGTAAACGGAAAACCGTGGTAAAACCTTCCATTCCTATCGAGCCCGGGCTCCCCCAGAGTTAGTGTCTAAGTGTCCTTGAGCAAGACGCTGAACCCCTAATTTCTACCGATGAGTAGGTTGGTGCCTTGCATGGTTTCCTCCGTCATCGGTGTATGAATGTGTGTGTGAGTGTGTGGAAGTAATACACAATCTATGTAAAGCGCCTTGGTTAAAGGTACTTTATACATGTTTATAGAACCATACCCAGGATGCTGTGCACCCAAACTTTGTTGGCATACCTGAAGAGGACAAGAGCTGGAAGGCATGGCTTTTCTAAATGTATCAGCATATTGGCCGCCTGGTGAATTAGTAAGTTATGGTAAAAAGTATGCCCTTAGTCCATGCTGCTGTGCTCCTTCTCCTCCTCTCTTACACCAGCCCAATGTATGGTATTGTATGTTTTGGTTATTTATATGCTTGTTGGGTTTTAGTCTAGTGTGTATTTTAAAAGCTGGAATACTTTATGTACAGAAGGAATAATAATAGAAAGCCTTTTTGAAATCATTCTATGTCTTATTTCCATGCTCATCCTTGGTTATACGATTACGAACCTGTGCATTGCATTGTTAAAGAGGACCTTCCCTCTAGAAAGCGTTGTATATTTTATTGCTATTATTTCCTTTAAAAAGACTCCCCCTGCTACACATACTTAGTAAACTGGACCCGAGTTGGCTCTGTACCACATTTTATTCCGTCTCATAACCTCTTAACCAACCTCTTAACCAAAAATAGTGCATTACAAGCCCACAACGGGTCGCATGAGAGAAATACATGTACCAGAAAATGTCATGTTTATATTCTTTGCATTTCAGTGACTTCAGGTAGACTATACTGCCCTGTTGATGTTGTTGTAAATGTAAAACATGTGGCAAGTTAAATGATGCCACAGGTTCTATTTGACAGATCCAAGGAATGTAACACTTAGCTAAAAGGGGGAGATGTAATGGCATTTAGGTGCCACAAGGTGGCTCTGAGGACTCAGTTTTTTTTGGGAGGTGGAGAATAGATGAGAGAGTAGCAGAATGGCTTGTGAGAGTTAGAGATTGTTCAACATTCCTGACGTTGTTGGTGAGTTGTAATAATAGCAGCATATTTACATTTACACTGAAAATGTCTTTGTTCTCAGAGAGTCCGAGGGTTCCCAAGAAGGCAAAAAGCCAATGCAAAAACGATAAAGGAGGGAGACAACTGTATACTTAATGCAAAATTAGTCTTCAAACAGGTATTTTACCTTTTTTGTTTTGGCAAATTGACAAATAATTGGCTCAATTAAATAACTTTTCCCCAGGCAGCAATGGTAAGTGTGTGAAATCATGTCAAATATATAAATATAATTCCGGTATATCATGACCCTTCCCTATATATTTGATATATTTGATATATGATTTCACATCGTTGCTGCCTGAGGAAGAGTTACTCGAAACACGTTGCTGAGTAGTCTGTAAGATTTAAAAATTATACCTCCTTCTGTTTTTCATACTGTATATCACTTTATTAAACTGGTCCAACAGTTATGGAACAACAGTTTTAACATGGGCGTTCACAATTTCTGGACTGAAAACACAAGAAACACACAAAATAATTCTCTGATAATACTTTGCGTACCAGTATGATGTAGAATAGCTTGGGGACACACAGTCCCAGGGTGGAGGTCAGGACGTAGGCTCGATGGTACAGCAGCTCCATTTTCATCAGTATGGCCTTGTATCCCAGGATGAACTTCTGATTGTTCCCCACCAAACACACTGGAAACAACACATTACATTACACATTACTGTTACTACCTGCTCCCAGGTGCTTGATGGGTAATGCAGTTTAGTCTACAAACTCACCACAAACACCACCTTGTTTATCAACTGATTACGTCAGGGGTTCTCAAACTGCATTACATTACACATTACTACCTGCATCCAGGTGCTTGATGGGTAATGTAGTTTAGTATAGTATAGGGGCGAAACGTCTTCACTTTCTATGCCGGATGAGAAGAGCCCAACTCCCCCCTCCCATCCTCACTACAGGGGCACTATAGAGAGCATCCTGACCAACTGCATCTCTGTCTGGTTTGGAAGCTGCAATGCATCAGACTGGAAGTCTGTTCAGGGAGTGGTGAGGGCAGCGAAGAAAATCATCTGGACTTGGGCTTCTGACTAGGGCTAATAACATCAGGACAGACCCTACCCCCCCCCCCCCCCCCCCCCCCCCCCCCCCCACATCGTGGACTGTTCACTCTGCTGCCCTCTGGCAAAAAGGCTCCACAGTATCCCATGCAAGAGTTTCTTTCCCCAAGCCATCTGACTTGTGAACTAAAAAAAAGTGCAATAATCCCCAATAAGTGCAATATCCTCTATCCTTTCTCCTATATGCTGCTGAGGACTCCATGCTGTGCAATATGATTTTTATCAGTATTGTTTTTAGTATTGTAGTATTTTAGTATTATTATATATTTTTTTAACTAGGAGTCGTTTTAGATCATAGTAAGCCAGTGGAATGGAATTTCGCTCAATTATGCATTTCATGTATTGTTGAATGACAATAAAGCTATCCATCTATCCGTAGTGTCGTATCTGAAAATAACTAAACAAATGTGAACTTGGCAGGGTATGTTTGTTCGACTGAAATGTAAAGCAAGAGAATACATTATCATGAGTCCAAAACAGAGAATAGGTGATTATTGGTAATGGGTTATTATTAGCAATAACAGTAGTAACAGCACTAGTACTAGTACTAGTGCTAGTATAGTTACCTTGTCCAGAGTTGTGTGGGTAGAAGAAGGTGATGATGGGGTTAGTGAACACAGCCAGGTTTAAGGAGATGGAAAGATTGTATACATTCCACAATATTATCAGCAGAATGAAAAGTGTGTGTGTGTGTGTGTGTGTGTGTGTGTGTGTGTGTGTGTGTGTGTGTGTGTGTGTGTGTGTGTGTGTGTGTGTGTGTGTGTGTGTGTGTGTGTGTGTGTGGGCACTAACAATGCCAGGGTTATGGGATGCATTCCCATCTGACTTTTTGCACAACAAAAAAAAAGAAAATGTATTATTTACTGTAGACATTGGATGAAAGCTTCCAAGATGTGATCAAATCTCATCTCCTCCATTTTAGCATGGCAATTTTATTTATTTGGAGTCATTTTTAACCCTAACCTTACAGCCAAAAATAGCTGATCTACAAGCCCACAAGGCGTCATACCGTGACACGTTGTGAGCTTGTAGATCAGCTATTTTCGGCGCATGACATTGGCTTGCAAATAAGTATAAATCATGCATAACTCTAACCTTAACCCCTAAACCTAACCTCTAAATGTCTAATCCTAGCCTTAATACCATGCAAGCTCAGTCTTTTTCTAGTTGTAAACATAGCTCTAAAAATATTTTTCTACTGAGACTAAGTTTTGCACCCTGTCCGCCCGTCCGTCCGTCCGTCCGTGTGTACGTCTGTGAACAGCTAATCTCCGGCACCGTTGGCTTGATCGCAGCGAAACAGTGCACACACTCCCTGGATTCCAGAGCAGAACCTCTGCCCCAACTTTTTCACATGGGCCTGTTATAGCGCCACCAGGAGGCCGAATTTTTGCTAAACACATTTTTTTGACAGTACTCCTACAGATTTTGTCCAAAATCAGTACACATTATCTCTATGGTCAATAAACGAAACAGGTCTTTCAGATTTTTCATATTACATCCTGATTGGCTAAGATTCGCTTCCAAAGTTTGCAGGAGTGCTCTATTTTGAACAAAATGGCTCAAATCAAATCATTAACACAGCGTGCAATATCCGTGAAATTTTGCACACTCATTCCCAGTAGGCCGAGGAAGAAATGCCACTTGATTTTTTTTAAATCAGCCTCATGGTGGCGCTATAACATTCAGATTCGTGTTTTTACCTATAACTGCACCTATCTGTGTATGCTAATCATCTGGGGACCCCCCAAAATAATTTGGGAACCACTGTTGTAGACTTGTAGTGTGAATGCAATATGTTAACTAGCATGTCTGTGGTGGGGGGAGGGGGTGGGGGTCGTCTTACTGTCTCCCTTCCATTGAGAAATTTACATCCTTGTGTCTGGTAGGCCACCTACCGATTGACCTGCAGCCCTGCCTGAAGCTCGTGTGCAATATCTCCCCTGATCAAAGCAGAGAGACTTTCTTGGCATCTGGTGGTAGAAACTTGTAAAATACATGGTTTCCTATTAGTCCAGGGGCCAAGCCATATTTTGGTACCACCTAAGGTGACCGTAAAGTTTTTGTATTTTTGTCTTCCTACATGTCTCTAATTTATATTTTGGTATGATAACCCTTCCAATCTTGTAGCTTAATGGCTATGGTTGTCACTACCTACCGGCTAATGTATCCGGTAGGAGACACAAAGTAGAATCTTTGTGTCTCCTACCGGAAATACACCCGAGCATCAAATTATTGCGACAAAAAACAAAATATATCCATGTATTCAAGGCTTCATGGGGTGTGCAATTGATAGAAAATAAATCATTTTTTGGGTGAACTCCTCCTTTAAGTTTCCCAGGGGGACTCTCTACCCATTCAGCTATGACCACCCTAGACCGAAGGAGGGTCAACTTTTACAAGCTTATGGAAAGCAGTCTTTTTGCAAACACCAAAAATCTGAGAAGTTATCAATTGCACACCCCATGAAGCCTTGAATACATGGATATATTTTGGTTTTTGTCGCAATAATTTGATGCCTGGGTGTATTTCCGGTAGGAGACACAAAGATTCTACTTTGTGTCTCCTACCGGATACATTAGCCGGTAGGTAGTGATAACTGCCATTAAGCTACAAGATTGGAAGGGTTATCATACCAAAATATAAACTAGAGACATGTAGGAAGACAAAAATACAAAAACTTTACGGTCACCTTAGGTGGTACCAATTTGTGAAAATATCAGTGTTGGCCCCTGGACTATATCCCCAATCTGAGTGTCTGCGCACTCCCTAGGGCCTAGGCCAAGGTAAAACCTTTGCCCTGCATTTTTCACATCTGCCTTTTTTAGCGCCACCAGGAGGCCGACTTATGTAAAACAAATAATTTGATATTACTCCTGCAGATTTTATCCAAATTTCACACAAATCGGTACACGTGACCTCTATAGTCATGTGATCAAGACGGGTCTGTTTTATTTTTCATATTCTATCCTGATTGGCTAAGATTGCCATCTAAAGTTTGCAGGAGTGGCCCGTTTTGAACAAAATGCCGCAAATCATGAATGCAGCATCCGATTGCAGTGAAACTTTGCATGCACATTCGCACTACATTGAGGAACAAATGCCACCCTTTTAATATTGCCCTATTCTAGCGCCACCAGCAGTCCAAGTTTTTTAATATTACTCCTACAAATGTATTCCAAACATCACGCAAATCGGTACACATTATCTCTATAGTCATGTGATCAAGATGGATCCGTCAGGCGCGTATCGTCATTGGGGCCAACGAGGCCATGGCCCGGTCTGTAGACCCGGGCCAGCTGGGGAAAAAAAACTAAAAATCAACATTAGCAGCTCTCACCCTATTCTGTTGTAGCCGACCACAGAAAGTCGCCTTTGTTTACAAATGGGGCTCATTTGCATTCGGCCGAATTGATAATGAGTGGCCATTAGGAAACCAGTTTAGCCGTCAAACCGGTTTTTCCCCCCCTGGCCCGGTTCTGGCCCGGTCAACGTTAGAATCCACCAAACGCCACTGGGATCCGTCCGAGTTTTCATATACCATCCTGATTGGCGAATTCTGAACATTGCTGGCCCACAATAACCTACCTGACCTGGCGGAGACCTGTGCCCTGAGGAGCACTTTTCCTAGTTTAACTATAAAACAGTCCCTTTCTAGTTGAGGCTTTAATTTCAACCACTGAGGCCAATTTCTGTTGGCCTATAGAGCGTGCCAAAATTCCTGAAAGGGGCGTCAACAAGTGCCTTTTGGTAGCAGCGGACATCTTTGAGGGGTAAAAACCAGGTTGACTTAACATTGCCCAATGCCCCCCGTGGTGACGACGCGTTGGCACGCTCTATAGTGACATTAATTTAGTTGAGCTTTGTTTTAAGCAAATTATTTCGTCTGTGTGTGAGAGATGAAAATCAGTATTTGGAGGAGGAGGGGGGGGGGGAGGAAGAGGAGGAGGAGGAGGGGGAGAGAAGAGGAGTTTTTGATTGATGTACTTTATTTAGTAAGACATGAGAACAACAGTACATGGAAGTACAAATTCACAATACAAGGTCTACTAAACTGGAAGACTCATTAAGCACTGAGCATGTTTAAGATGAGATCCCCATGCACACAAATCATGATGACATATAAGAGACAGACAGATATACACACTACACTACTATACAGAATGTCATACAATCAGTTTACAGGTTACTGGTATGAAGAGTGAAAAATATGTACAAGAGAAGAAAAAGGGGAGGGGGGGTAGGTTAAGACTTAGACAGGGGCCATTTACGAATTGCAGGAGGAGGAGAGGGGGGGGGGGGGGGAGAAGAGGAGGAGGAGACGGGGGGGAGAGGAGGAGGGGGGGGGGGGGAAGCGATGGGGGGGGGGGGGTAATCCCTCCCCGTGAGTGTAGCCCGTGAGCAGTGTTGCCATGTCCACGTATTATGAGCGACTTTAGGCTTGTTTTTCTGTAAAGTTGCTTGTAAATATTGTTAGTTGCAGGTTGCTTTTTTTTTGCCTTGTTTCTAGTTTCTAGTTGCTTATTTGGGCATGTTTCCTAATGTTGTTTAAACCAGTGGTTCTCAAATATTTTCATATCAAGGACCCCCCCCAAATAAAAATCTACCGGTATTTGTCTGCGTACCAAAACAAGATTTGTGTCGTTAAAATGTTTGTAAAAAACGTTCCAATGTTTTTCAAATAGCCGACGTGATTATGTTTAAAGGGCGAAGCCAAGGGCTCGCTTCTTTCGGGGGTTGTTTTCATAGACCCGCTTTGCTTGTTTCTCTCGCAAGAAAAACCTGGCAACTCTGAGCATAGCCCGTGAGCAGCGGCTGCAGAGACCCCGTGCAGTCATTGAGAAGCGCTCGCGACGGTACGTCGTCGCCATTTTGCCTCAACTACCAACCGGGACTAAAAAGGAAAGCAACACCACCGGCGTTAAGAAGAACAACATCTTTCTCCCTGTTTTTTTAGAAGCAGCTTGGACATAACAACGCGAATTGGCAGAGTGTGCATCAAGTCATCTTTGCAAGGTAAGTGTTTTAAATCACTTAAAGGAGGGAGGTTAATGCATCAAAGCCACGGATGGAGGTGTATTACACGGCGTCTACGGTAGCTAAGCTAACGTTAGCATGACCATAAAGGCTTGTTGGGTTTGCTCGTCCAGCCGGCATTTTGAAAACCGTCCCGCTTTTTTCTTTCCCCTTGTTGTCGTAACGTTACGGTGTTCCGCCCTGCGTGTTATTTACACACATACATACGTTTACACGACTCGTATTGTTAACATAGTATAGGCGACGTGATGGCTGCGTGTTATTATTCGTAACCTCGTTAGCCGACGTTAGCTAATAGCTTCCTCCGCACGCCGACTGAAGACGTGGGCCTGTTTCGTCCACACGAGCCTATGTAACGGTGGTTAGCATGCAGAGGCGTGGTGGTGGTGGGCACGGATCATCGTTATCCCTCCATTAATCGAGATGAGGTCGATTAGTTAGTACACTGTACACGCAAACGTCATCAAATCATCGTTTTTTGCAGATTTCACACAATCGGACCTAGAAAGACACTGTATTTGAATGTGTACTATCCTGGACCAGAGACTGCATCAGACCAGTGGCGCCAATCTGCACACTCGGTGTGTGTGCATGGTTTATCTGCTGTGGGACCCCTCTGCTCTGTAATCTGTGTTTTTTATTTGCTTCTAATCTTCGTTTCTAATCTCATCCTCCACACACAGATGTCTGACGACATGGCCACGGATCATGTTAACGGGAACGGGGGCACACCAGAGGCAGAGGAAGTGGAACAGGAACCGATGGAGACGTCCGAGGCCGTCGTAGTGGTGAAATCGGAACACTTCGAGACCCTGTTGGAGGCTGGGCTGCCTCAGAAGGTCGCTGAGAAGCTAGACGAGATCTACGTTGCAGGTAAAGAGGCATCCGTTTCTAATGCATCAGTCCCAATGCACCATAACACACACGCACAGTAAAATCCTATGTGAAACGTGGTTCCATTTGGTCACTCAGAGTTAAAGCTCCAATCCGGAACTTTAACCACTCTGTATTGTAGAGCAAGGGTTCCCAAACTTGTCAGGCTGCAACCCCCCCACACCCACACCCCATATCATCATATTTGAACTGGGAACCCCCCTAAGGACAAGTGCTTGAAATGTTTGCATATTTAGCCACAGGTAAATGTTGTGAAAATAGCCGATCTACAAGCTCACAACTGTGAGGCGTTGTGAGCTTGTAGATTGACTATTTTCACAATGCTTGTCTCTTTCTTACCTACTATTTGGCATTACAAAATTGTAAATTGTAACTTAAGAAATGTGCAGATTCTCTGTATACACTTATGACTGTTTGTTGGTTTGTTTACTGTTGAGTGAGAAAACAGTGTTGCACGTTGAGCTAATCATTTGGGGACCCTCAAAATAATTTGGGAACCACTGTTGTAGAGTATGTGAATGCAATATGCTAACTAGCATGTTGGGGGAGGGGTGGGGGTTGTCCTTCTCCCTTCCATTGAGAAAGTACACCTTTGTGCCTGGTAGGCCACCTACTGGTTCACCTGTAGCCCAGCCTGAAGCTCGTAGTGCAATATCCCCCCCTGACCAAAGTAGAGATGCCTTCTTGGCATCTGGCGATGAAAACTTGCGTGTATGGTTTCCACTCCCAGGCAGGGCATGAAAGTTACGGATAGCAGCTTATAGACCGATGAAATACAGTAAAGTCCTTTTTGTTTAAAGCTTCTTTAAAGCACCGGGGGCTTTACTGTATTCGCAGATGGCATCTGTTCTTTGAAGCTTCATGTTGATCATTATCTCCCCCTGGCAGCGATTAACCCACCACAGTTTTTAAGGTGGTCCGTCTTTTCTAACGTTAATTATCAGGTCACTGTTGGGAGCAGCATGCCATTGTCATTCATATGAATTAGTTTCACTTTAGTCAAAGGGTGGGTGTTGTCTTTATTAGGGTTCAAGGGGGTTGGTACAAGACCAGCTGGCATCAAGACCGGATCAGTAGAATGTAGAGAACAATAGAAGTGATTGTGTGACTGATGCAGATGGTAGGAACTTGTTAAACAGGACTAGACTGCAATGTGCACGGCTAGCTCCAAGTATGCTCAAGTGGCTTAGTTTAATGCATTTTAGGTTTGGGGTCAAACATCAGTTTCTGCTGTGCAAACTGATGTTATTGGTATTCAACATTATGGGCTTTTAGTGGTAACACTGTCTGTACACCACTGCTGATTTCCATCAGGGTTTTATTTCTCACTAGCGGTGGGATTCAATGGCAAACCAGCAATTTATCACAATATTCTGTAAAGAAAAATATTAGAAAGATTGTTAATTGTGGGAGTATGAATAGTCTGGAGGATATTACAAATGAATGGTGAAGCCTCATTTCAAAACCAAGGATTAATAGTACACCCCCTTACTCAGGTTTTTGTCATGGGTACTTTTCAAAGCAGACCTAGCTAATCTAACTTGTATGCATGTGCAGTCTTCTTTACTTTTGCCCAAGTATGTTAAGAATGGTGTATATATGTGTATAATAGCAGGCATACGTGCAATAGGTAATAGACTTTACATTTTGTATAAGAACTTTAGATGCTCCAAAAATTAAAAATGTATTGGCAGATTAGTGAAGGTGGTAAACCAGGATGCGGTCACTGCTGTAGGAAGTGTGAGAACACACTGGATGATCACTTTCACTTCTTTTTGCACCGTGCTGTAATTCAACCCTAGTCGGATAGGAATAGTAGCACAGATTAAATCAATAATTGGCTTGGAGTTCAATCAGGATTTCAGTACTATACAGTTAGGTAATATTCCATCCAAATGTTGTTCTTGTGGACAAAGATATAGATTTTGACAAATTATAATTATAAAATTATCTTATAATTAAATTAAAGCCAATATGCAAAGCATCATCATTAGATTGTCTCTCTGCCATGGTCATGTAATAAAAGCATGTATTAGTCCCCCATTGGTCTTGTAGAGTTGTGTATTTATGCTTACTGTTTCACATTCTATCCCTAGGACTGGTAGCACATAGTGACCTAGATGAGAGGGCGATTGAAGCTTTGAAAGAATTCAACGAGGAGGGAGCTCTACAAGTCTTGGTTCAATTCAAAGAGAGTGACCTGTCACACGTGCAAGTAAGTTGGTCATGGAGTTACCACTAGTTGGATCACATGCTTGTATTTAGAGGTGTGAAATTGTTAAAAATATAAATGGTCTAATGGATATTTATCAAGTAACATGTTAGTAATGGGTAGTGATGTGTCATGCACAGTTTTTGAACATGTCGTTTACAAATTCACCCAATTGTGAATGTTTGTTACATATTATAACATGAAACTTTTCTCTCCTGGGTCAACATCTGAAAGGATTTGGCCATGTGTCATTTAATTTGGCCTATTGGCAACATTACCTATAAAATGTCTAAGACCAAGAATGGTCAATCTCGACAAAACAAACGGCTCATATCCCACAGTATTCACGTAACTCCATTGTTGTATGAAAAACGGTTAAAACTAGTCCCTGAGCCATACTGTTGGTATTGTCAATATAATTCATCATTGCAATTAGCTTGGACATTGCCTTATTTGCCCAAGTTGAATGCAATGATGAATTGTGCTGACCAAAGCACACCAGTTTGGCTCTGGGACTTGTTTGAACCATTTTTGTACAAACAATGACTTCCAGATATCAGCTGTATTTGGTTTGGCAAGATGGATCTTACTCATAAGTAGGAGAAATGCATTTTTCGGTCTAGGATTTTACGCAGGCTGTTAACAATAAGAAAAAGGAGAAAAGAAGGGTTCAGATGTGAGAAGGATGTGATGAGCACTAAACACTGTTGTTAACCCATGTTGGATATCCATGCTTTCTCCTACAGAACAAAAGTGCTTTTCTCTGTGGAGTAATGAAGACTTACAGACAGAGGGAGAAACAAGGGACCAAAGTTTCAGATTCCACTAAGGGACCAGACGAGAGTAAAATCAAAGAGCTCCTAGATCGAACCAACTACACACTAGATGTCACGACAGGACAGAGGAAGTATGGCGGCCCTCCACCGGAGTCTGTGTACACAGGCGCTCAGCCCACCATCGGAACAGAGGTACCAGCTCCACTTTATTTTTATGGCTATTCCATTGAATGTTTTTTTCCCATAGCCAAACAGCACCTCATTAATTCGGTGTCCTTTCTGCCATTGACATAAAAAAATGAAGGGAACATGTTTTCCAATTAGACTTACAAGATGATGCCACACTTCATTAGTCCTAGTCACAACTTGACCCTAACAAGTACAACCTTTTGCTTCAGGCTTTAAATGCCTGTTCTTAATTGTCTGGCTAAATCTGGTCAACCGGACCGCAAACCGCGGAAAGCCTGAACAAATAACCACGTTTTGTTGCTGTATTTCATTTGTTCATTTGCATTTGTTAAAGCATTGCCTTAATATCACCAGAAGCATTAAAAGTAGTAATTTCTTAGTAGCCAGACCAGTTGGATGGCTAGTTGCCTGGTTACTTGCATTTGTTTAAATGCTGACAGACACCCCTACAAGTTGTTAAAAGTAGCTATTTTAGGCAAAGTTCGTTTGCACAGCACAGATGGGATGAAATGATGTAAACCCACATGGAATGATTCATTTGAATATTAGTTTTATGTCCTGAAATGAACAAGATTGGTAAATGTCACTAGTTATTTATTTATGACTGAGTACACATTTCTCCTCAGATTTTTGTTGGCAAGATTCCTCGTGACCTGTTTGAAGATGAGCTGGTGCCCCTGTTTGAGAAGGCAGGTCCCATCTGGGACCTGAGGCTAATGATGGACCCTCTCAGTGGTTTGAACAGGGGCTACGCCTTTGTCACTTTTTGCACAAAAGAAGCGGCCCAGGAGGCTGTCAAATTGGTGAGTGTTTATTTTACCCAGGAGGAAAAAAAAGCATAGGTTATCAAGACGGTTTGCCACTTAAGCCCTATATAATTGGTTGTAAGAAGAATAGTAAAAGTAGCATATCTGCAAGCTCATAGCAAGTCATGATTCGTGAGCTTGTAGATCTGCTATTTTCTTTTCAGCGGCCAACAGTAGAGAACTGTATTTTTCAGTTCCCATCTATAAATGTATGCAACTGATTGCAGAGTAGTGGGGCATCCTCACTTAGCTAACGTGCCCTGGATAAGGATTAGAATTAGCTGATCATAAAATTCTTCTTCAGGACAGCCTTACAGGCAGGTGACACATTGATGGGTAAATCATAAAGGAATAGGAGTGAAGTAACGTGACAAATTGTAAGTTTCAAATGAAATGTCAATACAGCCATCATAGTTAATCAACCACCTTTCTAGAGATGAAGAACAATGCCGTAATCAGTTTGTATTTGTATGACTTGCATACATTCATACTTTCTCATTAACCACTTTAGCCCTTTTTCAAAAATAGCAAAAGTGGCACAGCTACAAGCTCACTGTGTGTTTTGAAACGTTGTGAGCTTGTAGTCTATCTTCTATTTTTGACCCCCACCCCCCTGACATTTCCAAAATAGGAACAGCAGGTTAAAAGTGGTTACCTGTTTTTGTTCATTCCACAGTGTAATAACCACGAAATTCGCCCCGGCAAGCACATTGGAGTGTGCATATCTGTAGCCAATAACCGGCTTTTTGTGGGTTCCATCCCCAAAAGTAAAACAAAGGAACAGATTGTTGAAGAGTTTAGTAAAGTCACAGGTGAGTCATCTTTCCGCTAGTAAAATGGAAGTGTAATGAAACTATGATAACAACTAACAACCTTTAGTTGACTTACATAGATTTGTGTGTATATTTTTGTGTACTCCTATTCCTGTTAATTATATATAGTTTTATAATTGTTACAGACTCCCTCAAACTCAGTTACAAGTCATTTCTGCTCTGTCGCACGATGGTGTCGCGGGTTGAGAACGGCCGACCTACAAGCTCACAGTGCTTCGCATCTGCGACGCTTTGTAAGCTTGTAGGTCTGCTATTGCACACTGTCACAGGACGAAGGTTGAATCAGGCTTTACTTGACTAAACAATATTGTGAAAAAACTATTTGTAACAAATGCTTGCCCCTCCCCACCCTTTCTTAAACACAGAGGGTCTCACTGATGTCATACTCTACCACCAACCGGATGACAAGAAGAAGAACAGGGGGTTCTGTTTCCTAGAGTATGAAGACCATAAAACAGCAGCTCAAGCTCGACGCCGGCTGATGAGTGGCAAGGTTAAAGTTTGGGGTAACGTGGTGACGGTGGAATGGGCTGACCCCATCGAAGACCCTGACCCCGATGTGATGTCAAAGGTAGGTCAGAGGGAAATTCATTGGTTTGAGAAGAACTGGTTTAAAATGTCACAAAAAAATGGGAGGGATTTTAATTGTTTTTTAGGTAATGAGCTGATCATTTTTTTGTTGACCAGGCGTGACCCGCTAAAACTTTGTGAGGCTGATTAAATCACTGACTTGACTAAATAAAAGGACGCTTTATATGCAGCAGAAAGTGTTTAATTATTCGTTTCGCTGTCCAATCCACAGGTCAAGGTTTTATTTGTGCGAAATCTTGCAAATGGCGTCACAGAAGAAATTTTGGAAAAATCCTTTGGCGAGTTCGGCAAACTGGAGCGGGTGAAAAAGCTGAAGGATTACGCCTTCATCCACTTTGAAGAGAGAGATGGTGCAGTCAAGGTGCGGTTCTGTAGCAGTTCAGCAATGTATGGAAACATGAACATTAACACAGTTTGTGTGGACACAAATAAATAAAATGGTAAATTAAAACTGTGGCATCTATTTGGTGACCTGCACAAAGCAGGAGTGGAACTATTGTAATGAGGCTGTCTCTTTGTCTGTCTGTGTATACGTTAGGACTGTGCCCCACTAAGAACTTTATTTTATCTAATTGGATTCAGCAGTTGAATATTACAATTTGTTTTATATATAAAGTATTAGCATATAAGTATAGTAAGTTATATATAACACTCTGAAAATAGCATATTGGCCTGTGTTTCAGTGCTGGTATAGACCAAGTTAACATTGTCAAAATTAAAATCTGTTAAAACAACTGAATATTCAATATGCCAGTTGGCTGCTTCGATCTTTAGCCTGTGTGGGGATTTGTCTGGCATAATCTTTTATGGGGAAAGACTGCTCGAGTCAAAGAATCTCAGTTGACTGATGGTTCTCTGACAAATTATTAAAAATCTTTGACTTTCATGTGTCAGACCTACTATTCATGTCTTCACTTGGCTTGAAACACAGCCTTGCAGCTAAACTATGCACACCTCTGGGTTGCCTATAAAATATTTATATTAATGTTCAATATTTCTTCTTCTTAGGCGTTGGACGAGATGAATGGGAAGGAACTGGAGGGAGAGTGCATTGAGATTGTATTTGCTAAGCCGCCTGATCAAAAAAGGAAAGAACGCAAGGCCCAGAGACAAGCAGCCAAAACACAAATGTAAGAAAGATCATGCACGTTTTCATTTCTTTTCCCTTTTCCATGACATTTTCTGTTAAATTATATTCATGAATTTGCTTTATTGTCACTTTTGAAAAAACACTTGAGCCCTTTATACTTTGTTGAATGAGAAAATAGCCGATCTACACACTCACAACGTGTCATGATGCGTTTTGAGCTTGTAGATCTGCAATTTTGGCTTTTCAAAGCGTAAGAAGAGTTAGGCCTATAATGATGCCGGTTTGAAAGTGGTTCAAGGCAGGTTGAAAGTGGTTAAGACTTTGCATTCAGAGTTGTAACTGTACTGTGTAATATCTCACCACAGGTATGATGACTATTACTACTACGGGCCTCCTCCACCCATGCCACCTCCTGCGAGGGGCCGTGGCCGAGGCGCCGGTGGCCGGGGAGGCAGCTACGCCGCCTACGCGCCCGACTACTACGGCTACGACGACTACTATGACTACTACGGCTATGACTACCAGAACTACCGCGGCGGCTACGAAGACCCCTACTACGGCTACGATGACTTCCAGGTCCCCAGCCGGGGGCGTGGGGGCGGAGGCAGAGGGGGCCCACGTGGAGGGTCCTCGCCTGGCGGGAGGGCACGCGGACCGAGCGGCCCCCCTCGTGGTCGCGGCGGCTACTCCCAACGAGGAGGAGGTGGTCCCGGCGGACCCAGCCGAGGAGTGAGGGGAGGAGGCAGAGGAGGCGTGCCGATGAGAGCAGGAGGAGGCGGAGGCCGCGGCGGGGTACGTGGTGCTCGGGGTGGTGGCCGCGGTGGAAATGTAGGAGGGAAGCGCAAAGCCGATGGGTACAGCCAGCCCGATTCCAAACGCCGGCAGACCAATAGTCAGAACTGGGGCTCGCAACCCATTGCTCAGCAGCCGCTGGGTGGCGATCATTCTGGTAACTATGGTTACAAATCTGACAACCAGGAATTCTATCAGGATTCTTTTGGGCAACAGTGGAAGTAGAGTGGTGCAAAATAGGGCTTTTTGATAAAACGACAACAAAACCATTTTTTCTAGAGACTTTGATCTGATCGGGCCCTAAAAATTCCATACGGTTGCCTGTTTCTGTTTTTGTTTTTGTATTGTTTCTCCTCCCCAAAAAAAATTGGTGACATCTGGCAAGGTATCTTTTTGTACATATTTTAATCCGCTTGGACTCAAAACAAGTAGCTCACACTCCCACCTGCTTCTGGCGAACTGGTTTTATTTTATTTTATTCCTTTTTTGTTTGTTTTTTAAGCTGGTCGATAAGTTTTCCATAACAAAGTTTGAAGAAAAAAAAATAATTAGATTGCAGTCATGTGCTGGAGCTGTCTATTTGGCTTATAGCTTTATGTATGTTTTATAGTAATTATGGTTATCATGTTTTAAGTAGCCTACAGCAGCAAAGCTTAATGTCTCCTAAACATGTATTTAAAACAAATGAATCTACAATTTGTATTGTCAAAGTAAATGCGTGTCTTGTTATTGAAGAAAAAAAAAAGGACCTCAGCAGTCCTATTTTTTGGCTTGACCTTTTGGCTTGTATCCTTTTGCTGTTTGTCTGCTCTAATAAACATTACACGCACACGTGTACAAAAAAACTCAAATTGTGTTGCAAATTCATGTTTCGGCAAATTCTTCTCTTCAAATTTCGTCTTCAAAATTTCTAAAGGCTCCTTGTGGAAGGAAAAAGGACCAAAGGTTTGCCGGCATAATGTTGGCCACATGTTACAAATGTCACCTTGCATGCCATCAAATTTCCAGTTCACCTAATATAGTTGGCATCTCAAGAGTGCTTTTATGTATGTTTAGTTACATATTCCATCCTTTGAGTTTCTCTCATGTCCCCAAAAAAAACCATACTTGGTGAGATTAGTTTTCACAAATTGGTATTCCAAATTAAATGCTTTGTTATGTTAGGAGAAGAGAAATTAGGAGAGCCTCCATACTTTTCCTTTTTATTGACATTCCCTACTGAAAAGCACAATTTGATCCAGATTTAAAATTAAGTTTGTTTTGACCCAGAAGGATCTATCTAACTGTTGAAGGCCTGGATACTAATCTTTGCATGTTTTATCCTAAGTTTTAATTACTGTGCAATGGTGGGAAAGTAATTGAAGTGCATGTTTGCTTGTTGTGCTTCTTGTAAAAAACACTTTTTTTTGTTGCTTTGGTAGCAAAAATGGCTGCTTTTAACATCTCACTCCCCCCACCCTTACCCCAATGTTCAATCACTGCTCTATTACCGCCTTAAAAAAAAGCAGCAAGGCATTTCATTGCTCTTTCTTGGCCTTGTCTTTAAAGGCATTGTGATGTGCATGTGTGAAGTTGTAGGTCGTGGAAGTCCCCGAGAATGCTTCAGTATCTTTGGCTTCTGATGTAACGCATATTTTCTTTTTACCTTTTTATTCGACAGGCTTTTCTCTACAGTTAATGCATCGTATTGTCTGTCTGTGGTTCTGTGCGCGTGAGAGAGAGAGAGAGAGAGAGACCAGTAGAAGTGTGTAGATGTCATTTGTCCCTTCCTGTTCTATTCTCTAACTGGCTCCTTTTGTTACCTGACTAGCAGGGAAAAGGGGGAGAGGCTGGTGCTGAAGTGTCACTATGAAGAGACTGGCCAGTATATGGGGCTTACACACTGCAAAGCTGCCAAAGGATTGGATGGAATGGTAAGGTCCACCTGACTGACAGACTTGACTGAATGGTCCAATGGTATTTACAAATGACTGACAATACTGTCGGGTCATATCACCGCCTTATAAGGAGCCCAAACATAACATATTATCACATTCACATGAAGATAACAAGAATAGAAGAGCAAGAATAAAATTTGAAGCTGCTTCCTTACAGAAATTCCTTTTACATAGTAAAGACACTGCCCCGATCTCCCTCTGTGTCCCCTCGTCTGATACAAGACGTAAATAAGAAATTATAGAAAGCTTGACTGGAAATATAATGTCCCCTTTTTGCACCTTTTTTTTTTTGGTCTGCGTTTGCTGTGGCTCAGATGAGCTTGATAAATTAATTGATGGGGGGTGTCTGTAATTGCATCTTAATGGGGGTCTGTAATTGCATCTTAATGGATTAAATGTGATTATTTTTTAATTTGTTTTATAGGGTTGCTGGGCTTAAGAAAAGAATGTCAGCAATTTAGGGCAATGCTTCTCAAGTAGTGGGTCAGGTCAGGACTCAAAAGTGGGTCATGAGATGTTCTGGCAGATTTGCAGAAACAAACTCAAATAGAAATACATGTATTTGTATTATAACAAATATTTGCTCCTGATCTCACCGTGGTTGTGAGACACCAGTTGAGAACTAACTGGTTTACGGTGTAACTTGTGGTTACCTGGTGTTTTTTTTTCCTTTCTTCCAGTTGGGCATTCCAGGAGAATGAATTGTTCTTTTAAGGACTTTGTCAAATAGATAAAGGGTTTGGTGTACTACCTGGGTCTAAGAGGAATTGCCTGCCTGTGTCTGAACTCCTCTCTTCAGAGATATGCACATGCAACAACAGAGCACTTGACTGATAGATATTAGGTGTATGTGCGCTGCTTGGCTCTTGACTCTACAAGCACCAGCAGCCATAGACATCGTGTAAGCTTCATCTCATGAAATGAGCTTGAATAAAACAAGTCCTCCTCGCTGTCTGAACCATGTGATCATATAGTTTTGCTGGGTTGTACAATAGTTTTAGTGGGGAAATGTGACCTTTTTTTTAACAATGCATTGTTGACTTGTCAGAAAATATTCACCTCAGTAGAGGCATCAGTCTTCCTTGCTCTTTCCATTATGGGGAAAACGAGTCTTAATTTGTTTGTTTTTTCGTACCCATCATTGGAAGGATGTGCTAAATTGTATTTGAACTGTCCGCTTACTTTATATACGTGTCCCTTTATCATGAATAACATGATGGATGAAATGCAATGCCAACTACTGTGGATTCCTACACAGGTTTGTGGAAGCCTGGAAAAATATTGTTAAGTGTTGGAAATTTTGGAAAAAGAAGTTGAGCCCCAATTTGGTAAACATTTTACGTAGGCATTGACCTACTTTACATTTAATATATTGTACTGAGTAGTTGTAAGTAATAACTTTCAGTTCTATGAAGTAATATATAACCGCTTACAGAGATGTTCATCTGTTGGCGCATTGTGCACCAGCCAAAAATCTTTACAAATACAGTAACAATTAACCCATTAAGACCTGAGACTGATTCTAACCCCAGACTTAGACGTATTTGGCCGCGGACCCCCATCTCAAAATATTTTGTTCCAGGGACTCACGTGAAGCGAATATTTGAGTTACAAATGTTCGCTTTAAAAAATATATATATTAAAAGATTTGCACACATTCTCACGATTTTTCAAAAATAGCAGAGTGCCGCGCTACGAGCTTGTGGATCTGCTATTTTTGAATAGCCAAAGAAAGTGACAGATGCGTTCCCGGTCTTAATGGGTTAAGATCTGGGCGAAGAGGGTAGTCTGATGCCTTGAAGGCAACAGACGTGAAAACGTGCATATTGTTTTTGCACGGATGACGTTTTCATTCAATTGGGGGATACAACTAGGATAGAATCCTTGATCACATTACTAACGCAGAACGAGACACAACTTCTGATTTAGTCAAAGGAAATCATGGTGTGACAGGAAAAGTAGGATTGCTTTTCAATCTTGTAGGCTCCCTGCGTATTTGTCAAGATTTTGACAGGGTCTGCCTATCTGCGTCATGTTGAGCATTTCTGCGGCACTGGTTTTTAGTTGAACTCTTGAGAGTGTTCACTCCACGAGTTACAGACCTATAAGGGTCTATTTGGTTCCTAACCATTTAGCATGGGGGGAACTCTGGAATCCACTCAAGGACACCACAGGGATCCCCAGACCCCACATTGAGAACCAGTGATCCAGTTCACATTTTGTTGTCACATTTTGTCCTCTCTCCATGGTTTGTAAAAAAAAAAAAGAAGAAAAAAAAGAACCTGAACAAGTTTTTGTAGGTTTTGTAACTTTTCACTCCGTGTTATCATCACATTTCATTTGAAGAGATGTTATCAGTCAAAACATTATTTGTTTTTGTTAATTGCTAACCAGTGTGTTTGCATTCTTGCAAATTGTTTTATACTGTACAGTGAGGCGAGTGTAAATTATTTTTCTAATAAAGTTATTGACTTTGATCAGTGTTGTGTGTTTCATTACAAAGGCAACAACAAAGTTAATAGAATGTATGATGACGTTTATCTGACCAGAGAGCGCTGTTTTGACGGGTGTTAAAAGGTAACAAGATTGATTGTGGGTGTTGTAGGTGCCTTACAGCAGTCTTTCCCAAACAGTGGGTGGGGACCCATTTTTGGTAAATGTCCCTTTTTTGTTACCTACATTTTGTTTGTGAATTATTTCAAAAGATTTTCAATAATCCCCCCCCCATTTTTTTTTTTTTTTACATTCTGCAAAATAATTTCATTAATAAAAATGATCAAAGAAGGAAAAGAAAAAAGTTTAAGTAGTGAAATAGCAGATCTACAATCTCACGACCACATCTCATTGTGGCGTGCTGTGAGCTTGTTGATCGGCTTTCTTTGGGGAACCACTGTCTTACTGGCTCTGAACTGACAGACATAGCATGATAAAATACACCCACAAATAACATTATTTAGACCCTACTTGTCAAAAAACCTGGAGGATCTGTGTACCTAGCCATTAATACATGGTGACAATAACATTTCCCCCCCTCTATTACAATACAATTTTTATTGACCTTTTGGTAAGTGTACAGTTGTTCCAACAGACATGGTAGCTATTGGTTGTGTATATTATATGTACTGTATATGGCAGTGGTTCAAAGTGGGGTCTGGGTCCCCAGGGATTCCAAGGGTTCCCCAGAAAAATGTGCTAACATGCCGTCAACATCAGTTTAACCACCTATATACATATAGGCTATTTGAAAACCGCAAGCTCACAACTACAAGCTACTTTGGAGGAGAAAAACATCATATTTTTGAAACATTTTAACAACAAGATGTCCCATAAATGTGTGCCGTAGATTTGAAAACTTGGAAATGGGACATTCTGAATAATGATTAATTTTACTTTTGGTACTTTAAAGTACATTTTGATGCCAATACTTTTGTACTTTTACTCAAGTACATTTTGAATTCCGTACTTTTACTTGCAACAGAGTATTGAGTATTGATACTTTTACTTCAGAAAAAAAATGTGAGTACTTTTTCCACCACTGGTTTGGAGTATAAACATGAAGCAACAATCTAAAAAGCCTGGCTGGACACACGCTGAAACCATAACAGGTACAAATTGAACTCTTTTTTTAAATTTGTACTATGACAAACTGAAGATTTTACAGAGTATATTGGGGGGGGGGGGGGGTCACGGACAGTCCCAGAGATAGGTTAATAACATCGTATGAGAGTCATGTTTCAGCAGGCTACGTTATTTTTTAAAAACATTTTTTAGGGGGTTCTAAATTGACCCGTACAAGTCTAACCCTGACAGTATCCACAAGTTTCCTAGGGCAGTGCAGAGCCTTCTATTAGAGAGTTGCGCCAATGAGGGGTCAGAAACAGCGTCGGTCACGTGGTTTATGTAGCTGGAAATAGTGACAAGGAGCCGTCGACTTCAATGCATTCCATGAACTATGTGTATGTAGAAGACCTGGCCCGAAGAAGTGAACGGAGTTGGCGCAACTCTCTAATAGATGGCAATGGGGCAGTGGTTCTCAAACTTTTCATGTCAAGGACCTAACAGACGACGTCACACTGATAAGAACCAGTATGCGTGCAACCAGTATGCGCGCAATGAAACCGAATGAAACCCATTCTATCAGGTCTCGCGAGGACGCGCCTCACCAGCCAACACACAAGAGGGGTTGGGGTGTGCTGAAACCAGCGCACCCCAAAACAACAGGTTGAGAATTGATTGCGCGAAACAATCACCTGTGCTTACCTGTGCTTGTCTCAATGTCGTTAAACAAATAATTGGTCAGCCCGCGGACCCCCATTTGAAAAGATAAGCCAAGGATCCCCAATAAGAGAAGATTTGTACGGCTCTAGCAGTGATTTTCCACTATTTTAATTTCGGGGACCCCAATTTATTTTGTAAAATCAATGTTAATTTAACTTAGAACTTAGTAACTCAGATAGTGTACTTGGTTCCATTTGTACACTCTCTGAGTTGGACCCGTTATGGTCCATTTGGTTCCATTTGTACACTCTCTGAGGGTCAATTTGGTTGATAAATTATCATTAAGCTGGGGACCCCCTGGAACTCCCTCAAGGACCCCTGGGGGTTAGGGTACAAATGTACCCTAACGGGTCCATTTGGTTCCATTTGTACACTGTCAAAGAAGTTAAGGGTAGGTCGGTCCTTGAAATGTAAAAGTTTGAGAAATCCGAGGTGGAAAGACTGGTGACGCGAGATTAGGTTGCTGCTTGTTTCTCCCGCAAAACTGGCAACAACACTGGTGGACGCACATCTCGCGGTGACGGACGGGAGTGACATCGTTAGGATTATAGCGAAACATTCCATGATCCGTCAGAAGGAAAACATAAGCGTTAACTAAAAACTATAAATGTAGCCTCAAAAAGGAGATTTTTTAAATGTGGATATTCCTCGGGGGAAGTGTAGAGAACGGAGATGACAAAATAGAGATGCACGCACGCGGATAATATGTGTTTTATATGAAAAAGAGCTACAATCAAATGCCTTCGAGCACAGTAAGTTTATGAACCATGTTTACTTGTTGTCGTCTACTAGCCGAGCTACCTTATAACTCACCAACTTAAAGCTTATTGTTGAGGGACGATTTGTGATTTACAACACGTTTAGTTAGTTATGAACACAACAGCTTTGTAACCACATGGACTCAATATATTGTCCTTATTCTGACCAAAACAAGCGAAAACACGCGAAAACAAGCGAGCATTCTGCCAAAAATGGAAGTTCATACAAGCATATCCTAACACATATCCTATTCTTCTAATGGCCGAAATGTATATAGGGCTGGAGTGGTTAAAGTATGTTTTGTAATAATATTCACAATCTGCAAAGTAACTCAAGTTTTGAAATAATTGTAGTGGATTAAAAGTACACTATTTGTCTCTGAGATTTAGTGGAGTAGAAGCAACATTATTGAACATTGGAAATACTCCAGTAAAGTAAAAAATCCTCAAAAGTGTACTTAAGTACAGTACTTAAGTAAATGTACTTAGTTACTTTACACCACTGTTTATTTCAAAGAGATGGTGTGTAGTATACTAGTGGACAAGCATAGAGCCTTGGGAACCCTTAATTTAAGTAACTTTTTTATTAATAACCTAATTGAATTAACTATAGTTCACTGGTTCTCAATGTTTGTTCCGGGGACCCCCAGGGGTCCTTGAGGCCGGGGGATCCAGGGGGTCCCCATGCAGCTAAATGATTAATAGTTAGGAACCAAATTGACCCCTACACGTCTGTAACTCTGAGATTGTACACATGGGACCATAGGGATTATGTGGTTGATTCATGTGTATTCTGTTCTAACAGCATGTATTGAAATTATGGCTGGAGTACATTGAAATTGATTGAATACTTTATTAACAGTTTGCAAAATAATACAGAGGTACAATTATACAATAATGCTAAAAATATAACTCAAAAAGTCCTAAGGGCTTGTTTCCATTGTGGTCCTATGATGACCGGAATACAGACATATTTCATGTGTATTTTGTCCTACGGTATGCATTGAAATGATGGCTTGAATACAGACATATTTCATGTGTATTTTGTCCTACAGTATGCATTGAAATGATGGCTTGAATACAGACATATTTCATGTGTATTTTGTCCTACAGTATGCATTGAAATGATGGCTTGAATACAGACATATTTCATGTGTATTTTGTCCTACATTATGCATTGAAATGATGGCTTGAATACAGACATATTTCATGTGTATTTTGTCCTACAGAGTGCATTGAAATGATGGCTGGAATACAGACATATTTCATGTGTATTTTGTCCTACAGAGTGCATTGAAATGATGGCTGGAATACAGACATATTTCATGTGTATTTTGTCCTACAGAGTGCATTGAAATGATGGCTGGAATACAGACATATTTCATGTGTATTTTGTCCTACAGAGTGCATTGAAATGATGGCTGGAATACAGACATATTTCATGTGTATTTTGTCCTACAGAGTGCATTGAAATGATGGCTGGAATACAGACATATTTCATGTGTATTTTGTCCTACAGAGTGCATTGAAATGATGGCCGGTGTACAGACGTATTGTGACAATCTGAAGCAGAGACTGAAGCTGGACGTCCTGAGAGAAATGTTCCGCCAATATCCTCTCTTCTGCTTCGTGCTGCTGTCCATGCTGTCCCTGACTGTACTGCTCAACAAGTATGATTGATCATTGCATGTTATCATTGCTGTCGGACAGAAACATCTTATGTGCGATGCGAGGGTGTGGTCTCTAGCCCAGTGGTTCTCAAACCTTTTCATGTCAAGGACCCCAAAATGATATGTATTTGGCCGCGGACCCCCATCTCAAAATATTTTGTTCCAGAGACCCCCAGAAGCAAAGGTTCCAGTTACAAATGTTCCCTTATGATTTCTCAAAAATAGCTGCTTGTAGATCTGCTAGTTTTGATTAGCCAACGTGTAAAATATGGTTAAAGTGGTTAAAATGGTATCCCCCCAAGGACCCCTGGGGGTCCCCGGACCCCACTTTGAGAACCAATGGTCTGGCCAACACCAACTCGGGACTACTGAATCGCTGCCCTCTAACTACAGTGTTGTTAGCTAAGCTGTCTCTTTGTAAATGAATGTCCTACTTGATCACACTACAGCATCACACAAAAGCATCAAAAGTAGCATATCCACAAGCTTGTAGATCTGCTACTTTTTATATTTTTTCATTTGAATCCTGAAAAGTAACAGTTTTTTCCACCCGACAGAGACGATAGGTACTATACTTCCATGTTATAACTGTACTGCTCAGCCTTAAAGGGATAGTTCACCCCCAAAATGACTTTTTTTCTATCGATTCGAAAATTCGCGAAATGTCGCATTCCTAAGTTAATTATTTGATGACCGGCAGTGGTTCCGGTAGGAGACAGAAATAGTCTCCTTTGTGTCTCCTAATGTATGTTTTTTTTCTTCTTCGTAAATTAATACCCTAACTTTGTCATACAAGAGTGTTGCACAGTAGTGAAAATAACTACTACTGCAAATGCAATGTGAGGCGTTGTGAGCTTGTAGATTGGCTATTTTTCACAGTTTTAAAGCGCTTTTAAAATAATAATAAAAAAGGAAGTAAGGAACGGTTTTGGACTTACAAGGTTTCCATCTGACAGCAACAATATACGTCCATGGTATACCCTAACTGTAGTACTTAACAGGTAGTATATCATTATTATGACAATATCGATATGGAGGTATTTGGTCAAACATTTTTGTGGTATTTTGATACTGTCCATATGACCCAGTAACCTCATTTCAACTTTTATTTATTTATTTTCAAAAAAAAGTGTTAAACAAGAGTAATTGTAATGAAACTAAAAGTTCCCATTTGAGCTGAAGTGAAGTGGGATATAATTGATTGCTTTAAAAAGTCTCAGTGATGTCAGACTTGGGTCCTCTATGCTTATTTGCAGGTATATTCATATTCTGATGGTGTTCTGGTCCTTCCTGGCGGGCCTGGTTACTTTCTATTGTTCTATTGGACCAGAAACTCTCCTCCCAAACATCTTCTATTCCATGAAGCCCAGGAACAAAGTAAGAACAATACAAACGGCACAAACCGCCGGATTACGGCTGAGGGACCGCGTCGCTTTGTTATGTAAATCAGTGGTTCTCAAACGTTTTCTTGTCAAGGATCCCAAAATGAATGTGTAAATATTTGAAAATAGTCGCTCTTAATGCTCACAACGTGTCACATTGCGGCACCTTTTGTGCTTGTAAATGTGCTATTGATTACTGATAAACTGATATTGATGCTAAATTAACTAATCTAGCTGTGGACCCCCTGGAGTCTCCTCAAGGACTCTTGGGGGTCCCCATACCCCACTTTGAGAACCAGTAATGTAAATAGCATCAATGCTGTTTGAAAGAGTATACTTTTCTGGGCTTTAGAAAAACATACATTTTCAAATTGAGACCATGCAGTTTTGATATAGTTTTAATGACATGTATGATGGGTTATTGTACTATTTAGGACCGGCCAAGCATTAAATTTAATAATAGTTAAAATAACAAGATTCTCAAAATACAGACACAATCCCGTGTCCTGGAATAAAACGTGAAACTGGTGGCCTAATTTCTTCATAATGATGAGTTTATGATAATGGTTATTACGAATTATTGTGTCTTTATTATGACGATGAGTTTGTGATGGTTATTATTAATTATTGTGCGTTTATAACGAGTTTTAGACAATGGTTATATAATTATTGCGTCTTCAATAAAGATGATGAGTTTATGATAATGGTTCTAACTCATTCTTGTGTCTTCAGCAACCAGAGCAGCAGGAGTTGTTCCCTCAGGGACACAGCTGTGCAGTGTGTGGGAAGGTCAAGTGTAAACGACACAGGTACGTTCAACCCTACAGGACATGCAGTATGCTAGTGGCAGTGGTGTGTTGGCCTGTCACTATAGGCTCTCTGCGCAGCAACCATATTGGAAAGAACTTGGGCCTCTTCCTTACTTCCGTCTGACCAATTATACTAATTAAGGCTCTGTTCCATTCTGGTCAAACAGAGTCTGCTACACCAGTGGGTGTCAAAGTGTGGTCCAGGGACCCTTGTGGTTCCTTGAGGGCGTTCCAAATGGCCCCTTACGGGTGTTATGGGGGTCCTTGAAATTAGGATAATATGGCTGCTGTCTGCTGTGCATAGAGCCTTTTATTTCATAATCATCTAATCACAATTATTTGAGATAGCCGCAATAATTTCTCTTAGTCGTCATAATCGTTTCTATGTTGAAAGATTTTCATGCATTTTCAAATATAAGACATTTGCGGAAATAGCTGATCTACAAGCTTACAACACGTCATGAAGTTGATTAGCAATTTCTGTTTTTTGTTTTGTTTTTAGCATTAAATGATTAAATATCAGTACGGTAATTTCTTTAAGTTCTTTAACTTCTATTTAAGTTATTTGTCATATTTGCTCTGTGCAATTTTTGTTTACGAAGCCTAAAAGGCAAACAGAAATAAGAAATGTATTCATATATTCTAATGTTCAGTGTCACGGACATTAAACCCTACAGCACTGGTTATCAAACTTTTACATTTTAAGGACCCCCAGTTTGGTATGCATGCACTAGGTCATGGACCCCCTACCTTACAGACCTGTATGGATCCATTTGGTATAATTATTTAGCTGGGGACCCCCTTGAACCCTCTCACGGACCCCTGGGGGTCCCCGGACCCTACTTTGAGAACCACTGCCCTACAGGAGGACATACAGTATACTAGTGGTAGTAGTGGCTGGTATCTGTTTGACCACACAACATAAGCATAAACTGGCACATTATGCTTATTCATTTGTGCACTATTCACTATTTATTATTTATTTTGTATTAATGGTTCTAGCAGTGTAAGTCTTTCCTTTAACTTGTATTGCTGATGATTTGTTAAAAGGAAACTTTATACATTCTTGATATTCTAGCAAGATTTAAAAAAATGTCAGACATTTTGCTAAGTCATCTTTATTTGTGACACCAGATTTCGTTCAATAATATCTGCTTCTAACTGAGTGCCTTAAATGGTAACACATGTTTCTATGTTAGACTGACTATAGTGATTTAGTTTAGAGAACCATATCATATTGAAGTTTTCCCAGAATTTTTGCCTTCACCAAATACTTAAGTGTGCCACTGTGCCACCTAGTGGACGTTAAGAAGTATTGCAATGTATTCGAACAGCCTGGGTGCTATTCAAACATCTGCATTTTGTTTTGTTCACAGACCAACCCTACTGCTTGAAAACTATCAGCCATGGTTGGACTTGAAAGTTCACTCAAAAGTGGACTCTTCGGTAGCAGAGGTATATCAGACAAGGCTTTATTTTTTTTATTTCTAATCTTAATTCATAATGCATTTGACTTTTCGCCAAGACTGTTCTTTTTCATCTTTTTTTCCATCTTCGACTTGTAGGTGTTTGAGTTGGTTCTGGAGAATTTCGTCTACCCCTGGTACAGGTGAGGTGGTTTTATTTTTAACTCTATATTGTAATAACACGTAGAGGAAATGTTTTAAAAATTGTCTTCCACTTTTCAGGGACATGACAGATGATGAGGCGTGCGTGGACGAGTTGAAAATTACATTTCGTTTCTTTGCGTCAGTGATAGTTCGACGAGCTCAGAAGGTAAATAAACCCTCTTCAGCTGATAAAACCACACAAAGGGTTGTGAAGTTTATAACATGTAATGTTGTCAGTATAATAGATTTGTAAGATATCTTGCTTTTGGCCAAGAGAAGTCTTCCCCAGCCATCCTACTGTATCTCTATTCAGAGAATGTGTAGTGTCTAGCACAGAAAATGTGTATTTGTACTGGATTTTAAATATGTTGCAGTAATCCAGGGTTGTTGTTTTTAACTGCTTTGTACCACGTTGACACTAGGTGGATGTTCCTGGTGTATTTGCTGACAAAGTGATGAAAGCAATAATGAAGCACATTGAAACCATTTCAGAAGCTAAAAAAAAAGGTATAATTTATTTCTACCACAGAATGTTAGAGCAGTTGTTCTCATACCTTTTCATGTCTAGGACCCCCAAATAAATGTGTATTTGGCCCATGAACCCACAACTATTTTGTGCCAGGGACCCCCATACAAGATTTGTGTTGTATAAAATGGCAGGTCTACAAGCTCGGCTATTTTCGATTAGTAGGGTTAAAGTGGTTAAACGTGGTTGATGCTAATTAACTAATTTAGCTGGGCAGTAGGACCCCCTGGAACCCTCTTAAGGACCCCATGGGGCTCCCAGGACCCCACTTTGAGAACCACTGTGTTAGAGAAACGAGTGTACCCATCCATCGTATCACTGAGGTGTGTGTGTGTGTGTGTGTGTGTGTGTGTGTGTGTGTGTGTGTGTGTGTGTGTGTGTGTGTGTGTGTGTGTGTGTGTGTGTGTGTGTGTGTGTGTGTGTGTGTGTGTGTGTGTGTGTGTGTGTGTGTGTGTGTGTGTGTGTGTGTGTGTGTGTGTGTGTGTGCGCGCGCGTATTGTGTGTGTGTGGGGGATATACAGTGAAGAATGGAGAGGAGTTGCAGCAGGCGGCGCTGGAAGAGTACGGCGCCGACCTGCACATCGCCCTGCGGAGCCGCAAAGACGAGCTGCTGTATCTGAGAAAGCTCACTGAGCTGCTGTTCGCTTACGTCATGCCTCCTAAAGCCACTGACTGCAGGTAAGCAGCTGAGTTAACCCATTAAGGCCTGAGGTTCCGATTCTACAAAATGTCTTCTAAAATGTTGTTACATCAGTGGTTCTCAAACCTTTCCATGTCAAGGACCCCCATCTCAAAATACTTTGTTCCAGGGACCCCCCCCCCCCCCCCCCCCAGAAGCAAAGATTTGATTTAAAAACGGTTGCTTTAAAATAAATATATATTCAAAGATTTGTACAAATGTTCGCGATTTTTCAAAAATAGCAGATCTACAAGCTTGTAGATCTGCTATTTTTGAATAGCCTTAAGTATAAAATAATGGTTTAAGTGGTTACACAGATGCATTCCCGGTCTTAATGGGTTAAGAAAAAAAAGAGGTTGCGCCTCAACAATGGGATTTCTCTGTGGAGTGCTGCTAATCCCCAAAATCCAGTATACACATCAAAAACACTCAAAAGGTATGGTACTTTTTGATCGTTTGGGAGGCTTGACGTTGCCTACCTGCACATCAAAAAGACACTGACTGCAGGTGAGCAGTAGGGGTGCAGCAGTTGTTTTTTTCAATCTCTCCTCACAACTTAATAACGCAAGTTAATGCCGATCATAAAAGTAATGCTTGCCAAGCAGTCTTCTTCATACAAAATGTATGGAGTGAAACATTTTGTAGTTGTAGCAGAGAGACGCATGAGAACAGGTTGGACAAAATGGAAACAAGGATTTAAAAAAAAAAATGTTTTACCCCTTTTCTCCTCAATTTAGTTATGACAATTAATTCCTCCCCACACACATTTCTGTGTGTTGTCACTACCGTTGTATCTAACTGGCTCACCTGCTAGTGAGGAGCCCCCACCGCGAGGACATAGCGCTTCCGTCCCACTCCTCCCGCCCATCGCTCCCTGCTGACTGGTGATGCCCCAGGCCCATGATAGGATTACTGATAAGGGGACAAAATATACATTTTGCTTAAAGAAAAAGAAGTGAAAATAGCTCATCCAGTAGCACACACCCTTATTAGTTTTTAAGGAGTAATAAGTAACTAGAGTAACTTGCTACTCTTCCTGAGTAACTTGCCCAACACTGACCATTAAGTCCCCAGCTACCCCAGTATTCCACCTTAGGCTAGTGTGAGGTACTAGTCTTCAGTTGAAAACGATCCGAGCACTCGAAAATGAACTGAGAGGGCGTAAAATTGTACTTTAATCATGTATTTGAATTTTAGTTTTGTAATATGTGATTAAAGTCCATGTCATGGCTCCTGTTGATCCTAGAAGCACCAATCTACGTTTTTAACTCTCTTTGTATCTCCTTTTGAGCACCTGGTCGATCTCTTATTTCGCACTACTCTTCAGTTGTTTGTGTTGTTTGTGTTGCTTGTCCTCAGGTCTCTGGCTCTGTTGCTGAGAGAGGTGATGGCCGGTTCTGTCATGCTGCCCACCATGGACTTCATGGCTGATCCTGTAAGCATCCTGTAGGGCAGTAAGACATTGTGAATGTGTGCTCAGATGGTCATCTGCCATGAGGTGAACGATATTCTGTTCATACTGTGTTGACGGCATACTCATATCTTTTCAGGATACTGTGAACTTGATGGTGCTCATATTCGTTGACAACACTCCGGTGAGTCATTTTGTAGTTTTTAGCTTGAAGACTTTGTGATATTATTTACATGTTATAGTTTATTGTCAATGTGTAAATCTACAGTGAAATGCCACACACCATGCCAAAATCAACTACAGACCTTTTATTAAATCAATTCAATCTTTATTAGGAGCCAAATCACAACAAGTTGTCTCAAGGCACTTTACATATAGAGCAGAGACCCGATATTGTTCCACCCTCAGCAAGCAATTTTGTGGCGGTGGCAACGAAAACTCTCCCTTTTAACTGGAAGAAACGTCAGGCAGACTCAGGCTCTAGGGTGGGAGGCCATCTGCCTTGACTGTTTCGGGGGGAGAGAGGAGAGCGACAGAGGACGAGGGAGAGATACAAGAAATGGCAACAATAGCAGCAACAAAAGTGAAACTATCACAGTAATAACAATAATGCAAGTAGTAGCAACAGCAGTAGTTTAAAACTATGGCGTGACAATAGACGTACATAGACAATGTACATAATGCACGCATATGTATACATTATATACCACAATATACAGTACACAATATTGTTTTTATTATATAACAATAATGTCTCTGAGCAAGACACTTCCCTCAGAGCTCTACAGTATACTAGTGTATTTTCTGTTTTCTGTTATTGTGAGGAAACTGAACATAGCAGATCGACAAGCTCTCAACGCGTCGCAGCGCGACGCGTTGTGAGCTTGTCGATCTGCTATGTTCTGGAAAAGCTTTCCCCACAATATGGATGCTGGGGTTTAAGTGGTTAACCCCTCGTGATTAGCACTCATCTGGGTTAAGCTGAAAACCAAATTCCCCCCCGTGGGATGAAATGGGTCAAAAAGGTTTGAGAATCACTGCTCCAATTAGCTAGTTAGTTTATTAATTATCTTAATTAGTTAGTTAGTTAGTTAATTATCTTAATTAGTAGTTGGGCTCAAACTTGGAATGTTACTGTCTCCTCAGCCAGAGGTAGCCACGGAACCCCCGTCTGCCCTAGTTCCCTTTCTGCAGAAATATGGTGACATCAGCAACAGGAAGCCGTCTGTAAGTATCACGTACACACACACACACACACACACACACACACACACACACACACACACACACACACACACACACACACACACACACACACACACACACACACACACACACACACACACACACACACACACAGATAGAGAGGTCATCTTTGGGAGCTCACTGACAACACACTATTGTTGCTGTCAGTGAGCTCCCAAAACTGTTACTTTTCAGATGATTATGATCTGGTATTATTTAGTCACAAGCTCTTGTTAATACTTTTCATTGGTTCAATATTCATAAAACCCATAGAATGACTGAAAAAAAGAGAAGCACATTCTATTCTATCTCGATTCATTTTTGCTACTTTTATGTGACACTATCATACGATGAAGAATAATATAGAGCATTCATTTATGAATAAGCTTATACAATAAAATATGGATACGTTTTCTCACGGACAGCTTTAGTTATCATAGCTTCTAGCTCCCTTTCTCTCCCCTTTTCCCTCTCTTTTACTTCCCCTAAAAGTGTGACCTACTCTGTCTGTCTGTCTGTCTGTTTGTCCATTCATCCATGTCACGTAATATCTCTCTATCGATGCTGTATTTCTCTTTATCTTCCACTCTCTTCTGCCTCCCTTCCATCCTTCCCTCCCTCCCTCGCTCCGTCTGGTTTCTGCAGGTGTTGAAGTTGGAGCTGAAGGAGATCAGAGAGGAGCAGGACCTGCTGTTTGGCTTCATGAACTTTCTGAAACAGGAGGGAGCCGTGCACGTGCTTCAGTTCTGTCTCACTGTGGGTAAGTGTACTCTATGTGCGTGTTCTACAGTTCTGCCTCACCGTGTGTGTGTGTGTGCACATTAACAATTATTTGTTTTTAATAGTGCAAATAGCAATTTTCGTACGCCACCATTGCACAACGAAAACATTCATACACATTCAGTGGCACACACTTTTCTGTCTAGAAATGTTTTGCACTTGACAACCCCAATGTCGCACCAGTAATTTCTGTTACATCTAATGTTCTTATATCCACTCTCACCAGCCTTAACTGTAACTTCAAAAGTTATATGCACTCTAACCAGCCTTTCCTGTAACATCTAAGCCAGTTGGCAACATAACTCTGCTCAATACTGAATAGGATTAAGGGATAGCTCTGTGAAGTGGGTATTACGCAAGGGATAATGCATGGGGAGGTAGTCATTATTGAAATTTAAATTTCAATAATGACTACCTCCCCATGCATTATCCCGCTTATTACACGGCTACTTAATAAATACATAAATACATTTACCCAAAAGTAACAACAAAACGAAGTATTTCCTTGCTTACGGCAATGAAAGTATTCCATAAGTATTGGGCTGGGCGGACAAGTTCGCCTCGCAAAAACAAATGACGAAATGGAAAAAAACTCGCCCCAAAACACACTCGCCCCCCATTCTATTTACTGCCGATTTGCCTGTAATACCGCCGGATTTGCCCCGGGGCGACTGTGTTTTGGGGCGAGCGTTTTGGTATTCCCCCGTTGTTGCACCACGATAAACAAGGAAGTGCAGTGGATCAAATAGAATGACTTCTCGGTTATTGCATCGTCTATTTCTCACTTCAAATGTTTTCAAAAACATTCTTGAGAGCAACGTTTAGTTGTAAATGACATTGTTTGTTTGTTTACATGGCTGTCATGTTGGATAAAGCATATAACCAAGCAGCACAGGTTGACATGAGCAGGTGTTCTGAGTCTCTGATTACACAGCGGTCCGTTATAGAGCTCATCGGTCATTATCCAGAAATAATGACCGATGACTGACCAATCAGAATCGAGCATTCAACCAAGCCGTGTAATAATATTTTATATTTTCTCCTATAAGAGGGTTTAGGACCCATCCGTGGCGAAAGTTTTTCTTTCCGTCGTGAAAATGTGTCTTTCGCTGTGACGCCATGCTGTGGAAAACACGCCCATAGGCTAAGCTTTGCAGGACGTGCTGTGATTGGCTAGCGAGACTCATGATGAAATTAATAATAATGTAAGCACGTCACTTCGCAGGACGTGCTGTGATTGGCTACCGAGATGCAAATTAATAACTCATAAATATCACTGCTTACTTCACACTGGGTGTGATTTTTACTATTAACATATCACTCTTTTATTCCAGAGGAGTTTAACAATAGGATTCTGAGTCCAGAGCTGAGTGACAATGAGCAGCAACGCCTCCACGGTGAGGTCGAGCACATTTACGAGACGTACTGCCTCGAGGAGAGCATCGACAAGATCCGCTTTGAACCCGCCATCGTGGAGGAGATCAAGAACAGTAAGGGGACACACACCCCCTCATGACCAGTGTTTGGCTCTGTTTTGATGTATTTAATGACAGAAACACTTGAATCAACAATTCATTGTTTACATTTTGTCCAACCTGTTCTCATGTGTCTCTCTGCTACAACTACAAAATGTTTCACTCCATACATTTTGTCTCTTATGAAGAAGATTGCCTAAGCAAGCATTACTTTTATGATCGGCATTAGCTTGCTTTATTAACACAATCAGTGCCAGGTATTAATTCATTAATCCATCCAAAACTGCCAGCGTTTTTACCTCATTTTGACGATCCACAGAGATCCACGGAAGCCACGATGTGCACAGGGGGATTTGAAATGGCGTAGATCTGCGCCAATGGCAGGGAATGTGTTAACTCATTGAGTGCCAGCATTGCCAGAATTATTTCAGAATGATGTTGTCCCAGTGCCAGTGTTTTTTTCACAGAAAACAAAAAGTGCTTAGGAAGCGAGATACAGCCTTTTTCAGTTCTAAGTTAAACAAGGAGTGGATGGAGCTGCAAATCTTTAGATGATGATATCTTGGGTTCTGAACATGTTTTTAAAAAAAAAAAAAAAAAAAAAAAAAACACGTCAAACACGTCATTGGCACGTTGAGCCATAGCGGTAAAAACACGTGAAACACGTTAATGGCACTCAGTGAGTTAAGTTGTGAGGAGAAATTGAAAAACAATGCTGTTTTGGTAGCTCCACACTTTCCATTAACTAACCAGTTGTCAAACAGAAATGTAGAACAAACTAATAATGTCAGCCACTCACTTACACCAAATGTTTTTGTATGATTTTTTAATTTTTATTCGACTTCCAATTTAAATGTATGTGTATTATAATAATTTATAATGAACCATGATGTAAAGTTCTGAGCTTGTGTTTGTCCGATATAAGCGGAGCGTCTCTGTGTTGTCAGTTGCTGAGGGTCCATACAGCGAGGTGGTCAAGCTGCAGACCGTGCCCTGTCTGTTCCAGGCCTACGAACACGTCCTGTCCCTGCTGGAGAGAGTGTTCACACCCATGTTCTGTCACAGTGACGAGGTGAGACTGGTACCATGCAGGCTCATGAACGTTCGGCCAAAATAGCTGAACTACAAGTGAGCTACCTCTGTCTTACTTCTGTATTACTTTGTCTGTGTTTTGCAGTATTTCAGACACCTGCTAAGAGGAGTTGAATCTCCAACAAGGAACTCCAGAATTAACAGGTGGGTGTTCCCTGCTGTCATACAGTCTATCCCACCCATAACCTTTTTATGCACACATCACTCTTCACGTACTTGACCGATCTTGGAACCTATTACCCAACAAGCTGTCATTTCATTATTAAAACCAAATATCCACTAAACATACACAACTCCTGATAGCCCAAAGTAAAAAGTGTTAAGAAAAGTGTATAAAATCATCTTTAACCCATTAAGACCGGGAACGCATCCGAGTCATTTTTAGATTTTTTTACTATTCAAAAATAGCAGATCTACAAGCTCATAGCGTGGCACCGAGTGCCACGCTATGAGCTTGTAGATCTGCTATTTTTTTTAAATTGTGCAATATTTTTAATGCAAACATTTGTAACTCGAATCTTAGCTGCTGGGGAATTCTACAAATGTCTTCCAAATCCTAACATTTTTCTGAAAAACATATGTCACTCTATGAGTGGTTCTCAAACCTTTCCATGTCAAGGACCACCCAAAATTATATGCATTTGGCCGCAGGACCCATCTCAAAATATGTTGTTCCAGGGACCCCCAGAAGCAAAGATTTGAGTTAAAAATGTTCATCTTAACTCACTGAGTGCCATTAACGTGTTTCACGCGTTTTTACCGCTATGGCTCAACGTGCCATTAACGTGTTTGACGTGTTTTTAAAAAATTAGTAAAAAAACCAAAACATGTTCAGAACCCAAGATATCATCATCTGAAGATTTGGAGCTCCATCCACTCCTTGTTTAACTTAGAACTGAAAAAGGCTGTATCTCGCTTCCTAAGCACTTTTTGTTTTCTATGAAGAAAACGCTGGCACTGGGACAACATCATTCTGAAATAATTCTGGCAATGCTGGCACTCAATGAGTTAAAACATATATTCAAAGTTGTGCACAAAGTTTCCACGATTAAAAAAAATAATTGCAGATCTACAAGCTCATAGCGCAGCACTCTGTGCCGCTTTATGAGCTTGTAGATCTGCTATTTTTGAATAGCCAAAGAAATCGTAAAATGACACAGATGTGTTCCCGGTCTTAATGGGTTAATTAATCAATATTGAGGCAAAAGTTTGAAATAACGGTGATATTGACTTTAAGTCATATCGCCCAAGCCCTAATGTGCATCATTTTTGCGGTGAGCTCCGCATTCATGTCCTTGTGCGTATTGTTCCAGGAATAGCTTCAGTATGGATGACATGAGGTGAGTAGGTTACAGCATGATGTGACACCACGTCACCACTGCCTGACTGGACTTTGGTTTGCTGCATGCAAAATATGCACACCTGTATTGGAACAGCAAGTGTTTGCTTGAGAAATGAAGCAGAGTGAAACCTGAGATGTCTTGAGAAAGCTTTCATAAGATGTTGGCTGTTACGCTTGTGTTTCTGTTGTGAATTTCTCCCGCTGATGCTACGGCTTGTGAATTTGAATGTAATTTTGTTTAGAAGAAAGCGCATTTATGCTAAAAAAGACTCATCATCGCTAAACTACAACTATAAGCTATAAACTCTGTTTCAACGTTGAATTATTTCCAGTCAACTAGTTGGACATACAAAATACTGAATACTGAGTGCTGTAAGTGATATATTCTGATAGTAATTATTTGCTACAGTATGGAGTGTTTGTTCAGTTTGTTCACTCTTTAGTAAACAGAACATACATTTCAGGTGGGTTGCCATTTTCTGCCAGTCAGGAGAGAGTACCCATTCATCAGCTTAAATCGTATAGTGTTCCAGTCCCAATTTTGTCTGCTCATTTCTTTGTGTCATCACTCCCAATTTCACTTGTTTATCCTGTGTCCTGTGTGAGTTTTCTCTACTGATTGAATACAATTGGTATCCTGACCTGAAAATGTATTTTCTGCTGGAGAGAGGGCGAGACCCCTGTTACCGAACAAACACTCTGTAGCTATGATTACCATCAGAATATGGAGCTTTTACTTTTTAACAAAAAAAAACGTAGTTTTAACCAAAAAAATATCATTTACACTTTTAATAGGAAGACCGATGTCACCGTTGTTGTCAAAATCCCCATAAAATTAACCCCATAATGATCACACACCAAAAGCTCCTGTGTATTTTCCTGGATCTTGTTTCTCTTCATACACTTAAAGTTTGTCTGTTTTTTTTTTTTTTTGGTGTAACAAGTACTGTATAATTATTTTAAGTCGGTCTCACTCTGCATGCACAAACAGTCGATAACAATTGAAATCACAAGGCCATCTTTATCTATCATAGCACTGTTTTACTTTATGCATGCTGCACAACTGATGCATTGTTGCTGCACCATGGTGAGGAAACGGGTAGGAACACACATGGTTGGATGGGTTTTGCAGCATGACCTAGCAAGGTATACTTTGGAGCAGTTTGGATGTTTTACCTCATTACTAATGCTCGTGCTAGATGGCACCGTTTCTGTCTACTCACTCTGTGTCTCAGAGGAGGGCTGTGGACTACCAGTGACATCACCGGTAGGCAGGTTTGGTCATTTCAAACAATGTTTTATTTAACCCATTAAGGCTTGAGTCCGATTCTTTAAATGTTTTCTAAATCCTAACAGATTTTTGAAAAAAATATAAAACCTTTTTTTTTTACGATTTAAAAAAAATAGCAGATCTACAAGCTCAAGGACTTCTATTGCAGTGTGCTTATACCGGTAAGGCTGCAGTTTCTATTGGCTTGGAATCTCCGTCAACGATGGCATTGGTAGGCAGGTTTGTGAACTGTCCAGAGCCCAATTCTGAGACTTAGCGAGTAGACGGGAATGGTGCCACCTTAAGTTATAACGAGCATTAGTGAGTGATCGGGACCAAATATATGAAGATACGGTTGAAAATGGGTGAAGTTCTTCTTTAACTTTCAGAAGATGTAACTAAGGAATGATTTGCTTCTTCTTTTGAAATATACTCATTTGGTTCTACTCTATAAATCAGTGGTTCTCAAAATGGGGTCTGGGGAGTCGGGGACCCCAAGGGATCCTTGGGGGTGGTTCCATGGGTTCCCAATCAAAATGAGTCTTATGAGTCTGTAACTCTTGACAGTGTGCAAATTTTTTTTGCGATCATTTGCACACTGTCAAGAGTTATGGGGGTCCGTGGCCTTATACACACCAAACTGGGGGTCCTTGAAATGAGAAAGTTTTGAGAACCACTGCTTATAAATAACGCTGAAGAAAGAATGGTCTCCAATGCAAATGCAATGGACTCATTGTAGATGTTTGAAGCTGGACTCGTACAGTAGCATGACTCCATTGTTGACTCACACAGGAACCCGTCCAAACGAGGCGAGACGTTCGGGATCAGCAGGATCGGGAGTAAAATCAAAGGGGTGTTCAAGAGCACCACCATGGAGGGAGCCATGCTGCCCAGTCCCATCAACAACACAGACGACGACGCGGTGAGAGCAAAATAGCAGAGATGTAGTGGAGCAGAGGTTAAATTATTGAAAATGGGAAATACTCCAGTAAAGTAAGAAAATCCTCAAAAGCGTTCTTAAGTACAGTACTTGAGTAAATGTTACTTTACACACCACTGGTGTTAGGTTGCATCAGTGAGTGTGTCCGTTGCTCAAAGTAGTTTACAGTGTGGCGTTGTTTGAGGTGAGTATTTACAGAGAAGCTTTTCCGTCAACGTGGCTCACAGTTCCTTCTGTATAGATGCACTCTACAGCCCGACCGATGCCAGATGTTTGGGTCTGATGCCGATCCCGATTTTGTCCCAGACCACCGATTACTAATGTTTTAATCAATATTTTGGTCAAAATGTGCAACATTTTCTAATCGTTGTAGCTCAATGCACATGGAGAGACTTACATTTTTTCCTCAATTGAAAACTGTTCCCACATTATTCACAATAGCTCAGAAGGGCTTCTCTCCAGGGTGAATTCTCTGATGGTTCTTTAAAGCATCATATTGGTTAACCCTTCTTACACGGTTCATTCAAGTGTGAATTGCTTGAATGTGTTTCTTTAAGGAGCAGTAGCGTTTGAACCATTTCTTACACTGGTCACAGAAGTAGTAGTTTTCTGAATGAATTATCTGGTGAGATCTGAGGCCTTGGCCAGTGCTGAACCTTTTATCACACTGGTCACAGTGGTAGGGCTTCTCTCCTGTATGACTTCTCTGGTGAGATCTGAGGCCTTGGTCAGTGCTGAACCATTTATCACACTGGTCACAGTGGTAGGGCTTCTCTCCTGTATGAATTCTCTGGTGAGATCTGAGGCCTTGGTCAGTGCTGAACCATTTATCACACTGGTCACAGTGGTAGGGCTTCTCTCCTGTATGTATTCTCTGGTGTCTTTTGAGATGATTTCTTTGGCTGAACTTTTCCCCACACTGGTCACAGGGGTAGGGCTTCTCTCCTGTATGAATTCTCTGGTGTCGTTTGAGACCAATACTTTGGCTGAACTTTTCCCCACACTGGTCACAGGGGTAGGGCTTCTCTCCTGTATGAATTCTCTGGTGTTGTTTGAGATGACTACTTCGGCTGAACTTTTCCCCACACTGGTCACAGTGGTAGGGCTTCTCTCCTGTATGAATTCTCTGGTGTTGTTTGAGACTACTACTTTGGCTGAACGTTTCCCCACACTGGTCACAGCGATAGGGCTTCTCTCCTGTATGAATTCTCTGGTGTTGTTTGAGATGACTACTTTGGCGGAACGTTTCCCCACACTGGTCACAGCGGTAGGGCTTCTCTCCTGTATGAATTCTCTGGTGAAGTTTGAGATGACTACTTCGGCTGAACTTTTCCCCACACTGGTCACAGCGGTAGGGCTTCTCTCCTGTATGAATTCTCTGGTGAAGTTTGAGATGACTACTTCGGCTGAACTTTTCCCCACACTGGTCACAGTGGTAGGGCTTCTCTCCTGTATGAATTCTCTGGTGACGTTTGAGATGAATACTTTGGCTGAACTTTTTCCCACATTGGTCACAGGGGTAGGGCTTCTCTCCTGTATGAATTCTCTGGTGACGTTTGAGATGACTGTTTCTGAAGAACTTATTCCCACACTGGTCACAGCAGAAATGTTTCTTCACTGGTAGTTGGGCAGGAAAGACCTCTGGAATGGAGAATGAGGGGAGATAAATAAACCATAAAATGAATAGAAATAACATGGAAGCTGTGTTGTATTACCAACTGATAGTGTTCTAATTGTAAAAGCATCTGGCACTACTTCCTTCTTCAAACTGATACAGTAGGTGATATACTAGGCTGTTTCATGCACCATTTAACCAGTTAATACAACATACCATCACTGTCGGTGGGAACCTTGTATGTCCAAAACTGTTACTTTTCAGAAAATGGAAAAAATAACCATGTGTTCCATTGGATCCAATGTAGTTATTTGAGCAGACCCTATTGTATTATTTATTCACCAGCTCTTGTTAATTATTTTCATTGGTACAATATTTATAAAATCCACAGACACACTTAACCACTTTCACCTATACTTTAAATTTATTATTTTTAAATCTAGCTATTTTTGCTACTTTTGTGTGTAACTCACTGTAACTTGTATGCCAAAGTAGGGCATTAGGTCTTGTGAAATTTGTCAAACCTTTTCGAAAACAGACGATCTAGCTCACAACGCACGTTTTGAGCTGTAGATGGTCTATTTTCGAATATAAAATTGTGTGTAATCAGTTAATGTATGTTTTATAAAAATAATCCAAATATACAAAGTAACTTGAACTAAAGTTTTAAAATAATTGTAGTGGAGTAAAACATACACTATTTGCCTCTGAGATGTATTGGAGAAGAAGTATAAAGTATTGATAAAAGGAAATACTCAAGTAAAGTAAAAGTACCTCAAGATTGCACTTAGTACTCAAGGAAATAGTGAATGGTCTATTTTATGTAGCGCTTTTTATCCAAGGCACTTTACAATGTGCATAACATTCACACACACATTCACTGACGGCTGGGGAGTGTCTTGCTCAAGGTCAAGGACACTTCGACAGTAACTTTGGGGGAGCCCGGGACGGCCGCTCTACCTCCTGAGCCACTGCCGTCCCAAGTAAATGTACTTAGTTACTTTCCACCTCTGCCATGAAATGATGCTCTTATATAGTACCGGCGGTATCAATGCTAATCAAACACACACAGACTAAACTCCTCTCTCTCTCTCTCTCACACCCACTCACTCACACACACACACACACACACACACACACACACACACACACACACACACACACACACACACACACACACACACACCAATACTCCCTTCACATTCCTTCTCTCCTGTATAAATTCTCTGGTTCTTCTGCTTTAAGTTTTCTCACACAGTGTAGTGATTCATTGTGTTTTATCCTCTCTTTTCATTGTATTCATGGACACTGTAACTATTCAGTTTTGTAAACTGCTATTTGAGCATGAATAAAGAAACCTTAACCTTAATTCTTTGGTCTGCAGCTCTTATCTACAGTTGATTTGCTGCTGGAAGGAAGCATACTCCGCTACTCTGTCCAGTGTTAATATAACAGTTCTGTATCTGCTGGTTGTAGCCCATTGAAGATGAAGGGAGACTTGAAAGTGACATAAAAGCAGCACATACCTGTTCTGTGTAACGAGATTCCAGGCATCAGCATTGCTTCGTGCAGCCTGCGGCCATGGCTCTGTTGCTGTTCCTCTACTGACACTGTTGACAAGCTTTTAGAGGCCATCTTTCTTCTGAAAACCCTAAATAGTTAATCTTCAGTCCATTTGGATAGTTGATATTTCAGGCAGGACTTTACCATTTGATCAAGTTCAGTATGGTAATGAACGACTTAATGAGTTAATAATGAAAAATATTCGTACACCACTCCACTTTGACTACACAACTCCGCAACCGACCTAGACCCACAGAGCAGCACATACAGACTGTAAGCAGGACACAGCCAGTGTCCACTCTCTGCTCCAGCCTCCTACACTCGCCTCATGCATGCAGATGATTGGGAGAGAGCAGACGGATACTCCCCAGTGAGCAGGCAGATACTCCCCCACACATTCCCCAGTTTCTTGAACAAGAGTTTGACCGTTTGAACACAGTCCAAGGACAAACACAGGCTGATGTAGTGAAATAAAAACATATGAATCTGTGGTGTTGACTGTAGCTGACAAAATGTAAGCCGTAAGCCCGTAAGGGTCCTGTAAGGGACAGGGTCCATTTGGTTCCCAACTATAATTTACAATTTAGGCATTTAACAGACGCTCCTTATCAAGAGCGACTTAGAGTAAGCAAGGTAAACACATACAAATGCAAAGAGACAGTGTAGTGCCTCAGTAGGATCACGTGACGTGGAAATATTTTTGAAATTTATGGATGCCAGTCTTGAAGTCTTGCGGAATTGAAACTCTCAAAAGATCATTAAAACCATGACTCAGATACGATATTAAATGATAGTAGAAAGATTTATTTACAGCACTGTAACAGTCACAGAACATACACATACATACATCCTTCACAAGCAAAGCACACAGATAGACTGACTTGCTCTTCCCTGACTGTCTGCTCATAATTGGCTAAAGGAAAAAAATAATACATTTGATCTTTTCTGCTGAGTTTGTTAGTGCTAAAACATATCCTCTGCACAGCCATAAAATAAAGGGGCCACTGACTTGCTGGCAGCTGTGACCTGCCGACCTGAACTCCCTTTTCCGGCCTTATCTGTTTGAGGCCATGCATGTTCTCAGCTCTCAAACTTAAAGTACCAAAAGTAAAAGTACTCATTGTGCAGAATGTCCCATTTCACAAGTTCCATTTGAAAATAGCAGATCTACGCATCGCGACGCATTGTGAGCTTGTAGATCGGCTATCTTCAAATGGACGAAATATATATAGGGCTGAAGTAACTAGTTACTAAAGCTGTCAAATAATTGTAGTGGAGTAAAAGTACAATATTTGCCTCCGAGATGTAGTGGAGTAGAAGTAAAAGTATTGAAATGGGAAATACTCCAGTAAAGTAAACATTTCCCAAAATGCCGATCCCGATTTTGTAGTTCTTTTTTGAGGCACGGAATTTACTTTTAAGATATCGTTTGGATAGAATTTAGTTGTTTAACTTCATATATGTGGTCAATTAATCATGACAGAGCCTATTTGAAAATAATTCAGGGAACCGGCAGGGGCGGGCAGTGACACGTATGTATCCGAAAAAGGCAACCTATTTTCGGCATAGCCTCTTCAAAAGTCCCCTTGCGTCATATTGGCTGGTGGTGGGAAAAATTAGCTGCTGGGGAACGAACTGCTGATTGGCTGAAGGGATTGTCAGTCAACGGTACTAATCCAGCCCAGCTGTTTGACAACAGTTTTTTTCTTTTTTTGATCTCTGAAGTTGCCTAGAACCCCTTTAATAATAGTAACTTCTTGATAGATACAAAATACAGTTTAACATTTTTTTTTAATTCAGAGGCCGATATACTGTATGATATATCAGCCAATCGGTGTAGCTCAATGCACATGGAGAGACTTACATTTTTTCCTCAATTGAAAACTGTTCCCACATTATTCACAATAGCTCAGAAGGGCTTCTCTCCAGGGTGAATTCTCTGATGGTTCTTTAAAGCATCATATTGGTTAACCCTTCTTACACGGTTCATTCAAGTGTGAATTGCTTGAATGTGTTTCTTTAAGGAGCGGTGGCGTTTGAACCATTTCTTACACTGATCACAGAAGTAGTAGTTTTCTGAATGAATTATCTGGTGAGATCTGAGGCCTTGGCCAGTGCTGAACCATTTATCACACTGGTCACAGTGGTAGGGCTTCTCTCCTGTATGAATTCTCTGGTGACCTTTGAGATCACTGTTTCTGAAGAACTTATTCCCACACTGATCACAGAAGTAGTAGTTTTCTGAATGAATTATCTGGTGAGATCTGAGGCCTTGGCCAGTGCTGAACCATTTATCACACTGGTCACAGGGGTAGGGCTTCTCTCCTGTATGAATTCTCTGGTGTTGTTTGAGACCACTACTTTGGCTGAACTTTTCCCCACACTGGTCACAGGGGTAGGGCTTCTCTCCTGTATGAATTCTCTGGTGTTGTTTGAGATGACTATTTCGGCTGAACTTTTCCCCACACTGGTCACAGCGATAGGGCTTCTCTCCTGTATGAATTCTCTGGTGACGTTTGAGACCACTACTTTGGCTGAACGTTTCCCCACACTGGTCACAGTGGTAGGGCTTCTCTCCTGTATGAATTCTTTGGTGACTTTTGAGGTGACCACTTTGGCTGAACTGTTCCCCACACTGGTCACAGCGGTAGGGCTTCTCTCCTGTATGAATTCTCTGGTGTTGTTTGAGAATACTACTTCGGCTGAACTTTTCCCCACACTGGTCACAGTGGTAGGGCTTCTCTCCTGTATGAATTTTCTGGTGTTGTTTGAGATGACTACTTTGTCTGAACTTTTCCCCACACTGGTCACAGGAGTAGGGCTTCTCTCCTGTATGAATTCTCTGGTGACATTTGAGATCACTGTTTCTGAAGAACTTTTTCCCACACTGGTCACAGCAGAAATGTTTCTTCACTGGTAGTTGGGCAGGACAGACCTCTGGAATGGAGAATGAGGGGAGATAAATATACCATAAAATGAATAGAAATAACATGGAAGCTGTGTTGTATTACCAACTGATAGTGTTCTAATTGTAAAAGCATCTGGCACTACTTCCTTCTTCAAACTGATACAGTAGGTGATACACTAGGCTGTTTCATGCACCATTTAACCAGTTAATACACCATACCATCACTGTTGGGTCGGAACCTTGTATGTCCAAAACTGTTACTTTTCAGAAAATGGAAAAAATAACCTGTGTTCCAATAGATCCAATGTAGTTATTTGAGCAGACCCTGTTGCAATATTTATTCACCAGCTCTTGTTAATTATTTTCATTGATACAATATTTATAAAACCCAAAGACAAATTTAACCACTTTCACCTATACTTTCAATTTCTTATTTTTAACAATAGCTATTTTTGCTACTTTTGTGTGTAACTCACTGTTGTAGCTTGTATGCCAAAGTAGGGCATTCATTTCCAAAAATAAATAAAAGTTGAAATATGGAGATTTGAGATTTCTGCCTGATGGCAACAATATTTGTTATACAGGAACTGCCATGCCCAGATTAGCCTGGTGACTGATCTGTAGCCCATTAAAATGCAAGGAAACAGCGGTCGAAGAAGTGCTCACATTTTTTTCCTAGTAAAAGGAGTAAAAGTAGCAATACCACATGAAAAAAAAACCTCTGATACAAGTAAAAGGCCTGCATTTAAAATCTGACTTGAGTAAAAGTACAAAAATATTGTCAACAAACGATACTTTAGAGTACCAACGTCAAAGTATTCAGATTTTTCTAAATTTGTCCAACTTTTTCGAAAACAGCCGATCTACAGCTCAAAACTCACGTTTTGAGCTGTAGATGGGCTATTTTTGAATAGCCAAAGTATAAGATTGGGTGTAATCGGTTAATGTATGTTTTATCAAAATAATACAAATCTACAAAGTAACCTGAACTAAAGTTTTCAAATAATTGTAGTGTAGTAAAACATACAGTACAGTAGTAAAGTAAAAGTACCTCAAGATTACACTTAGTTGTGAATGGTTCATTTATATAGTGCTTTACAATGTGCATTACATTCACCCATTCACACACACATTCACTGACGGCTGGGGAGTGTCTTGCTCAAGGTCAAGGACACTTCGACAGTATCTCTGGGGGAGTTACCTTCTGGTTCCCAGCGGCCGCTCTACCTCCTGAGCCACTGCCGTCCCTAGTAAATGTACTTAGTTACTTTCCACCACTGCCATGAAATGAGGCTCTTATATAGTACCGGTATCTATGCTAATCAAACACGCACAGATAAACTCCTCTCTCTCACTCACACACACACACACACACACACACACACACACACACACACACACACACACACACACACACACACACACACACACACACATACACACACACACACACACACACACACACACTACAATACTCCCTTCACATTCCTTCTCTCCTGTATAAATTCTCTGGTGAGATGGGAGGCATTTTTGCTTCTGCTTTAAGTTTTCTCACACAGTGTAGAGATTCAGTGTGTTTTATCCTCTCTTTTCATTTTAATCATAGACACTGCAAATATTCAGTTTTGTAAACTGCTATTTGAGCATGAATAAACAAACCTTAACCTTAATTCTGTGGTCTGCAGCTCTTATCTACAGTTGATTTGCTGCTGGAAGGAAGCATACTCCGCTACTCTGTCCAGTGTTAATATAACAGTTCTGTATCTGCTGGTTGTAGCCTATTGAAGATGAAGGGAGACTTGAAACATAAAAGCAGCACATACCTGTTCTGTGTAACATCATTCCAGGCATCAGCATTGCTTCGAGCAGTCTGCGTCCATGGATCTGTTGCTGTTCCTCTTCTGACACCGTTGAAAAGCTTTCGGAGGACATATTTCTTCTGAAAACCCTAAATAGTTCATCTTCAGTCCATTTGGATAGTTGATATTTCAGGCAGGGTTTTACCAGCTGGGATCTGAATGTACTTCAGTATGGTAATGAACGACTTAAAGTTAATAATAAAAAGTATTCGTACACAACTCCGCAACCGACCTAGACCCACAGAGCAGCACCTACAGACTGTCAGGACACAGCCAGTGTCCACTCTCTGCTCCAGCCTCCTACACTCGCCACATGCATGCAGATGATTGGGAGAGAGCAGACAGATACTCCCCAGAGAGCAGGCAGATACTCCCCCACTCACTCCCCAGTCTCTTGAACAAAAGTTTGACAGTTTGAACACAGTCCAAGGACAAACACAGGCTGAGGTTGCGAAATAAAAACATATCAATCTGTAGCCGACAAAATGTAAGCTGATTGAAACTGACAAATGGACCCCGTAAGTGTGCTGTAAGGGACAGGGTCCATTTGGTTCCCAACTATATTTACAATTTAGACATTTAGCAGACGCTCCTTATCAAGAGCGACTTACAGTAAGCAAGGTAAACACATTCAAATGCAGAGAGAAACTGACAAATTGTTATTCATTTGGGTTTCTTTGACGTGAAAATGTTTGAGAACCACTGGATTAGACAGACCATTATAATTATGAAGAATAATTAATTTCAATATTAATGATCGAACCTGGGACCTCCGGCTCCCCAGGAGAGCTCAAAGTGGGGTCCAGGGACCCTCAGGATTCCTTGAGGGGGTTCCAGGGGGTCCCCAGCCAAATGATTGATAGTTAGGAACCAATTGGACCCTTATGGGTCTGTAACTCTGAGAGTGTACAAATGCGAGAGTAGATCAAAAATGTTATCAAATGGGAGTCCGTGGCCTTATGCATATCAAACTGGGGGTCCTAGAAATAGAAAATGGTTGAGAATCACTGCTATAGCCGTAAAAATCTTCTCTTATGGGGGTCTCTGGCATATCTTTTCAAATAGGGGGTCCACGGGCTGATTTCTGTCAATTTCTGGGGTCCTTGGCATGAAAAAGTTTGAGAAGCACTGCCGTATAGTGTGTAAGGCATGGGGTCCTGGACCCCTAGGGGGTCCTCAGAGTTACTACAGGGGGGCCGCCAATTCTTTGTGTGATTGGATATTTTTTTTTACATTAACCACTTGAACCCTATAATCCCTATTCTGAAGAGAACTTAAGCCAAAAATAGCAGATCTACAAGCTCGCACCGCCTCGCACTGCGAGGATTTGTGAGCTTGTAGATCTGCTATTTTTGGCAAAGAGTTTGGTGTTGGTCTATGAAATCTATGAAAATACAACTTTATACAGTATGTAGTGGGGGTCCCTGCTTCATCTCTCTTTCAGCCAGGGGGTCCTTGGACTGAAAACGTTGAAGACCCCTGGTGTAAGGGTCCATCTTCTGGACCCCCTGGTGGTCCTCAGACCAGACAGTAAAGTGTTGTTTTGGGTGCTCCCCAGGTGGAGGAGGCCATGATGGTGATGGAGGACGACTCCCCCGCAGAGCTGATCAGCGCGGCGGGCTCGCTGCGTAACCTGTCCGCGTGGCGCATAACCATCCCTTACGTCGACTTCTACGACGACGACATCAAGAGGGAGAGGATCCCCGTCTTCTGCATCGACGTGGAACGCAACGACCGGAGGGAAGGTGAGAGGAAAGAAACAACACGTCTCTGGACTTGCACGTTGTCAGGCTAGCGCCGCAACATTGTGACTATTAATATAGCTCTGAGAGTGTACAAATGGGACCAAATGGAACCTTTTTCATTTTGTTGTTGTTGTGGTTTGTTGATTGATTGGGGATGTCGAGGAGGTTGGCAGCATCCGACCTGAGGGAGCGGGAGCGGGCGTGGCATTGGAGGAGTTCAGAGAGGTAGCGGGGAGCCTGGTTGTTGCTCGCCTCGTTCCCAGCCTTACTCATCTGCGAAGAGAAAAGCGTGGTCACGACCTAATGCAGAGAGTGTATATAGGGGCGGGACTTCTGTTGTACGCATTTCCCCCGGAAACTGTCTTTATTCGACCAATATTAACACTTGTTTCATTCATGGAGAATGTAAACAGATTTGTAAAGCAAACAGAAAAACAGCATCTCACAGCATGAGACAAGAAATCCTGTCTATTTGAAATATTGATGCTGGCAATTAAGAAAGGTATCACAAGAGAATAGTTGAAACCAGAGATGCCAACAGTTGATGAATGGATGGAAATAATCTATACAATCTTTGGTAATGGAGAGGTTGACATTCTCTTTGAGGCTGAAGTTTGCCAAGATAAGTTCGGGTGAATTAATCACACATAAGGACCTTTAGAGAAACACTGGATTGTACGGCGTGTTTTTAGGATAGAATCTTGCCAGCACCCTCCTTTGAGGTCTCAATGAAGAATAAGATAATGCATTTCGCAGGTATATAAGTCTGATAACTCTGTTTGTTTGTTTTCTACTACCTGCAGTTGGACACGAAACTGAGAAGTGGTCAGTCTTCAGGAGATACCTTGAATTCTACGTCCTGGAGTCCAAACTCACTGAATTCCACGGTAAGATGTTCCTAATTTGATTGATTGATTGAATACTTTATTATATATTAGTCAGAATTGTAAATAATGGATATGTATCAACATAGCATAAAAAAACAATTCCAACCACTTGCAACCCGGCATCCTTTTATTGGGCATGGCATTATAGGCAAACTTTGTTTGTTTATTTATTTAATATTAAAATGTCAAAAATAGTGAAAATAGCTACAAGCTCACAACAGTCGTACTATGAAGTGTACAGGGCTTAAGTCAACTGTTAACCATTTTTCCATTGTAACGGGTGTTGTGTGATCATATTTGCTCAAACAGCCACTGCTTTACATTAATATTTTGTTCCATCTCTTTGAAGGCTCATTTGCCGATGCACAGCTGCCTTCCAAAAGAATCATTGGACCAAAGAACCATGAATTCCTTACATCAAAGAGGGTGGAATTTGAGGAGTATTTACAGGTATTATGTCGTGTGTGTGTGTGTGTGTGTGTGTGTGTGTGTGTGTGTGTGTGTGTGTGTGTGTGTGTGTGTGTGTGTGTGTGTGTGTGTGTGTGTGTGTGTGTGTGTGTGTGTGTGGAATTAGGTAGGAATCTATTAATTCCAATGGGAGAGTGAACGTGAACAACACAGCTTCTAAACAAGTCTTTACCCCATGGTCATTGGTCACTGTAACTAAATATTGGACCCAATCGCCACAAGTCGCCACACAGTTTCTGAATATTTTGACACTAACATGGCTTTCTTCCGAGAGACACATCAGGAGAAAATCTACTTTATTATCAACCTTTCTTTGTCCCAGCAGCACACTCTCTCAGGATCTACAGTAGCACCAGTAAACGTCAGACGGCGCCTACTTAGGAGACCATTTGTATGCAATTTGTGTACCATTTTGCCTCTAGTGGCTCAAATTGGGATGGCGTATCTGTCTAAATCCACCATCTTTGTCCATAGTTCACCACCCCAGCTGACAGGCAACCTTGACCAACCTGTAGGAGTTGCTAATGCAGTGACAGCGAACACCCTCCCTGTCTGGCTGCCCTCTTGCAAATACGGCCAATTGTGTTTGTTGAAATCCCTGGATGATTCAAACTCTGAGTCTCTGCGGTGGCATGCAGGAACTTAAAATGGGGTTCGAGCAGTGATTTAATATTTGTGTGTGTGTGTGTGTGTGTGTGTGTGTGTGTGTGTGTGTGTGTGTGTGTGTGTGTGTGTGTGTGTGTGTGTGTGTGTGTGTGTGTGTGTGTGTGTGTGTGTGTGTGTGTGTGTGTGTGTGTGTGTGTGTGTGTGTGTGTGTGTGTGTGTGTGTGTGTGTGTGTGTGTTTTCAGAGGCTGCTAAAGCACCCAGAGCTGAATAACAGCCAGCTGTTGGCTGACTTCCTGTCGCCTCACAGCATGGAGTCTCAGTTCCTGGACAAGATGCTGCCTGACGTCAACCTGGGTGAGTCAAAACCATCCGACCCAGCAGCACTGAAACGTACGGTTGATCTACAAGCTTTGTGAGCTCGTAAATAAGCAATTTTTCCTTTTTGTTTTTTAAATGAGTTTTATAAAGTACTTCCCCGGTTATGTTTCTAATGGAAACTTAAACAAAAACACATCACAGAGCTTCATGGGTTCTGGAAAGGTCCAGGCAATGGAAGGTTCTGGGTTACCCTTCATAGCCTAAAAGTGCCAAAAATAATCCAAACCAGCTCTCTCCACTAGATGGCAGTGTTAATCAATCAATGAATCAATCAACACTCTTGGGCAGCTATCTGATGTTCCTGTTTGAGGATTGTGACTTGGTACATTGCTCTCACATAGAAGAAAAAAAATACAGCAGATGAAAAAAGTACACACTAATCTGAGTAATTTCTTTCACAGGTAAAATCTTCAAGTCTGTACCAGGCAAACTCATGAAAGAGGTGAGAAAGTGACCGGTAAACCCTTTTAATGTAAAATGCTGAATAAATCGCTAATTTATTAATGTAATGTATGTAGGAGCAATCGACAAGAAGATGACAAAATAATGTGACAATTAAATAAAAGTACATGTTATCGATATCGATATCTAACTGTATTTTGAAGAGTCATAATGATAATTCAAGTTATCTATGTCCAATAACGTTCAGTATCTTAAAAGGTGAAGAACAAATGATGTCTGAAGCTGTCTGCTTCCTGTATTCAATTAGCTGGAGAGAAGTGATTACAACACCACACGCAGAAGGAGACAATAGCAGCACAGCTACTTCACTTAGTCTGTGGTTACAAAGCACAGTTTCACTTTCATGGAACCTTTCCAACAGGTGTGAAACATTAAAGAGGAAGATACAGCTCTGGTGAAACAAACAAGTCTTATCTGTCGTGTATTTCAGGCAGACATTTGAAACACACCCCCACACATACTGTATGACATAGAGCAATAGATGATATGGAGGATAACGTTGCACCATTGACATATTTTCTATAATGAGTAAATTCTATCACACTTAACTGCAGTGAAGTTATCTACAATTGTATTTGAATCCGGCCTTGCTAATAAATGATAAAAACAACCTGCTATAGTATAGTGAAATGCATTGTTGCATGATGAGAATCTAGAGCATTCTGGGGATGTTTTTGGCATAATTCATTCAACCAAAACAGCCATGATGGGAATGTAATTTAAGGATAACCTCAGTCAGTGGTGGAAAGTAACTAAGTACATTTACTCAAGTACTGTAACTTTGAGGTATTTTTACTTTACTGGAGTATTTCCAATTTTCAGTTATTTTACTTCTACTCCCCTACATCTCAGAGGCAAATATTGTACTTTTACTCCACTACAATATTTTAAAAACTTTAGCTACTAGTCACTTTGAAGATATACATTATTATATTACATTACATTATATATATTAACCCCTTCAGCCCTGTTTTATACATAGGCTATTTGAAAATCTACAAGCTCAAACGCGTTGTGAGCTTGTAGATCTTGTAGAGCTTGTAGATCTTTCAAACAGTTCAGTACTTTTACTTTTGGTACTTTAAGTACATTTTGATGCCAATACTTTTGTACTTTTACTCATTTCGAACACAGGCCTTTTACTTGTAACAGAGTATTTTTATATATCGTGGTATTGCTGCTTTTACTTAAGTAAAATATCTGAGTACTTCTTCCACCACTGACCTCAGTTACGTACAGGGTTGCATTGCTCATGGGACGGCCTAACACGCCGTGCAAAACAACCTTTTTGAACAGGAGCACGTGCACGCACATGCATAGATTTAAAACAACTTTAAATTCACACCTCAACAAAGTTAACAAAGGCTGCCGACCGCCGGTTGTCACACCAGCATGAATTAACATAGGATTAACATAGGAATGAGCCTAGATGCATATCAATTGTCCATTGTGTGACCTGTAGTGTAGGTGTTAAGCGACATGCGCGTGACGTCTTTAAAATAGAGTGCAACCACTTTAGAATTCAGCAATGCAACCCTGGTTATGTACCCGTTTGTACCCACTCCCACACTCTTTTAACATCCAAGTCACATTCCTGCAGAGGCATTCATCCAAGCTACTCATGCATGCGTGCGTTTCAGAGAAGTGGAGGTGATCTCTCAGTGCTGTGTTTGACTTCTTGTATTTTCAGAAAGGCCAGAACCTGGAGCCGTTCATCCAGTCTTTCTTTAACTCCTGCGAGTCTCCTAAAGCCAAACCCAGCCGGCAAGAAATCACCGTTGTCAGTCCCAGCGCCGAGAACAACAAGATGGTACGCGCAGGGTTAGAACCAACTGCCCTAACTTATTTATTGAGAAGGAAATGGAAGTGCTGCTGACCTAACTGACCTCGCTCAGTATCAGGGGGATGTATAGCCTCACACTAAATCATTGTGTTTTTTTCTCTGTCGGATAAACCAAAGTCTTTGTACTGCTTTTAGCTTGCACTCTTATCTAGAGTTTCTTACAGTCAGCGAGCAGGTGACTCTTCAGTGTCACCTTTCCATGCCAAAAAGCAAAGTGAATGTCATAATCCAGTCGACGTCAGCAGTTATGAAGAGTGATTAATAATAACATTAAGATACAACTAGACACATATGAAATAGTATGTTTCTGCGTACTGCTGGCTGTTTGATTAAATTTAGATAATTAAAGGGATCCGATACAAACCAGAAAATATATGCACAAATAGATTTTGGTCATACTCGAATGGTCGGGTGGTGCATAGGCCTAGCTTGTGAATAGAGAGTCACAATTAAGTTCAAATCCTTGACTGTGGAAATTGGAACGTTAACGAATAACAGTTTTAATGCTTTATTATTGATCATGTGTAAAAACTCAGTCCTGATTTAATGAATGAGAACCGGCAAAGCGATCCTGGCACATACAGTAATGGTCTTTTTGGTTGACTGATGGCTTCACTAACTCTCTTGTAGCTGATCGGCGATCTGTTTAAGAACAACGCTAACCTTCCTGAGAGCTGTGAGAGGAAATACAACCAGAACTGCTTCATGGAGATGATGCCTGTGAGTGGCATGTACGACTACCTGATGTATACAGGTGAGTGGGACAATCCCTGTCATCATTACATCTACCTTATGTATGTGGGTGAGTGGGACAATTACTTTTCATCTTCATCGGATGATTGCAATGTTATAAGACTAAAAACTAAGAGTATTAGAATGCATGTTCAGAAGCAAGTTTCCATAAAACCCCTAAATGGTCTCGGATATTTCATAAAAGCAAAAGTTAAAGCCCCTATATGCAGTTTCTCCAACTGGTTTGGCTGGCTGTACTGTATGTAGAACTATGTTCCTAGGTTTACAATGATAATACCTAAAGGTCATAATTCTCCATATTGTGCTAATTGTTTAGGTAACAGAGCGCTATCTCCTTTCATGCTTACAGTCTATCCCAGGGGTCTTCAACGTTTTTTTCAGGCCAAGGACCCCTTAGCTCTTAGCTGAGAGAGAGATGAAGCAGGGACCACCACTACTACATATTTGTATAAAATTGTGTTGCAGATTAAACTTTTTCATAGATTTCATACATAGCTTCATAGACTTGTTTGACAGCACTATCATCAGTGTTACTCTATGTTTGTTTGTTTACATATTATCTTGTCTATTAATATGTTGGATTCATGTTAATGTGTATTTTCAGTCATTTAACCTCTTAAATCCTCAATACTTAGTAAACTTGACCTTTGGCTCTGTACTTATGGTCTGCTCTTCTTTCCCTCCACACCAAACCTGTTGGCCGATACATAGCAGATCTACAAGCTCACAACACGTCGCGCTGCGATGTGTTGTGAGCTTGTAGATCTGCAATTTTGTGGCATATGTTCCTATCAGAAAAGAGATGCTAGGGTTCATACGGTTAAATGGAACAAATGGAAGAACCAAAAGGAGGACCCATGAGGTCCATTTGTACACTCTCAGAGTTAAAACTAGCAGAGGATTTGACACTATAGATCAGAGTCCCAGCGATAACATACTGGAAATGAAAAAGGTCCAGGACGCTGAGGATAAAATCAGGATATTTTCCTTAATAATAATAATAATAACTAGAAAAAGTGCTCCTCGGAGCACAACTCTCCGCTGTTGGGAATGTTGGGAATGTTCTATCTGTATAAGTGTCCTATCCGTCCTGTCTGTATAAGTGTCCTATCCCTCCTGTCTGTATAAGTGTCCTATCCGTCCTGTCTATGTAAGTGTCCTATCCGTCCTGTCTGTGTAAGTGTCCTATCCGTCCTGTCTGTGTAAGTGTCCTATCCAATTGTTACAGTATCCGCCATTTCTCAACCATTTCGTGATTGTTCCTGTCTTACCTCACTCTTACCAGACTTGTGTTGGGAATGTTGGGAATGTTCTAATTCTTATGTTCTAACTGTCCTATCCATCCTGTCTGTATAAGTGTCCGATCCGTCCTGTCTGTATAAGTGTCCTATCCGTCTGTATAAGTGTCCTATCCGTCTTGTCTGTATAAGTGTCCTATCCGTCCTGTCTATGTAAGTGTCCTATCCCTCCTGTCTGTGTAAGTGTCCTATCCCTCCTGTCTGTATAAGTGTCCTATCCGTCCTGTCTGTATACTGTAGGTGTCCTATCCGTCCTGTCTGTATACTGTAAGTGTCCTATCCGTCCTGTCTGTGTAAGTGTCATATCCCTCCTGTCTATGTAAGTGTCCTATCCGTCCTGTCTGTGTAAGTGTTCTATCCGTCCTGTCTGTATAAGTGTCCTATCCGTCCTGTCTGTATAAGTGTCCTATCCGTCCTGTCTGTATAAGTGTCCTATCCGTCCTGTCTGTGTACTGTAAGTGTCCTATCCGTCTGTGTAAGTGTCATATCCCTCCTGTCTATATAAGTGTCCTATCTGTCCTATCTGCCAATTATGTATCAGCCATGCAGCCATTTCGTGATGGTTCCTGTCTTACCTCACTTTGACAGTGACAAAGACACTGTCAAAGTGATGCCATGTATTTATACAGTATTTCACCGTATTGTCACGTGTCACGTGAGGCTTGACCAATCGGTGTGTCATATTTAGAAAGTGAAAACGAAACTCTCCTGCGGAGAGTAATAATAATAACCTATAGAGCACCGAAGTCTGACGTAATTTACACATCCTAGGTTTGTCTACCTGGTTCGCTGTTTTCCACCCCCATTCTGAATCCCCATAGACGTATTTAATATCGCGTCAAATAAGAACTGTGTTCCAAAAATAAACAAATGACCCTGGCGGTTTTACTCTTATGGATATGAAGCATCAACTGACGGTGAGAAAACGATAATGTTACTTCCGCCGAATTAGTTACATTTTCGCCAGAAACAGACTGTATCAAATATAAGTGACTGACTATCGTAAACGATACAGAACCTCCTCCCTGACAATATCGCAGAGACAGTTTGTTTATTTTTGGACCACAACTCTTATATGAGACGATTCTAAGATGACCCAATGTTATTCTCCATAGCGAAATTACTTTACGAACGTGGGGATGAACAAGTGACGTCAGGACTTCTGTACTCTATAGAGCTTTTCTAGATACCCAAAGTTTCTTTACAAAACAACACAAAAACTATAAATGTATCAAAAGCTAAGCAAAACAAAATAGTTAAAATGAAAAGGTAAAAGGGGGGTTTACATTAGTAAAGACAAGTCTCTGATTTGGGGGCGCTCCCCCAGAAGGAGTCTCCTGCTAAAATCAGGAGTGCTGGCAGGTATGTGATGCAGGTATGCTGATGTCTTGTTGTGTCCTGTGTGGATGGACAGGTCGGGTGGTGTTCCACATGCCCGACTGGCTCCATCACGTCATGTCAGCGGGGAGGATCCTGCTGAAGAACACGTTCGAGGCCTACATGGACCAGTACATGCACTTCAAACTGGACCAGATCCTCCAGGAGCACCGCATGGTCTCCCTGATCACACAGCTCAGAGGTAGGACTGTGTGTGTGTGTGTGTGTGTGTGTGTGTGTGTGTGTGTGTGTGTGTGTGTGTGTGTTTGTGCGTGCGTGCGTGTGTGTACGTGTGAGGGCCAAATGTCCCCACAAGTGTAGTTGATTTTGAGAAATGGACATTGTATGGGCAATTTTCCTGGTCCTCAATACAGAAGTCGTGTTTTGAGCATAAAAAAATATTTTTAACGTTGGGTTTACTAAAACATAGATTTTTAACGTTGGGTTTACTAAAAAAATATATTTTTAACGTTGGGTTTACATTTACAATTAGGAATAGATTCAGTTTAGGATTAGGAATTTATAGGTCAGGTTCAGGGGTTAGGGTTAAATGTATTATTTATCCTTGGTTGCCATGCAGGTGTCACAAGTGGTTAAAAAACTAGATGAGGAAGAACTCACTAATATAAAAAAGGAGGAATATCTTTTCTCTAGTAGACAGAGTCTACCTGGCACCTTTACTAATACAAATAACCAATTCGGTGGAAACCGTTACAAGAGGCACATAGTAACGGGGCTGGGATGCGAACCAGGCAACTGTATCCCAGGTGGCCTCTCTCTACTAACCCAGCTGCCAATATATCATATTACAAACTGTAGCTGCTGAAGAGAATACGAAGGAAACCCCCTGGCCAGTGGACAACATTTCCAGAAAGACAGACAGACCGTTTGACTTTATTTGGATGCTGTTCAAAGAGTCTGCTCTGCAGTTCTCAGTCTCACGAATTAGTTCCACAAGTGCTTCATTTGAATATGGGACACACGCTGCTTCCCTTACCACTGTGTGGCGCTGACGTGCCTCGCGCCAGTGACGGCTGTATACCTAATGTATGATGCAGTCGATGTGTCCAAGGCACGCGATGTGCACCGCAATGTTAAAGTTTGTATGAATACGGCGTCACGCTATGGTTAACCGCTGATAAACCACAAACACTCCACGTGTACACCTTTTTACAAAAACATGCTCCAAAACAGCTGTCCCCTGTGTGTGTGTGTGTGTGTGTGTGTGTGTGTGTGTGTGTGTGTGTGTGTGTGTGTGTGTGTGTGTGTGTGTGTGTGTGTGTGTGTGTGTGTGTGTGTGTGTGTGTGTGTGTGTGTGTGTGTTGTGTGTGCATGCTTGTACTTGTGTGGGTGTTCTATCTTTGGACTGATGCACTCGGACCAATGCAAGAATAGAGCATTTACAAAGGAGCCATTGGTAGTTATTTGTGCTTGCTTGCCTGCCTTCGTAACAGACGGGTGTAATTTTAGGATTTAGGATAAAGCTACGGTTAGACACCTAATGGTTGAGGCGAGGCTGTGGTATTTTAGTGGTGAGTGTTTTTAAGGGTTCCATCATGTGCATCACTGGAATAGCCGCACAATGATAGCTGTGTGTGCATGTGTGTGTGTATTACCGTAATTTCGAGCGCCAGATGACCCCACAACTATAATAGAATTTGAAGAAATTATATTGTGGGGGCCATTTCCCTGGTCTTCATAAGACAAATTCTAGTTTTATGGTGAAGTGGATACCTGTAGACTTAGGATACTCTTTCACCAGGACACGAGTCGAGGTGGATCTTCAATCGTCAAGCTTTATTTCGTGCCGGCAGGTTACAAACAGCATAGCAGAAGCAGGCAGTGCTCACAAGCTCATCTGCGTTCTAATCTAATCGAATGATATCTTTACTCAGTATTCATACACTTTTTATCTGACTCAGTCTCTTTGGTCGAGCCCCCTCCTTCCTCATCCATGTCTGGTCATTTCTCAATCTATCAGGCAGTGGCTCAGGGGTAGGCAGTGGCTCAGTGGTTAAAAAACTAGATGAGGAAGAACTCACTAATATAAAAAAGGAGGAATATCATTTCTCTAGTAGACAGAGTCTACCTGGCACCTTTACTAATACAAATAACCAATTCAGTGGAAACCGTTACAAGAGGTAGAGTGGCCGTTAAAAGAGGTAGAGTGGCCGGTAGAGTGAACTGCAAACCGCAAGGTTCCCAGTTCGAGTTGGTGTCGAAGTGTCCTTGAGCAAGACGCTGAACCCCTAATTGCTCCCGATGAGCAGGTTGGTGCCTTGCATGGTTTCCTTCTCCATCGGTGTATGAATGTGCGTGTGAATGGGTTAATGGCACAATCAATGTAAAGCGCTTTGGATAAAAGCGCTATATAAATGCACCATTTACCATTTACCATCAGGCACATAACAGCATCTTCCATGTAAATTATCTCTTTTCCGCAAATTTAAGAGTTCGCTCTGACATGATATTAATTCTGTGAAATAAGAGTTCATTGGTCTGATATCATTCTTGATCATGACATCATTTAATGTGTATACTTGCTTATGGGACCTTCTATGGCTCCCTTCCCAGGTTTTTCCCAGAAATGGACGTCAGACCCTTGCCCTAGTAGCACTGAATGTGTGCTGAACTCTGGGGAAGTAGCTGCTTCCCCAGCTACTCTTATTGCATGAGTACATTAACTCAACACCTGCTCTAGACGGCTTCTAACGTTACATACTACATGTAGGTTTTCTGCCACTACAATGGTTTAAAAAAAGGTTCGGGGAGTTAGTCTTACAATTAGGAAAAGATTCCGGTTAAGGTTATGGTTAGGATTAGGCATTTAGAGGTTAGGTTTAGGGGTTGAAGTTTTGCCTGATTTAGTAGCGTGCCCTGCACCGCAAATAGTGGTGTGTGTGCTGTGAGACAAAGTCCAGGTGTGTGCCTTGGGATTTTGTGACAAGCACACATTATTATTGCAACACATGACACAACTATACAAGATTTGAGATTTCTCTTTTCCCAATACAAAGGCACATTTTATACCCTGAAAAATATCGCTGTTGTAGCACACATTTTCTGAAATGTCTTCGCTATGAATACAGGCCTTCTCTTGAGATTTTGACTTGCCCATTGGTGTGCCCTTGGGGCACATAAAGTTTGAAAACCACTGCTTTATTATCACGATGCATAGAGACAGGAAAGAGAGGGTAAATAGAGGGGAGACAAAAGCCATGAGTCATAAGTACAGTAGGATTTAATCCAAGGACCTCATGAGTGTGTGTGTATGTGGTCTGAACACTGACTGGTTGAGACACATCAGGGAGGCACTTAGTCACAAACTTTGCCTTCATGCTGCGTTCACACAGGCAGCTACTGTACAAAGCTACAGGCTACCATTTATTTTCAATCTTTGTCTTCTATAAAACCCTATAAGGGCCTCGGATATTCCATAAAAGCAAAGTTTAAAGCCTCAATCTGTGATTTCTTCACCTGTTTTGCAGTATGTAGAACAGCAGGAACAATGTTACTAAAACATCATCATTTTACATATTGTGTTAACTGTTTAGGAAACAGCGCTTGTGTATGTGGGAGGACAACATTTATACAACATGTGTATCTCACATCTTTCAGTTGTGAGATTTTATTTTGCTTGAATCCACGAGGAGGCACGCGGGCTCAATACCAATACCAGAATCAGGTTTATTGTCACATCACAGGTTTAATTAAAAAAAGTGGGTGAAATGTGTGTCTATATACTCACACTAGTAGGCTACCTGAGATAAGATATGTGCATGAACATAGCAGCAATGTATACTGTGCATGATATACTTATGGACGTTAGTTAAGGTGCTTGGGAAAAAAAAGTCAAAAGTCAGTGCGTTATACACAGGATTACGGTGCAAAATGTCAGTGTGTGTCGACCGCATAATCCACATAGACTGACATATAGTCAGCAAGTAGTGCCATGAGGAGGAGCAAAGAAAAATAGCGGGAAAAGGAAAACAAAGTCACTTGTAGGCTACTCATGTAATCCACGGGTGGGTCCAAGGAAGAGCTAAATCCAAGTCATGTGTCCCTGGTATAATCCACAGGAAGAAATACAGAAAATAAAGAAATATATTTTGTTCCAGGGACCCAGAAGCAAAGATTTGAGTTAAAAAGTTTGCACTAAAAACATAGTCCTCAAGCTCTTTGTCGTCAAGCATTGGGTCCTGGAGAACACAGCGTTTGGTACAAGGTCCTGGAGATGATCTTGTGAACTTCTTCCTGCTGGAGGGCTGAAGATCCAAAATGGAAGTCCATCTTTGGAGTTGCTCTGTGTCCTCAAGCATTGGGTCCTGGAGAATGCAGCGTTTGGTATGAGGTTTTGGAGATGATCTCCTGAACTTTGGACTGCTGGAGGGCTGAAGATCCAAAATGGCAGTCCTTGAAGCCTTGAAGAAAAACAGAAGAAGAAAAAAATAATTACAATTATTTCTTTTCAATTATAACACAGGGGTCTTTGAATACAAAAAGACAAAACAATGCCCTGTAAGTAGGCTACAATAAGAAATACAGGTTTGCTGTTTTCTGCAGGTCTAGCCCACTCTATTAAGATGCAAATAGCTTATGTGAATACTGTGAGTGTATTATGCATGTGCGCTTACCTTTTATAAAAACAGGATCAACATTACAGAAACTAATGCTTAGTTCTCCTAAAAGATGAGCTGCAACATCAATACTATGTGGAGAATTTACCCTGTTGGAAGAGAAGAACCGTGTTAGTTTTTAGTCATGTGCAATTTTTTTTATCAGTTAAAACATTTCACCAGGACAGGAACTCAATCCACAGGCCTACCTCCCCCCACTATCCCCCACCACAAATCAAATTGGTGGGGCTTGGTCTCCCCTCTTACTAAAGCATGATTGTGATATAGTTGAATTTGGTTACTTACACTTCTTTTGGATTGAATTTGTGGTTATTCTTCTCCGAGTTGTGTAGACGCATCACAGCCTCCTGTAAACAGCATGATTATAAAAGGTCAATTTGAGGAAATCAATGCTTTTGGCAAACCACCAAAGGAATACCAAAACACTCGCCCCAAACACAGTCACCCGGGCGCAAATCCGGCACATATCCGATAAAATCTCTACCTGGTATTCCCCCTAAAATGGTGGCGATCGTGTTTTGGGGTGAGCCTTCCGGTTGCCCACCAGAACATTAGTTACACTTATTTTTCTACAAGCAACTCATACAAAGAATTTTCTAGATAGTAGACACAGGGCCTATATAGTCAGACATAATTTCACTTACCGCAAGGTTGATGTTATTTGCTCTTTGGTGCAGGCAGAGGCAGCAGCGTAGACAAAGCATCATCCCGAGCAGCGTTGCTCTCGACCAGCTAAGAGGACCACCTAATAATTCTGTTCTTCTCGGAGTCGAAGGCTGGCGTCTGCGAGGACTCGAAGCAGCACCCGATGCATAAAATAAATCTCTACTCGTGTTTGTTGCCATTTTACTCACAAATTAAACAAATTCATCATGCAGTTAATAGTTTCCAAGCAGAGTTCTCTAACAACAAACTGCTATCCTGTAAAGCCAACTCGGTGCCTTGGCTAATACACGCCCCCGTGCTGTGGCTAGGGTTGCCAGATTCTGTGAGAGAAACAAGCAAGCAGGTCTAGAAAAACAAGCCCAATAGAAGCGATTATGGGTCACATGACTCACATGAGCACTTTAAACCTACCTACTGTATACATCGGCTATTTGAAGATGGCAGATATACAAGCTATACAAGATATACTCGTGATGCAACTCGTTGTGAGCTTGTAGACTGCTATTTTCAAATAAAATTCTTGGTGCAAATTTATTATAAAAAAAACCTGGCAACACTGGCTCAAAGACATCTCACAGACACGGTGTGAAGAGGCGGTGCTCAGGAGTGAAACATGAAACAATAGGAACATTGAAACCATCGACACCTATCATGCAAATGTTGTGTCTGCATGTAATCTAATCTCTATCCCCCAAAATACAAACGAAAACACACATAAAGTAGCCTTGTTTGTGATATGGGTAAAAAGTACAACACATTTTGGTATCAAAATGTGCTTAAAGTACCAAAAGTAAAAGTGCTAATACGTTTGAAAATAGCGTGTGAGCTTGTTGATGTATAAAATAAGGCTAAAGTGGTTAATGTATGTTTTATAATGTAATCATTTATATCTGCAAAGTAACTAAAGTTTTCAAATAATAGTAAATAAAATAGTAAGTAAAAGTATAGACAATTGGAAATACTTCAGTAATGTAAAATTACCTCAAAATTGTACTTAAGTACAGTACTTGAGTAAATGTACTTAGTTACTTCACACCACTGTTTGTTGTACAGCACCTTGTGTAACAGAGAGGACCTCTGTTACTACAGTAACCTTGGTTATTAGTGTTTATTCAATCATTTTTAAACAGGGACATTGGTGGAACAAGTACTCAACTGTTTTGCTTAAGTAAAAGTATCAATAAGTGGTGTTCTAGCAACTCAAGCTTTGAGGTACCCCGTTTGGACCCAACTGCCGAGTTGCATCCTCACCCAGACCGGCATTTCTTTGGGAGGCCTGTCGAGATTTGGAATTTGCAAGGTACACGGACGGATTGTGCGCCATCATTCCTACCGATTGAAAGAATAGCATACAGATGTGTTTACAGTGCCACAACTGTACAGTTAAGCCAGATCAAAGAGAAAGTATCAGTAGTTAAACCACTGTGCACAGTAGTTGAGATTTAGACCCAAGACCTGATCTGTGTGTGTGTGTGTGTGTGTGTGTGTGTGTGTGTGTGTGTGTGTGTGTGTGTGTGTGTGTGTGTGTGTGTGTGTGTGTGTGTGTGTGTGTGTGTGCGCGCGCGTGTGTGTGTGTGTGTGTGTGTGTGTGTGTGTGTGTGTGTGTGTGTTTGTGTGTGTGTGTGTGTGTGTGTGTGTGTGTGTGTATATATCTCTCTCTCACAGACAGACAGACAGACAGACAGACAGACATCTCACTCATTGTTTTTTAATCAGTAATTGTGCAATAGTCTGTGTTTCTCTCTCTCTCTCTCTCTCTCTCTCTCTCTCTCTCTGAGCCCCCCCCCCCCCCCCCCCCTCTATGAACCCCACACCTCCCATTGTTTGAACAAACCTCTAATTTACATGTGTAAGGAAGATTCCCAAGCAGAGAAAAGAGAGACGTATATCCAGGTATCTTAAAGGCATTTTAAGGTAAACAGTCCTCTCCCGCATTCATTGAAAAACTCCCACCTATCATTTATGTTGGGTGGGTGTATACCTTGCCCATGTATCCAGGTATATCACCTTTTTCACCCAGTGATAGGACCAACCAGTCTGAAGACCAACCAGCAGGGGGCGGCAGTGACAACATTACACATGAGTGTGTGTGTGTGAGAGAGAGAGCGAGAGAGACTTTAAAAAACCTTTATTTACACATTGCTAAAAACACAGGTTCTCACATTTGTACATCTTCTCAGTCAACATTCACAGTAGGACATGACGAGCCTTCTACCCGAAGATTAATCCAAAACATAATCATTATAACACCACTACTGCACAAAAGTGTCCAGACTTTTCATCTCCTTGAAAAACTTAAAATCTATCCATACCCTTGACCTTACCAATTAGATAAACACACTGACTAGGTCCTGCATCACTTCCCTTTCTATCTTGTTTCGTCTTGTCAAATATATTGCCATTTTTGCTTCCCCTAAAAGGAAATTCAGCAATTGCCACTTAGTCCTCTTAAAAAAATGAAAACAAACTCTCTAACACAGAAGGGACACTCATATTCTCATTAAAATCTTTGGTGTTTTGGCAGTTATTTGGGGGCCCACTTGCAATATTCTCACGGCCCACCAGTGGGGCCTGGCCTACAGGTTGAGAACCGCTGTTAACCGCATACAAACCTTTGTGTGTTCATATAATTTAGACGCCGTGTTCTGTGAGTTCCACTGGAACCCCCTCAAAGGACCTCTGGGGGGGTCCGCGGACCACTGCATTAATGTAAACGGTGTATATAAACCTGTGTGTGTGTCCACCATTAGACGCTGTGTTCTGTGAGACCACGGAGGAGAGGACCGTGGAGGACAAGCAGACCAGAGCCAAGCAGACGTTTGAGGAGATGATGAAGTATCTGCCAGGTCAGTGTGGCACACCTGAACACAGCGGTGGAAAGTAACTAAGTACAGTACATTTACTTAAGCACTGTACATATACCTAGGCTGTTTGAAAATAACTGATCTACAAGCTCACAACGCGTAGATCTGCTATTTTCAAACATTTTAGTACTTTTACTTTTGGTACTTTAAGTACATTTTGATGGCAATACTTTTGTACTTTTACTCAAGTACATTTTTAATTCCAGACTTTTACTTGTAACAGGGTATTTCTATATTGCAGTATTGGTACTTTTACTTAAGTAAAGAATTTGAGTACTTTTTCCACCCCTGCCTGAAGACCAGCTCTCTAATCAGTGCAGAAGGGACAGTGTAGGACATTGGTTCTCAAAGGGTGGGGGTCCTTAGGGGGGTTTCCAGGGGGCCCCCAGCAAAATGTGTTAATATAGCATCACAATCATTTCAACCACTTTATCCATAAATGTTGGCTATTCAAAAATAGCAGATATACAAGCTTGTACATCTGCTATTTTTTGAAAATCTGTGTGATTTTCTTTTTTACAAATCTTCTCTTCTGGTGGTCCATGGCACAAAACATTTTCAGATGGGGGTCCGTGGCCAAACGTATATCCATTTGGGTGTCCTTGGCACAAAAAAGTTTGAGAACTACTGGTGTAGGAAGTTAGGAACCATGCAGTAAAGCAGTGATTCTCAAACCTTTTCCATGTCAAGGACCCTCAGTTTAAAATGCATTAGGCCACATAGACCTCCCTTTTGATAATGTTTTTTTCCCTCTGGGACCCCATAGTGTTATCATATCCTCAGTGTTAATTTAACTCTGAGTGGGTACGAATGGAACCATTCGCAGTGGTTAAACAGATTTAACCACTTTAACTTTTCAGTTTCAACATTTTTCCAAAGCAGCGAAAATAGTTGATCGGCTATTTTTGCGACTTTTGTGCCACACTCTTGTGCATAAAAGTAGTGCATTCATTTATGAAAGAAAATATGGAGATGCAACATTTCTGCCTCAGGAACAATATACAGGGAACATTTTATAATAAATTCCAAGAGCAATGAAGTGCATGATTTGATAAAGCACTTGGGTTGATTAATGCGTGTGCGTGTGTGTGTGTGTGTGTGTGTGTGCATATTTCTGTGTGCATGCACATATCTGTGTCTTCCACGTTCAGATGTTGTGGGGAAGTGCATCGGCGAGGAGAATAAATACGAGGGCATCAGGCGTCTGTTCGAAGTCTTCCAGCATCCACTGCTCAACAAACAGGTCAGCTGAGAAACGAACACTACAGTCATTCTGTGCCCGTGGTGTCACTCACACGCGCCGATCTGCCGCGAGCTTGTAGATCTGCTATTTTTGGGACATTTTGGGACGCCAGGTTGACAGTGGCTAAGTCAGATGCACTGGGGGTGTGGAGGTTCTGGGGTTCCACTGTGGTAAAATATTTTTTTTCTCCAACTGTATTCCTAAGCATTGTGACTAGGGCTGCAACTATTGATTATTTTATTAAAGATAATGCTATTGATTACTTTTCAGATTAATCAAATAATCGACAACCGTATTTTTTATATCATTTTTATTTTGTGTACATCAACAAATTGACATGAAAATGTTCCAATTGATTTTAGATAATCAACTAAGTCCATTAGTCTGATTAACACCTATTTTATACTTTGTCGTACGACGGTGTCATGCAAAAATACATAAAGTAGCCGACCTACAAGCTCACACTGTGAGCTCAGCTATTTTCAGCAATTTCATTTAAATCGATAAAGAAAATGAAGGTTTATTTCGATTAACACATTCCCTGCCAGGTATTAATTAATTCATTGTGTAGCTTCTGCCAGGTTTTTTTTACCTTATAATGACGATCAAATAGGGCGTTAATTTACGGGGAAAAAACTCAAAAAGTTGAAATGTGGAGAATTAGAGATATGAGGTTTCTGCCCGACAGGAACGAGAACGTTCCGTTGTAATGTGTTTGTGCTGTGTTCTCAGATGACCTATGTCCTGCTGGATATTGCTGTTCAGGAGCTGTTTCCAGAGCTCAGCAAGGTAAGCCCAGACAGCCTGCAGGACATCACAGAACGATGCAAGCGCACCGCATGGTTTGGGGGTGTAAACATTTAGTTCTGTGTGGTTGTGTGTGTATTTCATTTGGGTCAGGTATTTTTTTTGTGTGTGTGTCGGGTAACACCGACCTAATATTGACTTACACTTCCTTGTTTAACCTGGCTCCTACCACTGAAGTGTATTTATTTAACACATGAAATCAATAGTTTTCCTCCTGGATTCACACGGTGAACACACACAGGCCTGCACCAAAATGCACATGGTGACGGCCATGGCAATCCAAAACCTGCCTGTCACCTTTCCCCCTCTCACCAGCAGACTACAATAAATACACAGTAAAACATCCTCAGTGTTACAGTTTGTCAATTTGGTTTGTTTGTGTGACTGATTGAATACTTTATTAACACGTTTGAAAACAGTACAGCAGTACACTAACAAAATAATGCTAAAAGGATGAGATCTATGTTTCCGTTTCTTGGTTCTTAGTTGTACACTCTCTGAGTCATAGATAATCCATGTTTGTTTCTTTATTTTGCTTTGTTTATTTGGACGGCACAGTGCATATTTTAATGAACAACATGATGTAATGCAAATACACCGGATTTAGCGAGCTAATTTCCATCCGTAGTCCCCCCAAGTTGTCCCCCCAACTTGCCTAGTGTTGCATCTAAATAGAGACTTAAAGGGATAGTTCACCCCCAAAATGACTTTTCTTCGATCGATTAGTCACCCCATGGAGACTTGAATTCATGGACATTTTTTTGTTTTTGTCTCATTCCTAAGCCAATAATTTGATGACCAGCAGCGGTTCCGGTAGGAGACACAAACAATCTCCTTTGTGTCTCCTACCGGAATCGCTGCCTACCGGTCCACTGGTCATCAAATTATTGGCTTAGGAATGAGACAAAAACAAAAACATATCTATTAATTCAGGTCTCCATGCGGTGACTAATCAATAGAAAAAAAGTCATTCGGGGGGTGAACTATCCCTTTATCTGTGTGTAAGGTGTAGACTATAGGCTAAACACCTGTATGTGTTCTGTGTTCACTGCAGGGGGCCAAGGAGCTTGCTACAGAGATATGAAACAGTCTGTCCTTGACATACCGGCTTTATGGAAGTGCAATACTAAACTCATTACACTGTCTCTGGAGCCATCTCAACATTCCAATGTATCATCATGCACTAATAATACATACATAAAGATTATATTTATTGAATTAACTGTTGTGTGGCTGTCATTTTTCTCCTTTTTCATACTTTTTTTTTAATGAAGCCCTTCATTATTATCGATTTGATGTGTTCTCTGCTTCTGTCTGTGTGTGTGTGTGGGGGGGGGGGGGGGGTACCAACGGCTGAATTGTTTCTGACGGTTTGTTTGGTTTGCGCAGTGAGAGAGAGAGCGGCGAGAGACTATGACCGTGACAAGGACTGTGCCTACAGTAACTCCACAGACACACACAACTGTGACAGAGGCCTCAGTGTCGACACATTAAACATTTTCTTCAAAGGACGTTAAAAGGAGAAAAATACAAAAAGTACAAAAAAGGCTGTTTATTTTACCTCATTTTATTTCAGCCTCTTTTTTTCTTTTCCTTTTTCTTTTTTAATTTAGGTATATGAAAATGACAACATTCTCAGAATCTGTCTGTTTTAGGCTTGGTGGGAAGGGGTTTGGTGTTTACTGTTATGGCAGTATTGGACAACATTTATGATTGTATGGGCTGGCTTGGGAGAGAGACACTGAGAAAAGATAATATGATAGGATCTTTTTAGAGAGCTTGGAGGGTGACACCGCCGTTGAGCCGGTCACAGAGTGAGCTGAGGCTGGGTGCAGGCCCTCGTGGGCTTTGGGGACAGGAGGACGTTAGAAAGGAAATATGCTGTTTTTTAATGAAGTTGGATTAGACAAACATATTTCTTATCAGCTTCATATTCGACTGGATGTATTATCTTTCCACAACAGTTACTATTTAAACTGTTCATATTTGAGTTTTAATAATATGTCTTAATAAGGTTCTAGAATGTTGATTGTTTGGGTGAAAGAAAATCGTTGATTTTAATCTGAAGTTGGAAAATCTGTGCGATAAGACCTGCTATTTCTTCTTGTGGCAATAGGCCATCTGAATATTTGCAACACATTTGCTGCACTATTGATACTGTACCAGCCATGCCTCCTTCTACATATCTTCTTGTTTCTGCATAGTAGACATGCGCGCGTGACACACACACACACACACACACACACACACACACACACACACACACACACACACACACACACTCACACTCACACTCACACTCACTATCTCTATATATATTTCTCTCACACACACACACACACACACACACACACACACACACACACACACACACACACACACACACACACGGCTTATGATAGTTTCATAAGCCATGTGCAGTACAATACTGGTTTGTAAAACAAACCATAGGGGTCTTGTCCTATAGATTATCATGCCGTCAGCCCCTTTCATTTGTATTTATTTTATTGTATTTATTTGATTGGCAGATGAGCTTTCACTACTTAATATTATCATTTATTTAAATACAAATATGACGGCCGCTGTCATTAATATTCCCAGGCTGACTTTTGTTTCCAGTCCACCCATGACATGAAGTTGGTGATAAAATGTACCACTTATGTAACTTAGTCATACTTCTCTTTTTTACCTTTTGTCTTCAGTTTTCTCCCATAAAGTGAAAAAAAAGCTGTTTCATAAGCCTGTGCGGTACCGTACTGTATGGTTTGCAAAACAGCAGCACAGTACTGCAGCAGGCAGCTCATGGAACAGTGGCATTCCCAGGGCAGGCGAGATCGCCCAGGGCAGTAGGCTACTACGTTAATAAAAACAATATGCAAGTATAATCAATTCTTCAGCGTGGTCTCTTCATGTTGTAGTTTAGTAATGAATGGTTCAAGCTGCTCTCAGAGCCCCTTTTATTCCAGGTGAGTACAGGTGATGGCCCAGACCCCCACCCGTGGCACTCCTGGTACCCCATGAAGACAAAGGCAAACATTTGCATCACCATATAGGCGAGGGTCGCTCTGCTGAATGGATACGGTGGTGATTAGCTGCCTGCCCGTGTGAATGGACGAGGAGGCGGGCTAATGGTCCGACGGCCACTATTCTGTTTGGATTTTTTTCTCTGCCTGTCTTTTACTTCATTTTCGAGGGGAAGCGAGATTTTAGTTCCTGCCTCTGTATGGTGGGTACGCCACTGATAGGCAGCGGCGTCACAATCATTTTTAACCACTTAGCTTTGGCTATTCAAAAATAGCAGATCTACAAGCTCATAGCACGGCACCGCTTGTAGATCTGCTATTTCTTTAAAAATCTTGAAAATGTATGCATATCTTTGAAATATATTTACATTTTTAAAGTGAAAATACGGCCGCAATAAATGGATCCAGGGAGAAAGCGTGGCAAAGTAGACCTATTGCCGACAAATTAAATGCACAAGTCGTCCAAAAATATATACAAGTCCATAAATATATAATTCAGTTAGGCTTAAACATGAGGAGTGTATAGTGAATATAGCCTATTATATGTGCCATGCGCGCAACCAATATGTCTGAGTCTGTGCTCAGACATTTTCGGATTTAACTTTCGTTTCGGTAGTGACACAAAAACGTTTCGGTAGTGACACAATGGTGAAAAACAATTACTCCACTACAAAGTACTGCCAATCAACTCTAAATTGCCTGAAACATACTCCTAACGGGTTTTTGGGGGGACGATTTTGGCCTCCACACTTAGTGATTTTTTCGGATTTAACCTTCGTTTCGGTAGTGACACAAAAACGTTTCGGTAGTGGCACAATGGTGAAAATTTTTTTTTACTCCACTACTAAGTACTACTAATCAACTCTAAATTGCCTGAAACGTACTGGTAGCACTTTACAATAATGACCTGTTATAAAGCATTTATAAACGTTTATAAGTAGTTTGTAGACTATTAACAAATCATTAACAACCTGTTTGTTGACATTCGTAAATGATTACTAAAACCTTTATAACTACAGTTACAAATCATTTGTAAAGTATTAGTAAGTAGTGAACTATTCATGAATAAGCCATTTATATACATCTGTAAAAGATTATTAAATTATTTGTAACGACCCATTCTAAAGCATTTATAAACGTTTATAAGCAGTTTCTAGACTATTAACAAATCATTAACAACCTGTTTATTGACATTCGTAAATTATTACTAAAACCTTTATAACTACGGTTACAAATCATCTATAAAGGTATTAGTAACTATTCATGAATAAGCCATGTATAATACATCTGTAAATTATTATTAAATCATTTGTAACTGATGTTACATAATATATACAAGCTATTGGTAGCTTGTTCATGTTTAACATATGCTTTGTTAAACATTCCTAAAATATCTATAAATCCTTTGTACATGTTATTATGTGCCCTACAGTAAAGTGAAGACAGTTCATCATTTATGACTGTCTGTTAATGTGGACTTTCTCCTTACCTTTTGGCAAACTACCTGGCTTTCATGAATGCAGACACCAAACAATTACTAGAATTATCATTCACGTTAAGCAAATGATGCGTAAGACATTCGTAAAGAGTATGTAAACCATTTGTGGTGTTAGGGACCAAAAAAGTCACTACAAAGTACTACCAATCAACTCTAAATTGCCTGAAACGTACTCCTAACAGGTTTTTGGGGGGACAATTTTGGCCTCCACACTTAGTGATTATTTCGGATTTAACTTTCGTTTCGGTGGTGACCAACTTTCGTTTCGGTAGTTTGATTACAAAATGTAAGTTGTGTAAAAAATAATCTGACTATACTAAGTTGTTATTTGTTTGTTTAAGTCAGGCTATACTCTACTCAGAGTCATAAGTTTACAAAATGTACTAAAGTACAGTGAACGTCTGTGCGGTTTGTCTTCATCACTGAAAATAACGTACATGTAAACTGATGTCATGTGCAGTTGGGGTGAAGAAACACAACCATTTCGCTCCTAATAATACCTATTTGATTTGACATCCTGACTTGCTGCTGTAGCTGAGGCTTGAACCTGTTACCTGCGGCTCACTAGTCAGTGACTCTATCCATTCACCTACAGCTGTTTCCTTGGAATCTGCGGTTCTGAAACGTTTTGTTGTCAACCCCCCAAATTGACATGTATTTGGGCAGTGGACCCCAATGTGAAAAGATGTAGTGTCAGGGCCCCCCATCAAAAAGATTTATATTTATGCTGTAACACATTTTTTAAAAGTTATTTGTCTTGTTTGTTGTTCAAGTCAAAGCACCAGGGAAGGCTGTACTTGTCAGCCATCTGTTAGCTCAATGGGTTGAGACGCAGTATTCATGATCCAGAGGCCATGAGTTCAAATCCCATTGATGTCTTTCCTATGATTCTTTCCTTTTCAGACTGGCTTCCAGAAGATCAACTGAAAACTACCAGGAAGACTATATTTGTCATCCAACTGTTAGCTCAATGGGTTGAGACGCAGTATACATGATCCAGAGGCCATGAGTTCAAATCCCATTGATGTCTTTCCTATGATTCTTTCCTTTGCAGACTGGCTTCCAGAAGATCAACTGAAAACTACCAGGAAGGCTGTACTTGTCAGCCATCTGTTAGCTCAATGGGTTGAGACGCAGTATTCATGATCCAGAGGCCATGAGTTCAAATCCCATTGATGTCTTTCCTATGATTCTTTCCTTTGCAGACTGGCTTCCAGAAGATCAAGTGAAAACTACCAGGAAGGCTGTACTTGTCAGCCATCTGTTAGCTCAATGGGTTGAGACGCAGTATTCATGATCCGGAGGCCATGAGTTCAAATCCCATTGATGTCTTTCCTATGATTCTTTCCTTTGCAGACTGGCTTCCAGAAGATCAACTGAAAACTACCAGGAAGGCTGTACTTGTCAGCCATCTGTTAACTCAATGGGTTGAGACGCAATATACATGATCCAGAGGCCATGAGTTCAAATCCCACTGGTGTCTTTACTGTGATGCTTCCCTTTGCAGACTAACTTCTAGAAAAACAAGTTAAAACCACCAGGAAACCTGTAACTCTCAGCCAACAGCATAGCTCAACTGGTAGAGCGTCTGTCCAATAACATGACTTGACCTGACTTGAGTGGGTTCGATTCCCACTCCGAGTCATGTGTCCCCAGTAACTTGGGGCAACGGATAAATTGACTGATATTCTTCGTGATGCTTCCCTTTGCAGAATAACTTCTAGAAAAACAAGTTAAAACCACCAGGAAACCTGTAACTCTCAGCCAACAGCTTAGCTCAACTGGTAGAGCGTCTGTCCAATAACATGACTTGACTTGACTTGAGTGGGTTCGATTCCCACTCGAGGCAAGTGTCCCCGGTAACTTGGGGCAACGGATAAATTGACTGATATCCGTAGAATAACTTGTAGGAGTGTGCTGGTTCAAATCCAGTTCAACCCAGGACCGAGCGGTCCTGGGTTCGATTCCCACTAACGTCAAGTCCCCGGTAAATTGGAGCAGCGGAAAAATTGACTGATATCCGTAGAATAACTTGTAGGAGTGTCCTGGTTCAAATCCAGTCACCACCTTAGTAACTGAAACCGAATCTGGCCAATTCGGTCTCAGTTACTGAGATAGATAGAGGGGTAGAGTAGGCGGAGTAGAGTAGTGAGTAGAGTAGGGGTAGAGTAAAGAGGGAATATAGTCGGGGAGTAGGAGTAGGAGTAGGTCCCAGAAGGGCCCAGAGTAGGGGGAGGAGTAGGAATAGGGGGAGGAGTAGGGCCTAGAGTAGGGGGAGGAGTAAGAATAGGGCCCGGGGTAGGAGTAGGGCCCAGAGTAGGGGGAGGAGTAGGAGTAGGAATAGGGCCCAGAGTAGGGGGAGAAGTAGGGATAGGGGGAGGAGTAGGGCCTCCCCCTATCCCTACTTCTCCCACAGTAGGGCCACTGGATTTGAACCAGCACACTCCTACAAGTTATTCTACGGATATCAGTCAATTTATCCGTTGCCCCAAGTTACCGGGGACACTTGACTCGAGTGGGAATCGAACCCACTCAAGTCAAGTCATGTTATTGGACAGACGCTCTACCAGTCGAGCTATGCTGTTGGCTGAGAGTTACAGGTTTCCTGGTGGTTTTAACTTGTTTTCTAGAAGTTAGTCTGCAAAGGGAAGCATCACTAAGGATATCAGTCAATTTATCCGTTGCCCCAAGATACCGGGGACACTTGACTCAAGTGGGAATCGAACCCACTCAAGTCAAGTCAAGTCATGTTATTGGACAGATGCTCTACCAGTTGAGCTATGCTGTAGGCTGAGAGTTACAGGTTTCCTGGTGGTTTTAACTTGTTTTTCTAGAAGTTAGTCTGCAAAGGGAAGCATCACTAAGGATATCAGTTAATTTATCCGTTGCCCCAAGTTAGCGGGGACACTTGACTCGAGTGGGAATCGAACCCACTCAAGTCAAGTCAAGTCATGTTATTGGACAGACGCTCTACCAGTTGAGCTATGCTGTTGGCTGAGAGTTACAGGTTTCCTGGTGGTTTTAACTTGTTTTTCTAGAAGTTAGTCTGCAAAGGGAAGCATCACAGTAAAGACACCAGTGGGATTTGAACTCATGGCCTCTGGATCATGTATATTGCGTCTCAACCCATTGAGTTAACAGATGGCTGACAAGTACAGCCTTCCTGGTAGTTTTCAGTTGATCTTCTGGAAGCCAGTCTGCAAAGGAAAGAATCATAGGAAAGACATCAATGGGATTTGAACTCATGGCCTCCGGATCATGAATACTGCGTCTCAACCCATTGAGCTAACAGATGGCTGACAAGTACAGCCTTCCTGGTAGTTTTCACTTGATCTTCTGGAAGCCAGTCTGCAAAGGAAAGAATCATAGGAAAGACATCAATGGGATTTGAACTCATGGCCTCTGGATCATGAATACTGCGTCTCAACCCATTGAGCTAACAGATGGCTGACAAGTACAGCCTTCCTGGTAGTTTTCAGTTGATCTTCTGGAAGCCAGTCTGCAAAGGAAAGAATCATAGGAAAGACATCAATGGGATTTGAACTCATGGCCTCTGGATCATGTATACTGCGTCTCAACCCATTGAGCTAACAGTTGGATGACAAATATAGTCTTCCTGGTAGTTTTCAGTTGATCTTCTGGAAGCCAGTCTGAAAAGGAAAGAATCATAGGAAAGACATCAATGGGATTTGAACTCATGGCCTCTGGATCATGAATACTGCGTCTCAACCCATTGAGCTAACAGATGGCTGACAAGTACAGCCTTCCCTGGTGCTTTGACTTGAACAACAAACAAGACAAATAACTTTTAAAAAATGTGTTACAGCATAAATATAAATCTTTTTGATGGGGGGCCCTGACACTACATCTTTTCACATTGGGGTCCACTGCCCAAATACATGTCAATTTGGGGGGTTGACAACAAAACGTTTCAGAACCGCAGATTCCAAGGAAACAGCTGTAGGTGAATGGATAGAGTCACTGACTAGTGAGCCGCAGGTAACAGGTTCAAGCCTCAGCTACAGCAGTAAGTCAGGATGTCAAATCAAATAGGTATTATTAGGAGCGAAATGGTTGTGTTTCTTCACCCCAACTGCACATGACATCAGTTTACATGTACGTTATTTTCAGTGATGAAGACAAACCGCACAGACGTTCACTGTACTTTAGTACATTTTGTAAACTTATGACTCTGAGTAGAGTATAGCCTGACTTAAACAAACAAATAACAACTTAGTATAGTCAGATTATTTTTTACACAACTTACATTTTGTAATCAAACTACCGAAACGAAAGTTGGTCACCACCGAAACGAAAGTTAAATCCGATCGAAGAAAAGTCATTTTGGTGGTGAACTATCCCTTTAAGTCTCTATTTAGGACAACTTGGGGGGACTACGGATGGAAATTAGCTCGCTAAATCCGCTAAATATGCACTGTGCCGTCCAAATAAACAAAGCAAAATAAAGAAACAAACATGGATTATCTATGACTCAGAGAGTGTACATCTAAGAACCAAGAAACGGAAACATAGATCTCATCCTTTTAGCATTATTTTGTTAGTGTACTGCTGTACTGTTTTCAAACGTGTTAATAAAGTATTCAATCAGTCAGACAAACAAACCAAATTGACAAACTGTAACACTGAGGATGTTTTACTGTGTATTTATTGTAGTCTGCTGGTGAGAGAGGGAAAGGTGACAGGCAGGTTTTGGATTGCCATGGCCGTCACCATGTGCATTTTGGTGCAGGTCTGTGTGTGTTCACCGTGTGAATCCAGGAGGAAAACTATTGATTTCATGTGCTAACCCATTCAATCCGGGAACACATCTGTGTCATGTTAGATTAGAGCTATAGTCATTATTTTATACTTTGGCTGTGCTATGAGCTTGTAGAGCTGCTATTTTTGAATAATCTTGAACAATTGTGCAAACCTTTGAATACATATCGTTTTTTAAACAACATTTTTAACTCAAATCTGGAGGTCCCTGGAACAAAATATTTAGCAAATGTTCGCTTTAAAAAATATAAATTCAAAGATTTATACACATTTTCACGATTTTTCAAAAATAGCAGATCTATTAGCATAGCTTGTATATCTGCTATTTTTGAATAGCCAAAGACGTCCAAAATGACAGAGATGCGTTCCTGGATCGAATGGGTTAAATAAATACACTTCAGTGGTAGGAGCCAGGTTAAACAAGGAAGTGTAAGTCAATATTAGGTCGGTGTTACCCGACACACACACAAAAAAAAAACCTGACCCAAATGAAATACACACACAACCACACAGAACTAAATGTTTACACCAGCATTTTTTCGTCACCAGCATTTTTTCGTCACCAGCATTTTTCGTCATTTTTCGTCACCAGCATTTTTTCGTCATTTTTCGTCAGCAGCATTTTTTCGTCACCAGCATTTTTCGTCATTTTTCGTCACCAGCATTTTTTCGTCACCAGCATTTTTCGTCACCAGCATTTTTTCGTCACCAGCATTTTTTCGTCATTTTTCGTCAGCAGCATTTTTTCGTCACCAGCATTTTTCGTCATTTTTCGTCACCAGCATTTTTTGTCATTTTTCGTCACCAGCATTTTTTCGTCACCAGCATTTTTTGTCATTTTTCGTCACCAGCATTTTTCGTCATTTTTCGTCACCAGCATTTTTTCGTCACCAGCATTTTTCGTCACCAGCATCTTTCGTCATTTTTCGTCACCAGCATTTTTTCGTCACCAGCATTTTTCGTCACCAGCATCTTTCGTCATTTTTCGTCACCAGCATTTTTTCCGTCACCAGCATTTTTCGTCATTTTTCGTCACAAGCATTTTTTCGTCACCAGCATTTTTTGTCATTTTTCGTCACCAGCATTTTTTCGTCACCAGCATTTTTTCGTCACCACTATTTTTCATCATTTTTCGTCACCAGCATTTTTTCGTCACCAGCATTTTTTCGTCACCAGCATTTTTCGTCAGCAGCATTTTTTCGTCACCAGCATTTTTCGTCATTTTTCGTCACCAGCATTTTTTGTCATTTTTCGTCACCAGCATTTTTTCGTCATTTTTCGTCACCAGCATTTTTTCGTCACCAGCATTTTTCGTCATTTTTCGTCACCAGCATTTTTTCGTCACCAGCATTTTTCGTCATTTTTCGTCACCAGCATTTTTTCGTCACCAGCATTTTTTGTCATTTTTCGTCACCAGCATTTTTCGTCATTTTTCGTCACCAGCATTTTTTTCGTCATAAGCATTTTTTGTCATTTTTCGTCACCAGCATTTTTTGTCATTTTTCGTCACCAGCATTTTTTCGTCACCAGCATTTTTTGTCATTTTTCGTCACCAGCATTTTTTCGTCACCAGCATTTTTCGTCATTTTTCGTCTCCAGCATTTTTTCGTCACCAGCATTTTTTGTCATTTTTCGTCACCAGCATTTTTTCGTCACCAGCATTTTTTCGTCACCAGCATTTTTTCGTCACCAGCATTTTTCGTCATTTTTCGTCACCAGCATTTTTTCGTCATTTTTCGTCACCAGCATTTTTTCGTCACCAGCATTTTTCGTCATTTTTCGTCACCAGCATTTTTTGTCATTTTTCGTCACCAGCATTTTTTCGTCACCAGCATTTTTTGTCTTTTTTCGTCACCAGCATTTTTCGTCACCAGCATCTTTCGTCATTTTTCGTCACCAGCATTTTTTCGTCACCAGCATTTTTCGTCATTTTTCGTCACCAGCATTTTTTTCGTCACCAGCATTTTTCGTCACCAGCATTTTTTCGTCACCAGCATTTTTTGTCATTTTTCGTCACCAGCATTTTTTCGTCACCAGCATTTTTTGTCATTTTTCGTCACCAGCATTTTTTCGTCACCAGCATTTTTCGTCATTTTTCGTCACCAGCATTTTTTCGTCACCAGCATTTTTTCGTCACCAGCATTTTTCGTCATTTTTCGTCACCAGCATTTTTTCGTCATTTTTCGTCACCAGCATTTTTTCGTCACCAGCATTTTTCGTCATTTTTCGTCACTAGCATTTTTTTGTCATTTTTCGTCACCAGCATTTTTTCGTCATTTTTCGTCACCAGCATTTTTTCGTCACCAGCATTTTTTCGTCACCAGCTTTTTTTTGTCACCAGCATTTTTTCGTCACCAGCATTTTTCGTCACCAGCATTTTTTCGTCACCAGCATTTTTTCGTCACCAGCTTTTTTTCGTCACCAGCATTTTTCGTCATCTTTCGTCACCAGCATTTTTCGTCATTTTTCGTCACCAGCATTTTTCGTCATTTTTCGTCACCAGCATTTTTCGTCATTTTTTGTCACCAGCATTTTTTAGTCACCAGCATTTTTTGTCATTTTTCGTCAGCAGCATTTTTTCGTCACCAGCATTTTTTGTCATTTTTCGTCACCAGCATTTTTCGTCATTTTTCGTCACCAGCATTTTTTCGTCATTTTTCGTCAGCAGCATTTTTTCGTCACCAGCATTTTTTCGTCACCAGCATTTTTTCGTCACCAGCATTTTTTCGTCACCAGCATTTTTCGTCATTTTTCGTCACCAGCATTTTTACGTCACCAGCATTTTTTGTCATTTTTCGTCACCAGCATTTTTTAGTCACCAGCATTTTTCGTCATTTTTCGTCACCAGCATTTTTTCGTCACCAGCATTTTTTCGTCACCAGCATTTTTCGTCAAAAATGACCAAAAATGCTGGTGACGAAAAATGACAAAAAATGCTGGTGACGAAAAAATGCTGGTGACGAAAAATGACAAAAAATGCTGGTGACGAAAAATGACGAAAAATGCTGGTGACGAAAAATGACGAAAAATGCTGTTGACGAAAAAATGCTGGTGACGAAAAATGACGAAAAATGCTGGTGACGAAAAATGCTGGTGACGAAAAAATGCTGGTGACGAAAAATGACGAAAGATGCTGGTGACGAAAAATGCTGGTGACGAAAAAATGCTGGTGACGAAAAATGACGAAAAATGCTGGTGACGAAAAAAATGCTGGTGACGAAAAATGACGCAAAATGCTGGTGACGAAAAAATGCTGGTGACGAAAAATGCTGGTGACGAAAAAATGCTGGTGACGAAAAATGACGAAAAATGCTGGTGACGAAAAAATGCTGGTGACGAAAAATGACGAAAAATGCTGGTGACGAAAAAATGCTGGTGACGAAAAATGACGAAAGATGCTGGTGACGAAAAATGCTGGTGACGAAAAAAGACAAAAAATGCTGGTGACGAAAAAATGCTGGTGACGAAAAATTACAAAAAATGCTGGTGACGAAAGATGACGAAAAATGCTGGTGACGAAAAAAGTGCTGCTGACGAAAAATGACGAAAAAATGCTGGTGACGAAAAATGACGAAAAATGCTGGTGACGAAAAAATGCTGGTGACGAAAAAATGCTGGTGACGAAAAAATGCTGGTGACGAAAAATGACAAAAAATGCTGGTGACGAAAAAATGCTGGTGACGAAAAATGACGAAAAATGCTGGTGACGAAAAAATGCTGGTGACGAAAAATGACAAAAAATGCTGGTGACGAAAAAATGCTGGTGACGAAAAATGACAAAAAATGCTGGTGACGAAAAATGACGAAAAATGCTTATGACGAAAAAAATGCTGGTGACGAAAAATGACGAAAAATGCTGGTGACGAAAAATGACAAAAAATGCTGGTGACGAAAAAATGCTGGTGACGAAAAATGACGAAAAATGCTGGTGACGAAAAAATGCTGGTGACGAAAAATGACGAAAAATGCTGGTGACGAAAAAATGCTGGTGACGAAAAATGACGAAAAAATGCTGGTGACGAAAAATGACAAAAAATGCTGGTGACGAAAAATGACGAAAAATGCTGGTGACGAAAAAATGCTGCTGACGAAAAATGACGAAAAATGCTGGTGACGAAAAAATGCTGGTGACGAAAAAATGCTGGTGACGAAAAATGACGAAAAATGCTGGTGACGAAAAAATGCTGGTGACGAAAAAATGCTGGTGACGAAAAATGACGAAAAATGCTGGTGACGAAAAAAATGCTGGTGACGAAAAATGACGAAAAATGCTGGTGACGAAAAAAGTGCTGCTGACGAAAAATGACGAAAAAATGCTGGTGACGAAAAATGACGAAAAATGCTGGTGACGAAAAAATGCTGGTGACGAAAAAATGCTGGTGACGAAAAAATGCTGGTGACGAAAAATGACAAAAAATGCTGGTGACGAAAAAATGCTGGTGACGAAAAATGACGAAAAATGCTGGTGACGAAAAAATGCTGGTGACGAAAAATGACAAAAAATGCTGGTGACGAAAAAATGCTGGTGACGAAAAATGACAAAAAATGCTGGTGACGAAAAATGACGAAAAATGCTTATGACGAAAAAAATGCTGGTGACGAAAAATGACGAAAAATGCTGGTGACGAAAAATGACAAAAAATGCTGGTGACGAAAAAATGCTGGTGACGAAAAATGCTGGTGACGAAAAAATGCTGGTGACGAAAAATGACGAAAAATGCTGGTGACGAAAAAATGCTGGTGACGAAAAATGACGAAAAAATGCTGGTGACGAAAAATGACAAAAAATGCTGGTGACGAAAAATGACGAAAAATGCTGGTGACGAAAAAATGCTGCTGACGAAAAATGACGAAAAATGCTGGTGACGAAAAAATGCTGGTGACGAAAAAATGCTGGTGACGAAAAATGCTGGTGACGAAAAAATGCTGGTGACGAAAAAATGCTGGTGACGAAAAATGACGAAAAATGCTGGTGACGAAAAAAATGCTGGTGACGAAAAATGACGAAAAATGCTGGTGACGAAAAAATGCTGGTGACGAAAAATGACGAAAAATGCTGGTGACGAAAAAATGCTGGTGACGAAAAATGTCGAAAAATGCTGGTGACGAAAAAATGCTGGTGACGAAATATGACGAAAAAATGCTGGTGACGAAAAATGACAAAAAATGCTGGAGACGAAAAAATGGTGCTGACGAAAAATGACGAAAAAATGCTGGTGACGAAAAATGACAAAAAATGCTGGTGACGAAAAATGACGAAAAATGCTGGTGACGAAAAAATGCTGCTGACGAAAAATGACGAAAAATGCTGGTGACGAAAAAATGCTGGTGACGAAAAAATGCTGGTGACGAAAAATGACGAAAAATGCTGGTGACGAAAAAATGCTGGTGACGAAAAAATGCTGGTGACGAAAAATGACGAAAAATGCTGGTGACGAAAAAAATGCTGGTGACGAAAAATGACGAAAAATGCTGGTGACGAAAAAATGCTGGTGACGAAAAATGACGAAAAATGCTGGTGACGAAAAAATGCTGGTGACGAAAAATGTCGAAAAATGCTGGTGACGAAAAAATGCTGGTGACGAAATATGACGAAAAAATGCTGGTGACGAAATATGACGAAAAAATGCTGGTGACGAAAAATGACAAAAAATGCTGGTGACGAAAAATGACGAAAAATGCTGGTGACGAAAAAATGCTGCTGACGAAAAATGACGAAAAAATGCTGGTGACGAAAAATGACGAAAAATGCTGGTGACGAAAAAATGCTGGTGACGAAAAATGACAAAAAATGCTGGTGACGAAAAAATGCTGGTGACGAAAAAATGCTGGTGACGAAAAATGACGAAAAATGCTGGTGACGAAAAAATGCTGGTGACGAAAAATGACGAAAAATGCTGGTGACGAAAAAATGCTGGTGACGAAAAATGACGAAAAATGCTGGTGACGAAAAAATGCTGGTGACGAAAAATGACGAAAAATGCTGGTGACGAAAAATGACAAAAAATGCTGGTGACGAAAAAAAAGGTTGGTGACGAAAAATGACGAAAAATGCTGGTGACGAAAAAAATGCTGGTGACGAAAAATGACGAAAAATGCTGGTGACGAAAAAATGCTGGTGACGAAAAATGACGAAAGATGCTGGTGACGAAAAATGACGAAAAATGCTGGTGACGAAAAAATGCTGGTGACGAAAAATGACGAAAAATGCTGTTGACGAAAAAATGCTGGTGACGAAAAATGACGAAAGATGCTGGTGACGAAAAATGACGAAAAATGCTGTTGACAAAAAAATGCTGGTGACGAAAAATGACGAAAGATGCTGGTGACGAAAAATGCTGGTGACGAAAAAATGCTGGTGACGAAAAATGACGAAAGATGCTGGTGACGAAAAATGCTGGTGACGAAAAAATGCTGGTGACGAAAAATGACGAAAAATGCTGGTGACGAAAAAATGCTGGTGACGAAAAATGACGAAAAATGCTGGTGACGAAAAAATGCTGGTGACGAAAAATGACGAAAGATGCTGGTGACGAAAAAAATGCTGGTGACGAAAAATGACGCAAAATGCTGGTGACGAAAAAATGCTGGTGACGAAAAATGCTGGTGACGAAAAAATGCTGGTGACGAAAAATGACGAAAAATGCTGGTGACGAAAAATGACAAAAAATGCTGGTGACGAAAAATGACGAAAAATGCTGGTGACGAAAAATGCTGGTGACGAAAAAATGCTGGTGACGAAAAATGACGAAAGATGCTGGTGACGAAAAATGCTGGTGACGAAAAAATGCTGGTGACGAAAAATGACGAAAAATGCTGTTGACAAAAAAATGCTGGTGACGAAAAATGACGAAAGATGCTGGTGACGAAAAATGCTGGTGACGAAAAAATGCTGGTGACGAAAAATGACGAAAAATGCTGGTGACGAAAAAATGCTGGTGACGAAAAATGACGAAAAATGCTGGTGACGAAAAAATGCTGGTGACGAAAAATGACGAAAGATGCTGGTGACGAAAAAAATGCTGGTGACGAAAAATGACGCAAAATGCTGGTGACGAAAAAATGCTGGTGACGAAAAATGCTGGTGACGAAAAAATGCTGGTGACGAAAAATGACGAAAAATGCTGGTGACGAAAAAATGCAGGTGACGAAAAATGACGAAAGATGCTGGTGACGAAAAATGCTGGTGACGAAAAATGACGAAAGATGCTGGTGACGAAAAATGCTGGTGACGAAAAAATGCTGGTGACGAAAAATGACGAAAGATGCTGGTGACGAAAAATGCTGGTGACGAAAAAAGACAAAAAATGCTGGTGACGAAAAAATGCTGGTGACGAAAAATTACAAAAAATGCTGGTGACGAAAAATGACGAAAAATGCTGGTGACGAAAAAATGCTGCTGACGAAAAATGACGAAAAAATGCTGGTGACGAAAAATGACGAAAAATGCTGGTGACGAAAAAATGCTGGTGACGAAAAAATGCTGGTGACGAAAAAATGCTGGTGACGAAAAATGACAAAAAATGCTGGTGACGAAAAAATGCTGGTGACGAAAAATGACGAAAAATGCTGGTGACGAAAAAATGCTGGTGACGAAAAATGACAAAAAATGCTGGTGACGAAAAAATGCTGGTGACGAAAAATGACAAAAAATGCTGGTGACGAAAAATGACGAAAAATGCTTATGACGAAAAAAATGCTGGTGACGAAAAATGACGAAAAATGCTGGTGACGAAAAATGACAAAAAATGCTGGTGACGAAAAAATGCTGGTGACGAAAAATGACGAAAAATGCTGGTGACGAAAAATGCTGGTGACGAAAAATGACGAAAAATGCTGGTGACGAAAAAATGCTGGTGACGAAAAAATGCTGGTGACGAAAAATGACGAAAAATGCTGGTGACGAAAAAAATGCTGGTGACGAAAAATGACGAAAAATGCTGGTGACGAAAAAATGCTGGTGACGAAAAATGACGGAAAATGCTGGTGACGAAAACAATGCTGGTGACGAAAAATGACGAAAAATGCTGGTGACGAAAAAATGCTGGTGACGAAAAATGACAAAAAATGCTGGTGACGAAAAAATGCTGGTGACGAAAAATGACAAAAAATGCTGGTGACGAAAAATGACGAAAAATGCTTATGACGAAAAAAATGCTGGTGACGAAAAATGACGAAAAATGCTGGTGACGAAAAATGACAAAAAAATGCTGGTGACGAAAAAATGCTGGTGACGAAAAATGACGAAAAATGCTGGTGACGAAAAAATGCTGGTGACGAAAAATGACGAAAAATGCTGGTGACGAAAAAATGCTGGTGACGAAAAATGACGAAAAAATGCTGGTGACGAAAAATGACAAAAAATGCTGGTGACGAAAAATGACAAAAAATGCTGGTGACGAAAAATGACAAAAAATGCTGGTGACGAAAAAATGCTGGTGACGAAAAATGACAAAAAATGCTGGTGACGAAAAATGACAAAAAATGCTGGTGACGAAAAAATGGTGCTGACGAAAAATGACGAAAAAATGCTGGTGACGAAAAATGACGAAAAATGCTGGTGACGAAAAAATGCTGGTGACGAAAAATGACGAAAAATGCTGGTGACAAAAAATGACGAAAAATGCTGGTGACGAAAAAATGCTGGTGACGAAAAAATGCTGGTGACGAAAAATGACGAAAGATGCTGGTGACGAAAAATGCTGGTGACGAAAAAATGCTGGTGACGAAAAATGACGAAAAATGCTGGTGACGAAAAAAATGCTGGTGACGAAAAATGACGCAAAATGCTGGTGACGAAAAAATGCTGGTGACGAAAAATGACGAAAAATGCTGGTGACGAAAAATGACGAAAAATGCTGGTGACGAAAAAATGCTGGTGACGAAAAATGACGAAAAATGCTGGTGACGAAAAATGCTGGTGACGAAAAATGACGAAAAATGCTGGTGACGAAAAAATGCTGGTGACGAAAAATGCTGGTGACGAAAAAATGCTGGTGACGAAAAATGACGAAAAATGCTGGTGACGAAAAAATGCTGCTGACGAAAAATGACGAAAAAATGCTGGTGACGAAAAATGACGAAAAATGCTGGTGACGAAAAAATGCTGGTGACGAAAAAATGCTGGTGACGAAAAAATGCTGGTGACGAAAAATGACAAAAAATGCTGGTGACGAAAAAATGCTGGTGACGAAAAATGACGAAAAATGCTGGTGACGAAAAAATGCTGGTGACGAAAAATGACAAAAAATGCTGGTGACGAAAAAATGCTGGTGACGAAAAATGACAAAAAATGCTGGTGACGAAAAAATGCTGGTGACGAAAAATGACGAAAAATGCTGGTGACGAAAAAATGCTGGTGACGAAAAATGACAAAAAATGCTGGTGACGAAAAAATGCTGGTGACGAAAAATGACAAAAAATGCTGGTGACGAAAAATGACGAAAAATGCTTATGACGAAAAAAATGCTGGTGACGAAAAATGACGAAAAATGCTGGTGACGAAAAATGACAAAAAATGCTGGTGACGAAAAAATGCTGGTGACGAAAAATGACGAAAAATGCTGGTGACGAAAAAATGCTGGTGACGAAAAATGACGAAAAATGCTGGTGACGAAAAAATGCTGGTGACGAAAAATGACGAAAAAATGCTGGTGACGAAAAATGACAAAAAATGCTGGTGACGAAAAATGACGAAAAATGCTGGTGACGAAAAAATGCTGCTGACGAAAAATGACGAAAAATGCTGGTGACGAAAAAATGCTGGTGACGAAAAAATGCTGGTGACGAAAAATGACGAAAAATGCTGGTGACGAAAAAATGCTGGTGACGAAAAAATGCTGGTGACGAAAAATGACGAAAAATGCTGGTGACGAAAAAAATGCTGGTGACGAAAAATGACGAAAAATGCTGGTGACGAAAAAATGCTGGTGACGAAAAATGACGAAAAATGCTGGTGACGAAAAAATGCTGGTGACGAAAAATGTCGAAAAATGCTGGTGACGAAAAAATGCTGGTGACGAAATATGACGAAAAAATGCTGGTGACGAAAAATGACAAAAAATGCTGGTGACGAAAAATGACAAAAAATGCTGGTGACGAAAAATGACAAAAAATGCTGGTGACGAAAAAATGCTGGTGACGAAAAATGACAAAAAATGCTGGTGACGAAAAATGACAAAAAATGCTGGTGACGAAAAAATGGTGCTGACGAAAAATGACGAAAAAATGCTGGTGACGAAAAATGACGCAAAATGCTGGTGACGAAAAAATGCTGGTGACGAAAAATGCTGGTGACGAAAAAATGCTGGTGACGAAAAATGACGAAAAATGCTGGTGACGAAAAAATGCTGGTGACAAAAAATGACGAAAAATGCTGGTGACGAAAAAATGCTGGTGACGAAAAATGACGAAAAATGCTGGTGACGAAAAAATGCTGGTGACGAAAAATGACGAAAGATGCTGGTGACGAAAAAAATGCTGGTGACGAAAAATGACGCAAAATGCTGGTGACGAAAAAATGCTGGTGACGAAAAATGCTGGTGACGAAAAAATGCTGGTGACGAAAAATGACGAAAAATGCTGGTGACGAAAAAATGCAGGTGACGAAAAATGACGAAAGATGCTGGTGACGAAAAATGCTGGTGACGAAAAATGACGAAAGATGCTGGTGACGAAAAATGCTGGTGACGAAAAAATGCTGGTGACGAAAAATGACGAAAGATGCTGGTGACGAAAAATGCTGGTGACGAAAAAAGACAAAAAATGCTGGTGACGAAAAAATGCTGGTGACGAAAAATTACAAAAAATGCTGGTGACGAAAAATGACGAAAAATGCTGGTGACGAAAAAATGCTGCTGACGAAAAATGACGAAAAAATGCTGGTGACGAAAAATGACGAAAAATGCTGGTGACGAAAAAATGCTGGTGACGAAAAAATGCTGGTGACGAAAAAATGCTGGTGACGAAAAATGACAAAAAATGCTGGTGACGAAAAAATGCTGGTGACGAAAAATGACGAAAAATGCTGGTGACGAAAAAATGCTGGTGACGAAAAATGACAAAAAATGCTGGTGACGAAAAAATGCTGGTGACGAAAAATGACGAAAAATGCTGGTGACGAAAAAATGCTGGTGACGAAAAATGACAAAAAATGCTGGTGACGAAAAAATGCTGGTGACGAAAAATGACAAAAAATGCTGGTGACGAAAAATGACGAAAAATGCTTATGACGAAAAAAATGCTGGTGACGAAAAATGACGAAAAATGCTGGTGACGAAAAATGACAAAAAATGCTGGTGACGAAAAAATGCTGGTGACGAAAAATGACGAAAAATGCTGGTGACGAAAAATGCTGGTGACGAAAAATGACGAAAAATGCTGGTGACGAAAAAATGCTGGTGACGAAAAAATGCTGGTGACGAAAAATGACGAAAAATGCTGGTGACGAAAAAAATGCTGGTGACGAAAAATGACGAAAAATGCTGGTGACGAAAAAATGCTGGTGACGAAAAATGACGGAAAATGCTGGTGACGAAAACAATGCTGGTGACGAAAAATGACGAAAAATGCTGGTGACGAAAAAATGCTGGTGACGAAAAATGACAAAAAATGCTGGTGACGAAAAAATGCTGGTGACGAAAAATGACAAAAAATGCTGGTGACGAAAAATGACGAAAAATGCTTATGACGAAAAAAATGCTGGTGACGAAAAATGACGAAAAATGCTGGTGACGAAAAATGACAAAAAAATGCTGGTGACGAAAAAATGCTGGTGACGAAAAATGACGAAAAATGCTGGTGACGAAAAAATGCTGGTGACGAAAAATGACGAAAAATGCTGGTGACGAAAAAATGCTGGTGACGAAAAATGACGAAAAAATGCTGGTGACGAAAAATGACAAAAAATGCTGGTGACGAAAAATGACAAAAAATGCTGGTGACGAAAAATGACAAAAAATGCTGGTGACGAAAAAATGCTGGTGACGAAAAATGACAAAAAATGCTGGTGACGAAAAATGACAAAAAATGCTGGTGACGAAAAAATGGTGCTGACGAAAAATGACGAAAAAAATGCTGGTGACGAAAAATGACGAAAAATGCTGGTGACGAAAAAATGCTGGTGACGAAAAATGACGAAAAATGCTGGTGACAAAAAATGACGAAAAATGCTGGTGACGAAAAAATGCTGGTGACGAAAAAATGCTGGTGACGAAAAATGACGAAAGATGCTGGTGACGAAAAATGCTGGTGACGAAAAAATGCTGGTGACGAAAAATGACGAAAAATGCTGGTGACGAAAAAAATGCTGGTGACGAAAAATGACGCAAAATGCTGGTGACGAAAAAATGCTGGTGACGAAAAATGACGAAAAATGCTGGTGACGAAAAATGACGAAAAATGCTGGTGACGAAAAAATGCTGGTGACGAAAAATGACGAAAAATGCTGGTGACGAAAAATGCTGGTGACGAAAAATGACGAAAAATGCTGGTGACGAAAAAATGCTGGTGACGAAAAATGCTGGTGACGAAAAAATGCTGGTGACGAAAAATGACGAAAAATGCTGGTGACGAAAAAATGCTGCTGACGAAAAATGACGAAAAAATGCTGGTGACGAAAAATGACGAAAAATGCTGGTGACGAAAAAATGCTGGTGACGAAAAAATGCTGGTGACGAAAAAATGCTGGTGACGAAAAATGACAAAAAATGCTGGTGACGAAAAAATGCTGGTGACGAAAAATGACGAAAAATGCTGGTGACGAAAAAATGCTGGTGACGAAAAATGACAAAAAATGCTGGTGACGAAAAAATGCTGGTGACGAAAAATGACAAAAAATGCTGGTGACGAAAAAATGCTGGTGACGAAAAATGACGAAAAATGCTGGTGACGAAAAAATGCTGGTGACGAAAAATGACAAAAAATGCTGGTGACGAAAAAATGCTGGTGACGAAAAATGACAAAAAATGCTGGTGACGAAAAATGACGAAAAATGCTTATGACGAAAAAAATGCTGGTGACGAAAAATGACGAAAAATGCTGGTGACGAAAAATGACAAAAAATGCTGGTGACGAAAAAATGCTGGTGACGAAAAATGACGAAAAATGCTGGTGACGAAAAAATGCTGGTGACGAAAAATGACGAAAAATGCTGGTGACGAAAAAATGCTGGTGACGAAAAATGACGAAAAAATGCTGGTGACGAAAAATGACAAAAAATGCTGGTGACGAAAAATGACGAAAAATGCTGGTGACGAAAAAATGCTGCTGACGAAAAATGACGAAAAATGCTGGTGACGAAAAAATGCTGGTGACGAAAAAATGCTGGTGACGAAAAATGACGAAAAATGCTGGTGACGAAAAAATGCTGGTGACGAAAAAATGCTGGTGACGAAAAATGACGAAAAATGCTGGTGACGAAAAAAATGCTGGTGACGAAAAATGACGAAAAATGCTGGTGACGAAAAAATGCTGGTGACGAAAAATGACGAAAAATGCTGGTGACGAAAAAATGCTGGTGACGAAAAATGTCGAAAAATGCTGGTGACGAAAAAATGCTGGTGACGAAATATGACGAAAAAATGCTGGTGACGAAAAATGACAAAAAATGCTGGTGACGAAAAATGACAAAAAATGCTGGTGACGAAAAATGATAAAAAATGCTGGTGACGAAAAAATGCTGGTGACGAAAAATGACAAAAAATGCTGGTGACGAAAAATGACAAAAAATGCTGGTGACGAAAAAATGGTGCTGACGAAAAATGACGAAAAAATGCTGGTGACGAAAAATGACGCAAAATGCTGGTGACGAAAAAATGCTGGTGACGAAAAATGCTGGTGACGAAAAAATGCTGGTGACGAAAAATGACGAAAAATGCTGGTGACGAAAAAATGCTGGTGACAAAAAATGACGAAAAATGCTGGTGACGAAAAAATGCTGGTGACGAAAAATGACGAAAGATGCTGGTGACGAAAAATGCTGGTGACGAAAAAAGACAAAAAATGCTGGTGACGAAAAAATGCTGGTGACGAAAAATTACAAAAAATGCTGGTGACGAAAAATGACGAAAAATGCTGGTGACGAAAAAAGTGCTGCTGACGAAAAATGACGAAAAAATGCTGGTGACGAAAAATGACGAAAAATGCTGGTGACGAAAAAATGCTGGTGACGAAAAAATGCTGGTGACGAAAAAATGCTGGTGACGAAAAATGACAAAAAATGCTGGTGACGAAAAAATGCTGGTGACGAAAAATGACGAAAAATGCTGGTGACGAAAAAATGCTGGTGACGAAAAATGACAAAAAATGCTGGTGACGAAAAAATGCTGGTGACGAAAAATGACAAAAAATGCTGGTGACGAAAAATGACGAAAAATGCTTATGACGAAAAAAATGCTGGTGACGAAAAATGACGAAAAATGCTGGTGACGAAAAATGACAAAAAATGCTGGTGACGAAAAAATGCTGGTGACGAAAAATGACGAAAAATGCTGGTGACGAAAAAATGCTGGTGACGAAAAATGACGAAAAATGCTGGTGACGAAAAAATGCTGGTGACGAAAAATGACGAAAAAATGCTGGTGACGAAAAATGACAAAAAATGCTGGTGACGAAAAATGACGAAAAATGCTGGTGACGAAAAAATGCTGCTGACGAAAAATGACGAAAAATGCTGGTGACGAAAAAATGCTGGTGACGAAAAAATGCTGGTGACGAAAAATGACGAAAAATGCTGGTGACGAAAAAATGCTGGTGACGAAAAAATGCTGGTGACGAAAAATGACGAAAAATGCTGGTGACGAAAAAAATGCTGGTGACGAAAAATGACGAAAAATGCTGGTGACGAAAAAATGCTGGTGACGAAAAATGACGAAAAATGCTGGTGACGAAAAAATGCTGGTGACGAAAAATGACGAAAAATGCTGGTGACGAAAAAATGCTGGTGACGAAATATGACGAAAAAATGCTGGTGACGAAAAATGACAAAAAATGCTGGTGACGAAAAATGACAAAAAATGCTGGTGACGAAAAATGACAAAAAATGCTGGTGACGAAAAAATGCTGGTGACGAAAAATGACAAAAAAATGCTGGTGACAAAAAATGACAAAAAATGCTGGTGACGAAAAATGACGAAAAATGCTGGTGACGAAAAAATGCTGCTGACGAAAAATGACGAAAAATGCTGGTGACGAAAAAATGCTGGTGACGAAAAAATGCTGGTGACGAAAAATGACGAAAAATGCTGGTGACGAAAAAATGCTGGTGACGAAAAAATGCTGGTGACGAAAAATGCTGGTGACGAAAAAAATGCTGGTGACGAAAAATGACGAAAAATGCTGGTGACGAAAAAATGCTGGTGACGAAAAATGACGAAAAATGCTGGTGACGAAAAAATGCTGGTGACGAAAAATGACGAAAAATGCTGGTGACGAAAAAATGCTGGTGACGAAATATGACGAAAAAATGCTGGTGACGAAAAATGACAAAAAATGCTGGTGACGAAAAATGACAAAAAATGCTGGTGACGAAAAATGACAAAAAATGCTGGTGACGAAAAAATGCTGGTGACGAAAAATGACAAAAAATGCTGGTGACGAAAAATGCTGGTGACGAAAAAATGCTGGTGACGAAAAATGACGAAAAATGCTGGTGACGAAAAAAATGCTGGTGACGAAAAATGACGCAAAATGCTGGTGACGAAAAAATGCTGGTGACGAAAAATGCTGGTGACGAAAAAATGCTGGTGACGAAAAATGACGAAAAATGCTGGTGACGAAAAAATGCTGGTGACGAAAAATGACGAAAAATGCTGGTGACGAAAAAATGCTGGTGACGAAAAATGACGAAAGATGCTGGTGACGAAAAATGCTGGTGACGAAAAAAGACAAAAAATGCTGGTGACGAAAAAATGCTGGTGACGAAAAATGACAAAAAATGCTGGTGACGAAAAATGCTTATGACGAAAAAAATGCTGGTGACGAAAAATGACGAAAAATGCTGGTGACGAAAAATGACAAAAAATGCTGGTGACGAAAAAATGCTGGTGACGAAAAATGCTGGTGACGAAAAAATGCTGGTGACGAAAAATGACGAAAAATGCTGGTGACGAAAAAATGCTGGTGACGAAAAATGACGAAAAAATGCTGGTGACGAAAAATGACAAAAAATGCTGGTGACGAAAAATGACAAAAAATGCTGGTGACGAAAAAATGCTGGTGACGAAAAATGACAAAAAATGCTGGTGACGAAAAATGACAAAAAATGCTGGTGACGAAAAAATGGTGCTGACAAAAAATGACGAAAAAATGCTGGTGACGAAAAATGACGAAAAATGCTGGTGACGAAAAAATGCTGGTGACGAAAAATGACGAAAAATGCTGGTGACAAAAAATGACGAAAAATGCTGGTGACGAAAAAATGCTGGTGACGAAAAATGACGAAAAATGCTGGTGACGAAAAAATGCTGGTGACGAAAAATGACGAAAAATGCTGGTGACGAAAAAATGCTGGTGACGAAAAATGACGAAAAATGCTGGTGACGAAAAATGACAAAAAATGCTGGTGACGAAAAAATGCTGGTGACGAAAAATGACGAAAAATGCTGGTGACGAAAAAAATGCTGGTGACGAAAAATGACGAAAAATGCTGGTGACGAAAAAATGCTGGTGACGAAAAATGACGAAAGATGCTGGTGACGAAAAATGACGAAAAATGCTGGTGACGAAAAAATGCTGGTGACGAAAAATGACGAAAAATGCTGTTGACGAAAAAATGCTGGTGACGAAAAATGACGAAAGATGCTGGTGACGAAAAATGCTGGTGACGAAAAAATGCTGGTGACGAAAAATGACGAAAAATGCTGCTGACGAAAAAATGCTGGTGACGAAAAATGACGAAAAATGCTGGTGACGAAAAATGACAAAAAATGCTGGTGACGAAAAAATGCTGGTGACGAAAAATGACGAAAAATGCTGGTGACGAAAAAATGCTGGTGACGAAAAATGACAAAAAATGCTGGTGACGAAAAAATGCTGGTGACGAAAAATGACAAAAAATGCTGGTGACGAAAAAATGCTGGTGACGAAAAATGACGAAAAAATGCTGGTGACGAAAAATGACAAAAAATGCTGGTGACGAAAAATGACAAAAAATGCTGGTGACGAAAAAATGCTGGTGACGAAAAATGACGAAAGATGCTGGTGACGAAAAATGCTGGTGACGAAAAAATGCTGGTGACGAAAAATGACGAAAAATGCTGGTGACGAAAAAAATGCTGGTGACGAAAAATGACGCAAAATGCTGGTGACGAAAAAATGCTGGTGACGAAAAATGACGAAAAATGCTGGTGACGAAAAATGACGAAAAATGCTGGTGACGAAAAAATGCTGGTGACGAAAAATGACGAAAAATGCTGGTGACGAAAAATGCTGGTGACGAAAAATGACGAAAAATGCTGGTGACGAAAAAATGCTGGTGACGAAAAATGCTGGTGACGAAAAAATGCTGGTGACGAAAAATGACGAAAAATGCTGGTGACGAAAAAATGCTGCTGACGAAAAATGACGAAAAAATGCTGGTGACGAAAAATGACGAAAAATGCTGGTGACGAAAAAATGCTGGTGACGAAAAAATGCTGGTGACGAAAAAATGCTGGTGACGAAAAATGACAAAAAATGCTGGTGACGAAAAAATGCTGGTGACGAAAAATGACGAAAAATGCTGGTGACGAAAAAATGCTGGTGACGAAAAATGACAAAAAATGCTGGTGACGAAAAAATGCTGGTGACGAAAAATGACAAAAAATGCTGGTGACGAAAAAATGCTGGTGACGAAAAATGACGAAAAATGCTGGTGACGAAAAAATGCTGGTGACGAAAAATGACAAAAAATGCTGGTGACGAAAAAATGCTGGTGACGAAAAATGACAAAAAATGCTGGTGACGAAAAATGACGAAAAATGCTTATGACGAAAAAAATGCTGGTGACGAAAAATGACGAAAAATGCTGGTGACGAAAAATGACAAAAAATGCTGGTGACGAAAAAATGCTGGTGACGAAAAATGACGAAAAATGCTGGTGACGAAAAAATGCTGGTGACGAAAAATGCTGGTGACGAAAAAATGCTGGTGACGAAAAATGACGAAAAAATGCTGGTGACGAAAAATGACAAAAAATGCTGGTGACGAAAAAATGCTGGTGACGAAAAATGACGAAAAATGCTGGTGACGAAAAAATGCTGGTGACGAAAAATGACGAAAGATGCTGGTGACGAAAAATGCTGGTGACGAAAAAAGACAAAAAATGCTGGTGACGAAAAAATGCTGGTGACGAAAAATTACAAAAAATGCTGGTGACGAAAAATGACGAAAAATGCTGGTGACGAAAAAATGCTGGTGACGAAAAATGACGAAAAATGCTGGTGACGAAAAAATGCTGGTGACGAAAAATGACGAAAAATGCTGGTGACGAAAAAATGCTGGTGACGAAATATGACGAAAAAATGCTGGTGACGAAAAATGACAAAAAATGCTGGTGACGAAAAATGACAAAAAATGCTGGTGACGAAAAATGACAAAAAATGCTGGTGACGAAAAAATGCTGGTGACGAAAAATGACAAAAAATGCTGGTGACGAAAAATGCTGGTGACGAAAAAATGCTGGTGACGAAAAATGACGAAAAATGCTGGTGACGAAAAAAATGCTGGTGACGAAAAATGACGCAAAATGCTGGTGACGAAAAAATGCTGGTGACGAAAAATGCTGGTGACGAAAAAATGCTGGTGACGAAAAATGACGAAAAATGCTGGTGACGAAAAAATGCTGGTGACGAAAAATGACGAAAAATGCTGGTGACGAAAAAATGCTGGTGACGAAAAATGACGAAAGATGCTGGTGACGAAAAATGCTGGTGACGAAAAAAGACAAAAAATGCTGGTGACGAAAAAATGCTGGTGACGAAAAATGACAAAAAATGCTGGTGACGAAAAATGCTTATGACGAAAAAAATGCTGGTGACGAAAAATGACGAAAAATGCTGGTGACGAAAAATGACAAAAAATGCTGGTGACGAAAAAATGCTGGTGACGAAAAATGCTGGTGACGAAAAAATGCTGGTGACGAAAAATGACGAAAAATGCTGGTGACGAAAAAATGCTGGTGACGAAAAATGACGAAAAAATGCTGGTGACGAAAAATGACAAAAAATGCTGGTGACGAAAAATGACAAAAAATGCTGGTGACGAAAAAATGCTGGTGACGAAAAATGACAAAAAATGCTGGTGACGAAAAATGACAAAAAATGCTGGTGACGAAAAAATGGTGCTGACAAAAAATGACGAAAAAATGCTGGTGACGAAAAATGACGAAAAATGCTGGTGACGAAAAAATGCTGGTGACGAAAAATGACGAAAAATGCTGGTGACAAAAAATGACGAAAAATGCTGGTGACGAAAAAATGCTGGTGACGAAAAATGACGAAAAATGCTGGTGACGAAAAAATGCTGGTGACGAAAAATGACGAAAAATGCTGGTGACGAAAAAATGCTGGTGACGAAAAATGACGAAAAATGCTGGTGACGAAAAATGACAAAAAATGCTGGTGACGAAAAAATGCTGGTGACGAAAAATGACGAAAAATGCTGGTGACGAAAAAAATGCTGGTGACGAAAAATGACGAAAAATGCTGGTGACGAAAAAATGCTGGTGACGAAAAATGACGAAAGATGCTGGTGACGAAAAATGACGAAAAATGCTGGTGACGAAAAAATGCTGGTGACGAAAAATGACGAAAAATGCTGTTGACGAAAAAATGCTGGTGACGAAAAATGACGAAAGATGCTGGTGACGAAAAATGCTGGTGACGAAAAAATGCTGGTGACGAAAAATGACGAAAAATGCTGCTGACGAAAAAATGCTGGTGACGAAAAATGACGAAAAATGCTGGTGACGAAAAATGACAAAAAATGCTGGTGACGAAAAAATGCTGGTGACGAAAAATGACGAAAAATGCTGGTGACGAAAAAATGCTGGTGACGAAAAATGACAAAAAATGCTGGTGACGAAAAAATGCTGGTGACGAAAAATGACAAAAAATGCTGGTGACGAAAAAATGCTGGTGACGAAAAATGACGAAAAAATGCTGGTGACGAAAAATGACAAAAAATGCTGGTGACGAAAAATGACAAAAAATGCTGGTGACGAAAAAATGCTGGTGACGAAAAATGACAAAAAATGCTGGTGACGAAAAATGACAAAAAATGCTGGTGACGAAAAAATGGTGCTGACGAAAAATGACGAAAAAATGCTGGTGACGAAAAATGACGAAAAATGCTGGTGACGAAAAAATGCTGGTGACGAAAAATGACGAAAAATGCTGGTGACAAAAAATGACGAAAAATGCTGGTGACGAAAAAATGCTGGTGACGAAAAAATGCTGGTGACGAAAAATGACGAAAGATGCTGGTGACGAAAAATGCTGGTGACGAAAAAATGCTGGTGACGAAAAATGACGAAAAATGCTGGTGACGAAAAAAATGCTGGTGACGAAAAATGACGCAAAATGCTGGTGACGAAAAAATGCTGGTGACGAAAAATGACGAAAAATGCTGGTGACGAAAAATGACGAAAAATGCTGGTGACGAAAAAATGCTGGTGACGAAAAATGACGAAAAATGCTGGTGACGAAAAATGCTGGTGACGAAAAATGACGAAAAATGCTGGTGACGAAAAAATGCTGGTGACGAAAAATGCTGGTGACGAAAAAATGCTGGTGACGAAAAATGACGAAAAATGCTGGTGACGAAAAAATGCTGCTGACGAAAAATGACGAAAAAATGCTGGTGACGAAAAATGACGAAAAATGCTGGTGACGAAAAAATGCTGGTGACGAAAAAATGCTGGTGACGAAAAAATGCTGGTGACGAAAAATGACAAAAAATGCTGGTGACGAAAAAATGCTGGTGACGAAAAATGACGAAAAATGCTGGTGACGAAAAAATGCTGGTGACGAAAAATGACAAAAAATGCTGGTGACGAAAAAATGCTGGTGACGAAAAATGACAAAAAATGCTGGTGACGAAAAAATGCTGGTGACGAAAAATGACGAAAAATGCTGGTGACGAAAAAATGCTGGTGACGAAAAATGACAAAAAATGCTGGTGACGAAAAAATGCTGGTGACGAAAAATGACAAAAAATGCTGGTGACGAAAAATGACGAAAAATGCTTATGACGAAAAAAATGCTGGTGACGAAAAATGACGAAAAATGCTGGTGACGAAAAATGACAAAAAATGCTGGTGACGAAAAAATGCTGGTGACGAAAAATGACGAAAAATGCTGGTGACGAAAAAATGCTGGTGACGAAAAATGACGAAAAATGCTGGTGACGAAAAAATGCTGGTGACGAAAAATGACGAAAAAATGCTGGTGACGAAAAATGACAAAAAATGCTGGTGACGAAAAATGACGAAAAATGCTGGTGACGAAAAAATGCTGCTGACGAAAAATGACGAAAAATGCTGGTGACGAAAAAATGCTGGTGACGAAAAAATGCTGGTGACGAAAAATGACGAAAAATGCTGGTGACGAAAAAATGCTGGTGACGAAAAAATGCTGGTGACGAAAAATGACGAAAAATGCTGGTGACGAAAAAAATGCTGGTGACGAAAAATGACGAAAAATGCTGGTGACGAAAAAATGCTGGTGACGAAAAATGACGAAAAATGCTGGTGACGAAAAAATGCTGGTGACGAAAAATGTCGAAAAATGCTGGTGACGAAAAAATGCTGGTGACGAAATATGACGAAAAAATGCTGGTGACGAAAAATGACAAAAAATGCTGGTGACGAAAAATGACAAAAAATGCTGGTGACGAAAAATGACAAAAAATGCTGGTGACGAAAAAATGCTGGTGACGAAAAATGACAAAAAATGCTGGTGACGAAAAATGACAAAAAATGCTGGTGACGAAAAAATGGTGCTGACGAAAAATGACGAAAAAATGCTGGTGACGAAAAATGACGCAAAATGCTGGTGACGAAAAAATGCTGGTGACGAAAAATGCTGGTGACGAAAAAATGCTGGTGACGAAAAATGACGAAAAATGCTGGTGACGAAAAAATGCTGGTGACGAAAAATGACGAAAAATGCTGGTGACGAAAAAATGCTGGTGACGAAAAATGACGAAAGATGCTGGTGACGAAAAATGCTGGTGACGAAAAAAGACAAAAAATGCTGGTGACGAAAAAATGCTGGTGACGAAAAATTACAAAAAATGCTGGTGACGAAAAATGACGAAAAATGCTGGTGACGAAAAAAGTGCTGCTGACGAAAAATGACGAAAAAATGCTGGTGACGAAAAATGACGAAAAATGCTGGTGACGAAAAAATGCTGGTGACGAAAAAATGCTGGTGACGAAAAAATGCTGGTGACGAAAAATGACAAAAAATGCTGGTGACGAAAAAATGCTGGTGACGAAAAATGACAAAAAATGCTGGTGACGAAAAAATGCTGGTGACGAAAAATGACAAAAAATGCTGGTGACGAAAAATGACGAAAAATGCTTATGACGAAAAAAATGCTGGTGACGAAAAATGACGAAAAATGCTGGTGACGAAAAATGACAAAAAATGCTGGTGACGAAAAAATGCTGGTGACGAAAAATGACGAAAAATGCTGGTGACGAAAAAATGCTGGTGACGAAAAATGACGAAAAATGCTGGTGACGAAAAAATGCTGGTGACGAAAAATGACGAAAAAATGCTGGTGACGAAAAATGACAAAAAATGCTGGTGACGAAAAATGACGAAAAATGCTGGTGACGAAAAAATGCTGCTGACGAAAAATGACGAAAAATGCTGGTGACGAAAAAATGCTGGTGACGAAAAAATGCTGGTGACGAAAAATGACGAAAAATGCTGGTGACGAAAAAATGCTGGTGACGAAAAAATGCTGGTGACGAAAAATGACGAAAAATGCTGGTGACGAAAAAAATGCTGGTGACGAAAAATGACGAAAAATGCTGGTGACGAAAAAATGCTGGTGACGAAAAATGACGAAAAATGCTGGTGACGAAAAAATGCTGGTGACGAAAAATGACGAAAAATGCTGGTGACGAAAAAATGCTGGTGACGAAATATGACGAAAAAATGCTGGTGACGAAAAATGACAAAAAATGCTGGTGACGAAAAATGACAAAAAATGCTGGTGACGAAAAATGACAAAAAATGCTGGTGACGAAAAAATGCTGGTGACGAAAAATGACGAAAAAATGCTGGTGACGAAAAATGACAAAAAATGCTGGTGACGAAAAATGACGAAAAATGCTGGTGACGAAAAAATGCTGCTGACGAAAAATGACGAAAAATGCTGGTGACGAAAAAATGCTGGTGACGAAAAAATGCTGGTGACGAAAAATGACGAAAAATGCTGGTGACGAAAAAATGCTGGTGACGAAAAAATGCTGGTGACGAAAAATGACGAAAAATGCTGGTGACGAAAAAAATGCTGGTGACGAAAAATGACGAAAAAATGCTGGTGACGAAAAATGCTGGTGACGAAAAAAATGCTGGTGACGAAAAATGACGAAAAATGCTGGTGACGAAAAAATGCTGGTGACGAAAAATGACGAAAAATGCTGGTGACGAAAAAATGCTGGTGACGAAAAATGACGAAAAATGCTGGTGACGAAAAAATGCTGGTGACGAAATATGACGAAAAAATGCTGGTGACGAAAAATGACAAAAAATGCTGGTGACGAAAAATGACAAAAAATGCTGGTGACGAAAAATGACAAAAAATGCTGGTGACGAAAAAATGCTGGTGACGAAAAATGACAAAAAATGCTGGTGACGAAAAATGCTGGTGACGAAAAAATGCTGGTGACGAAAAATGACGAAAAATGCTGGTGACGAAAAAAATGCTGGTGACGAAAAATGACGCAAAATGCTGGTGACGAAAAAATGCTGGTGACGAAAAATGCTGGTGACGAAAAAATGCTGGTGACGAAAAATGACGAAAAATGCTGGTGACGAAAAAATGCTGGTGACGAAAAATGACGAAAAATGCTGGTGACGAAAAAATGCTGGTGACGAAAAATGACGAAAGATGCTGGTGACGAACAATGCTGGTGACGAAAAAATACAAAAAATGCTGGTGACGAAAAAATGCTGGTGACGAAAAATTACAAAAAATGCTGGTGACGAAAAATGACGAAAAATGCTGGTGACGAAAAAAGTGCTGCTGACGAAAAATGACGAAAAAATGCTGGTGACGAAAAATGACGAAAAATGCTGGTGACGAAAAAATGCTGGTGACGAAAAAATGCTGGTGACGAAAAAATGCTGGTGACGAAAAATGACAAAAATGCTGGTGACGAAAAAATGCTGGTGACGAAAAAATGCTGGTGACGAAAAATGACGAAAAATGCTGGTGACGAAAAATGACAAAAAATGCTGGTGACGAAAAAATGCTGGTGACGAAAAATGACGAAAAATGCTGGTGACGAAAAAATGCTGGTGACGAAAAATGACAAAAAATGCTGGTGACGAAAAAATGCTGGTGACGAAAAATGACAAAAAATGCTGGTGACGAAAAATGCTTATGACGAAAAAAATGCTGGTGACGAAAAATGACGAAAAATGCTGGTGACGAAAAATGACAAAAAATGCTGGTGACGAAAAAATGCTGGTGACGAAAAATGCTGGTGACGAAAAAATGCTGGTGACGAAAAATGACGAAAAATGCTGGTGACGAAAAAATGCTGGTGACGAAAAATGACGAAAAAATGCTGGTGACGAAAAATGACAAAAAATGCTGGTGACGAAAAATGACAAAAAATGCTGGTGACGAAAAAATGCTGGTGACGAAAAATGACAAAAAATGCTGGTGACGAAAAATGACAAAAAATGCTGGTGACGAAAAAATGGTGCTGACAAAAAATGACGAAAAAATGCTGGTGACGAAAAATGACGAAAAATGCTGGTGACAGAAAAATGCTGGTGACGAAAAATGACGAAAAATGCTGGTGACAAAAAATGACGAAAAATGCTGGTGACGAAAAAATGCTGGTGACGAAAAATGACGAAAAATGCTGGTGACGAAAAAATGCTGGTGACGAAAAATGACGAAAAATGCTGGTGACGAAAAAATGCTGGTGACGAAAAATGACGAAAAATGCTGGTGACGAAAAATGACAAAAAATGCTGGTGACGAAAAAATGCTGGTGACGAAAAATGACGAAAAATGCTGGTGACGAAAAAAATGCTGGTGACGAAAAATGACGAAAAATGCTGGTGACGAGAAAATGCTGGTGACGAAAAATGACGAAAGATGCTGGTGACGAAAAATGACGAAAAATGCTGGTGACGAAAAAATGCTGGTGACGAAAAATGACGAAAAATGCTGTTGACGAAAAAATGCTGGTGACGAAAAATGACGAAAGATGCTGGTGACGAAAAATGCTGGTGACGAAAAAATGCTGGTGACGAAAAATGACGAAAAATGCTGCTGACGAAAAAATGCTGGTGACGAAAAATGACGAAAAATGCTGGTGACGAAAAATGACAAAAAATGCTGGTGATGAAAAAATGCTGGTGACGAAAAATGACGAAAAATGCTGGTGACGAAAAAATGCTGGTGACGAAAAATGACAAAAAATGCTGGTGACGAAAAAATGCTGGTGACGAAAAATGACAAAAAATGCTGGTGACGAAAAATGCTTATGACGAAAAAAATGCTGGTGACGAAAAATGACGAAAAATGCTGGTGACGAAAAATGACAAAAAATGCTGGTGACGAAAAAATGCTGGTGACGAAAAATGCTGGTGACGAAAAATGACGAAAAATGCTGGTGACGAAAAAATGCTGGTGACGAAAAATGACGAAAAAATGCTGGTGACGAAAAATGACAAAAAATGCTGGTGACGAAAAATGACAAAAAATGCTGGTGACGAAAAAATGCTGGTGACGAAAAATGACAAAAAATGCTGGTGACGAAAAATGACAAAAAATGCTGGTGACGAAAAAATGGTGCTGACAAAAAATGACGAAAAAATGCTGGTGACGAAAAATGACGAAAAATGCTGGTGACGAAAAAATGCTGGTGACGAAAAATGACGAAAAATGCTGGTGACGAAAAAATGCTGGTGACGAAAAATGTCGAAAAATGCTGGTGACGAAAAAATGCTGGTGACGAAAAAATGCTGGTGACGAAAAATGACGAAAAATGCTGGTGACGAAAAAAATGCTGGTGACGAAAAATGACGAAAAATGCTGGTGACGAAAAAATGCTGGTGACGAAAAATGACGAAAGATGCTGGTGACGAAAAATGACGAAAAATGCTGGTGACGAAAAAATGCTGGTGACGAAAAATGACGAAAAATGCTGTTGACGAAAAAATGCTGGTGACGAAAAATGACGAAAGATGCTGGTGACGAAAAATGCTGGTGACGAAAAAATGCTGGTGACGAAAAATGACGAAAAATGCTGCTGACGAAAAAATGCTGGTGACGAAAAAATGCTGGTGACGAAAAATGACAAAAAATGCTGGTGACGAAAAAATGCTGGTGACGAAAAATGACGAAAAATGCTGGTGACGAAAAAATGCTGGTGACGAAAAATGACGAAAAATGCTGGTGACGAAAAAATGCTGGTGACGAAAAATGACGAAAAATGCTGGTGACGAAAAATGACAAAAAATGCTGGTGACGAAAAAATGCTGGTGACGAAAAATGACGAAAAATGCTGGTGACGAAAAATGACAAAAAATGCTGGTGACGAAAAATGACGAAAAATGCTGGTGACGAAAAATGCTGGTGACGAAAAAATGCTGGTGACGAAAAATGACGAAAGATGCTGGTGACGAAAAATGCTGGTGACGAAAAAATGCTGGTGACGAAAAATGACGAAAAATGCTGGTGACGAAAAAAATGCTGGTGACGAAAAATGACGCAAAATGCTGGTGACGAAAAAATGCTGGTGACGAAAAATGCTGGTGACGAAAAAATGCTGGTGACGAAAAATGACGAAAAATGCTGGTGACGAAAAAATGCTGGTGACGAAAAATGACGAAAAATGCTGGTGACGAAAAAATGCTGGTGACGAAAAATGACGAAAAATGCTGGTGACGAAAAATGACAAAAAATGCTGGTGACGAAAAAATGCTGGTGACGAAAAATGACGAAAAATGCTGGTGACGAAAAAATGCTGGTGACGAAAAATGACGAAAAATGCTGGTGACGAAAAAATGCTGGTGACGAAAAATGACGAAAAATGCTGGTGACGAAAAATGACAAAAAATGCTGGTGACGAAAAATGACGAAAAAATGCTGGTGACGAAAAATGACGAAAAATGCTGGTGACGAAAAAATGCTGGTGACGAAAAATGACGAAAAATGCTGGTGACAAAAAATGACGAAAAAATGCTGGTGACGAAAAATGACAAAAAATGCTGGTGACGAAAAATGACGAAAAATGCTGGTGACGAAAAAATGCTGGTGACGAAAAATGACGAAAAAATGCTGGTGACGAAAAATGACAAAAAATGCTGGTGACGAAAAATGACGAAAAATGCTGGTGACGAAAAAATGCTGCTGACGAAAAATGACGAAAAATGCTGGTGACGAAAAAATGCTGGTGACGAAAAAATGCTGGTGACGAAAAATGACGAAAAATGCTGGTGACGAAAAAATGCTGGTGACGAAAAAATGCTGGTGACGAAAAATGACGAAAAATGCTGGTGACGAAAAAAATGCTGGTGACGAAAAATGACGAAAAATGCTGGTGACGAAAAAATGCTGGTGACGAAAAATGACGAAAAATGCTGGTGACGAAAAAATGCTGGTGACGAAAAATGTCGAAAAATGCTGGTGACGAAAAAATGCTGGTGACGAAATATGACGAAAAAATGCTGGTGACGAAAAATGACAAAAAATGCTGGTGACGAAAAATGACAAAAAATGCTGGTGACGAAAAATGACAAAAAATGCTGGTGACGAAAAAATGCTGGTGACGAAAAATGACAAAAAATGCTGGTGACGAAAAATGACAAAAAATGCTGGTGACGAAAAAATGGTGCTGACGAAAAATGACGAAAAAATGCTGGTGACGAAAAATGACGCAAAATGCTGGTGACGAAAAAATGCTGGTGACGAAAAATGCTGGTGACGAAAAAATGCTGGTGACGAAAAATGACGAAAAATGCTGGTGACGAAAAAATGCTGGTGACGAAAAATGACGAAAAATGCTGGTGACGAAAAAATGCTGGTGACGAAAAATGACGAAAGATGCTGGTGACGAAAAATGCTGGTGACGAAAAAAGACAAAAAATGCTGGTGACGAAAAAATGCTGGTGACGAAAAATTACAAAAAATGCTGGTGACGAAAAATGACGAAAAATGCTGGTGACGAAAAAAGTGCTGCTGACGAAAAATGACGAAAAAATGCTGGTGACGAAAAATGACGAAAAATGCTGGTGACGAAAAAATGCTGGTGACGAAAAAATGCTGGTGACGAAAAAATGCTGGTGACGAAAAATGACAAAAAATGCTGGTGACGAAAAAATGCTGGTGACGAAAAATGACAAAAAATGCTGGTGACGAAAAAATGCTGGTGACGAAAAATGACAAAAAATGCTGGTGACGAAAAATGACGAAAAATGCTTATGACGAAAAAAATGCTGGTGACGAAAAATGACGAAAAATGCTGGTGACGAAAAATGACAAAAAATGCTGGTGACGAAAAAATGCTGGTGACGAAAAATGACGAAAAATGCTGGTGACGAAAAAATGCTGGTGACGAAAAATGACGAAAAATGCTGGTGACGAAAAAATGCTGGTGACGAAAAATGACGAAAAAATGCTGGTGACGAAAAATGACAAAAAATGCTGGTGACGAAAAATGACGAAAAATGCTGGTGACGAAAAAATGCTGCTGACGAAAAATGACGAAAAATGCTGGTGACGAAAAAATGCTGGTGACGAAAAAATGCTGGTGACGAAAAATGACGAAAAATGCTGGTGACGAAAAAATGCTGGTGACGAAAAAATGCTGGTGACGAAAAATGACGAAAAATGCTGGTGACGAAAAAAATGCTGGTGACGAAAAATGACGAAAAATGCTGGTGACGAAAAAATGCTGGTGACGAAAAATGACGAAAAATGCTGGTGACGAAAAAATGCTGGTGACGAAAAATGACGAAAAATGCTGGTGACGAAAAAATGCTGGTGACGAAATATGACGAAAAAATGCTGGTGACGAAAAATGACAAAAAATGCTGGTGACGAAAAATGACAAAAAATGCTGGTGACGAAAAATGACAAAAAATGCTGGTGACGAAAAAATGCTGGTGACGAAAAATGACGAAAAAATGCTGGTGACGAAAAATGACAAAAAATGCTGGTGACGAAAAATGACGAAAAATGCTGGTGACGAAAAAATGCTGCTGACGAAAAATGACGAAAAATGCTGGTGACGAAAAAATGCTGGTGACGAAAAAATGCTGGTGACGAAAAATGACGAAAAATGCTGGTGACGAAAAAATGCTGGTGACGAAAAAATGCTGGTGACGAAAAATGACGAAAAATGCTGGTGACGAAAAAAATGCTGGTGACGAAAAATGACGAAAAAATGCTGGTGACGAAAAATGCTGGTGACGAAAAAAATGCTGGTGACGAAAAATGACGAAAAATGCTGGTGACGAAAAAATGCTGGTGACGAAAAATGACGAAAAATGCTGGTGACGAAAAAATGCTGGTGACGAAAAATGACGAAAAATGCTGGTGACGAAAAAATGCTGGTGACGAAATATGACGAAAAAATGCTGGTGACGAAAAATGACAAAAAATGCTGGTGACGAAAAATGACAAAAAATGCTGGTGACGAAAAATGACAAAAAATGCTGGTGACGAAAAAATGCTGGTGACGAAAAATGACAAAAAATGCTGGTGACGAAAAATGCTGGTGACGAAAAAATGCTGGTGACGAAAAATGACGAAAAATGCTGGTGACGAAAAAAATGCTGGTGACGAAAAATGACGCAAAATGCTGGTGACGAAAAAATGCTGGTGACGAAAAATGCTGGTGACGAAAAAATGCTGGTGACGAAAAATGACGAAAAATGCTGGTGACGAAAAAATGCTGGTGACGAAAAATGACGAAAAATGCTGGTGACGAAAAAATGCTGGTGACGAAAAATGACGAAAGATGCTGGTGACGAACAATGCTGGTGACGAAAAAATACAAAAAATGCTGGTGACGAAAAAATGCTGGTGACGAAAAATTACAAAAAATGCTGGTGACGAAAAATGACGAAAAATGCTGGTGACGAAAAAAGTGCTGCTGACGAAAAATGACGAAAAAATGCTGGTGACGAAAAATGACGAAAAATGCTGGTGACGAAAAAATGCTGGTGACGAAAAAATGCTGGTGACGAAAAAATGCTGGTGACGAAAAATGACAAAAATGCTGGTGACGAAAAAATGCTGGTGACGAAAAAATGCTGGTGACGAAAAATGACGAAAAATGCTGGTGACGAAAAATGACAAAAAATGCTGGTGACGAAAAAATGCTGGTGACGAAAAATGACGAAAAATGCTGGTGACGAAAAAATGCTGGTGACGAAAAATGACAAAAAATGCTGGTGACGAAAAAATGCTGGTGACGAAAAATGACAAAAAATGCTGGTGACGAAAAATGCTTATGACGAAAAAAATGCTGGTGACGAAAAATGACGAAAAATGCTGGTGACGAAAAATGACAAAAAATGCTGGTGACGAAAAAATGCTGGTGACGAAAAATGCTGGTGACGAAAAAATGCTGGTGACGAAAAATGACGAAAAATGCTGGTGACGAAAAAATGCTGGTGACGAAAAATGACGAAAAAATGCTGGTGACGAAAAATGACAAAAAATGCTGGTGACGAAAAATGACAAAAAATGCTGGTGACGAAAAAATGCTGGTGACGAAAAATGACAAAAAATGCTGGTGACGAAAAATGACAAAAAATGCTGGTGACGAAAAAATGGTGCTGACAAAAAATGACGAAAAAATGCTGGTGACGAAAAATGACGAAAAATGCTGGTGACAGAAAAATGCTGGTGACGAAAAATGACGAAAAATGCTGGTGACAAAAAATGACGAAAAATGCTGGTGACGAAAAAATGCTGGTGACGAAAAATGACGAAAAATGCTGGTGACGAAAAAATGCTGGTGACGAAAAATGACGAAAAATGCTGGTGACGAAAAAATGCTGGTGACGAAAAATGACGAAAAATGCTGGTGACGAAAAATGACAAAAAATGCTGGTGACGAAAAAATGCTGGTGACGAAAAATGACGAAAAATGCTGGTGACGAAAAAAATGCTGGTGACGAAAAATGACGAAAAATGCTGGTGACGAGAAAATGCTGGTGACGAAAAATGACGAAAGATGCTGGTGACGAAAAATGACGAAAAATGCTGGTGACGAAAAAATGCTGGTGACGAAAAATGACGAAAAATGCTGTTGACGAAAAAATGCTGGTGACGAAAAATGACGAAAGATGCTGGTGACGAAAAATGCTGGTGACGAAAAAATGCTGGTGACGAAAAATGACGAAAAATGCTGCTGACGAAAAAATGCTGGTGACGAAAAATGACGAAAAATGCTGGTGACGAAAAATGACAAAAAATGCTGGTGACGAAAAAATGCTGGTGACGAAAAATGACGAAAAATGCTGGTGACGAAAAAATGCTGGTGACGAAAAATGACAAAAAATGCTGGTGACGAAAAAATGCTGGTGACGAAAAATGACAAAAAATGCTGGTGACGAAAAATGCTTATGACGAAAAAAATGCTGGTGACGAAAAATGACGAAAAATGCTGGTGACGAAAAATGACAAAAAATGCTGGTGACGAAAAAATGCTGGTGACGAAAAATGCTGGTGACGAAAAATGACGAAAAATGCTGGTGACGAAAAAATGCTGGTGACGAAAAATGACGAAAAAATGCTGGTGACGAAAAATGACAAAAAATGCTGGTGACGAAAAATGACAAAAAATGCTGGTGACGAAAAAATGCTGGTGACGAAAAATGACAAAAAATGCTGGTGACGAAAAATGACAAAAAATGCTGGTGACGAAAAAATGGTGCTGACAAAAAATGACGAAAAAATGCTGGTGACGAAAAATGACGAAAAATGCTGGTGACGAAAAAATGCTGGTGACGAAAAATGACGAAAAATGCTGGTGACGAAAAAATGCTGGTGACGAAAAATGTCGAAAAATGCTGGTGACGAAAAAATGCTGGTGACGAAAAAATGCTGGTGACGAAAAATGACGAAAAATGCTGGTGACGAAAAAAATGCTGGTGACGAAAAATGACGAAAAATGCTGGTGACGAAAAAATGCTGGTGACGAAAAATGACGAAAGATGCTGGTGACGAAAAATGACGAAAAATGCTGGTGACGAAAAAATGCTGGTGACGAAAAATGACGAAAAATGCTGTTGACGAAAAAATGCTGGTGACGAAAAATGACGAAAGATGCTGGTGACGAAAAATGCTGGTGACGAAAAAATGCTGGTGACGAAAAATGACGAAAAATGCTGCTGACGAAAAAATGCTGGTGACGAAAAAATGCTGGTGACGAAAAATGACAAAAAATGCTGGTGACGAAAAAATGCTGGTGACGAAAAATGACGAAAAATGCTGGTGACGAAAAAATGCTGGTGACGAAAAATGACGAAAAATGCTGGTGACGAAAAAATGCTGGTGACGAAAAATGACGAAAAATGCTGGTGACGAAAAATGACAAAAAATGCTGGTGACGAAAAAATGCTGGTGACGAAAAATGACGAAAAATGCTGGTGACGAAAAATGACAAAAAATGCTGGTGACGAAAAATGACGAAAAATGCTGGTGACGAAAAATGCTGGTGACGAAAAAATGCTGGTGACGAAAAATGACGAAAGATGCTGGTGACGAAAAATGCTGGTGACGAAAAAATGCTGGTGACGAAAAATGACGAAAAATGCTGGTGACGAAAAAAATGCTGGTGACGAAAAATGACGCAAAATGCTGGTGACGAAAAAATGCTGGTGACGAAAAATGCTGGTGACGAAAAAATGCTGGTGACGAAAAATGACGAAAAATGCTGGTGACGAAAAAATGCTGGTGACGAAAAATGACGAAAAATGCTGGTGACGAAAAAATGCTGGTGACGAAAAATGACGAAAAATGCTGGTGACGAAAAATGACAAAAAATGCTGGTGACGAAAAAATGCTGGTGACGAAAAATGACGAAAAATGCTGGTGACGAAAAAATGCTGGTGACGAAAAATGACGAAAAATGCTGGTGACGAAAAAATGCTGGTGACGAAAAATGACGAAAAATGCTGGTGACGAAAAATGACAAAAAATGCTGGTGACGAAAAATGACGAAAAAATGCTGGTGACGAAAAATGACGAAAAATGCTGGTGACGAAAAAATGCTGGTGACGAAAAATGACGAAAAATGCTGGTGACAAAAAATGACGAAAAATGCTGGTGACGAAAAAATGCTGGTGACGAAAAAATGCTGGTGACGAAAAATGACGAAAGATGCTGGTGACGAAAAATGCTGGTGACGAAAAAATGCTGGTGACGAAAAATGACGAAAAATGCTGGTGACGAAAAAAATGCTGGTGACGAAAAATGACGCAAAATGCTGGTGACGAAAAAATGCTGGTGACGAAAAATGCTGGTGACGAAAAAATGCTGGTGACGAAAAATGACGAAAAATGCTGGTGACGAAAAAAATGCTGGTGACGAAAAATGACGCAAAATGCTGGTGACGAAAAAATGCTGGTGACGAAAAATGCTGGTGACGAAAAAATGCTGGTGACGAAAAATGACGAAAAATGCTGGTGACGAAAACAATGCTGGTGACGAAAAATGACGAAAAATGCTGGTGACGAAAAAATGCTGGTGACGAAAAATGACGAAAAATGCTGGTGACGAAAAAATGCTGGTGACGAAATATGACGAAAAAATGCTGGTGACGAAAAATGACAAAAAATGCTGGTGACGAAAAATGACGAAAAATGCTGGTGACGAAAAAATGCTGGTGACGAAAAATGACGAAAAATGCTGGTGACGAAAAAATGCTGGTGACGAAATATGACGAAAAAATGCTGGTGACGAAAAATGACAAAAAATGCTGGTGACGAAAAATGACGAAAAATGCTGGTGACGAAAAAATGCTGCTGACGAAAAATGACGAAAAAATGCTGGTGACGAAAAATGACGAAAAATGCTGGTGACGAAAAAATGCTGGTGACGAAAAATGACAAAAAATGCTGGTGACGAAAAAATGCTGGTGACGAAAAATGACGAAAAATGCTGGTGACGAAAAAATGCTGGTGACGAAAAATGACGAAAAATGCTGGTGACGAAAAAATGCTGGTGACGAAAAATGACGAAAAATGCTGGTGACGAAAAAATGCTGGTGACGAAAAATGACGAAAAATGCTGGTGACGAAAAATGACGAAAAATGCTGGTGACGAAAAAATGCTGGTGACGAAAAATGACGAAAAATGCTGGTGACGAAAAAAATGCTGGTGACGAAAAATGACGAAAAATGCTGGTGACGAAAAAATGCTGGTGACGAAAAATGACGAAAGATGCTGGTGACGAAAAATGACGAAAAATGCTGGTGACGAAAAAATGCTGGTGACGAAAAATGACGAAAAATGCTGTTGACGAAAAAATGCTGGTGACGAAAAATGACGAAAGATGCTGGTGACGAAAAATGCTGGTGACGAAAAAATGCTGGTGACGAAAAATGACGAAAAATGCTGTTGACAAAAAAATGCTGGTGACGAAAAATGACGAAAGATGCTGGTGACGAAAAATGCTGGTGACGAAAAAATGCTGGTGACGAAAAATGACGAAAGATGCTGGTGACGAAAAATGCTGGTGACGAAAAAATGCTGGTGACGAAAAATGACGAAAAATGCTGGTGACGAAAAAATGCTGGTGACGAAAAATGACGAAAAATGCTGGTGACGAAAAAATGCTGGTGACGAAAAATGACGAAAGATGCTGGTGACGAAAAAAATGCTGGTGACGAAAAATGACGCAAAATGCTGGTGACGAAAAAATGCTGGTGACGAAAAATGCTGGTGACGAAAAAATGCTGGTGACGAAAAATGACGAAAAATGCTGGTGACGAAAAAATGCTGGTGACGAAAAATGACGAAAGATGCTGGTGACGAAAAATGCTGGTGACGAAAAATGACGAAAGATGCTGGTGACGAAAAATGCTGGTGACGAAAAAATGCTGGTGACGAAAAATGACGAAAGATGCTGGTGACGAAAAATGCTGGTGACGAAAAAAGACAAAAAATGCTGGTGACGAAAAAATGCTGGTGACGAAAAATTACAAAAAATGCTGGTGACGAAAAATGACGAAAAATGCTGGTGACGAAAAAATGCTGCTGACGAAAAATGACGAAAAAATGCTGGTGACGAAAAATGACGAAAAATGCTGGTGACGAAAAAATGCTGGTGACGAAAAAATGCTGGTGACGAAAAAATGCTGGTGACGAAAAATGACAAAAAATGCTGGTGACGAAAAAATGCTGGTGACGAAAAATGACGAAAAATGCTGGTGACGAAAAAATGCTGGTGACGAAAAATGACAAAAAATGCTGGTGACGAAAAAATGCTGGTGACGAAAAATGACAAAAAATGCTGGTGACGAAAAATGACGAAAAATGCTTATGACGAAAAAAATGCTGGTGACGAAAAATGACGAAAAATGCTGGTGACGAAAAATGACAAAAAATGCTGGTGACGAAAAAATGCTGGTGACGAAAAATGACGAAAAATGCTGGTGACGAAAAAATGCTGGTGACGAAAAATGACGAAAAATGCTGGTGACGAAAAAATGCTGGTGACGAAAAAATGCTGGTGACGAAAAATGACGAAAAATGCTGGTGACGAAAAAAATGCTGGTGACGAAAAATGACGAAAAATGCTGGTGACGAAAAAATGCTGGTGACGAAAAATGACGAAAAATGCTGGTGACGAAAACAATGCTGGTGACGAAAAATGACGAAAAATGCTGGTGACGAAAAAATGCTGGTGACGAAAAATGACGAAAAATGCTGGTGACGAAAAAATGCTGGTGACGAAAAATGACGAAAAATGCTGGTGACGAAAAAATGCTGTTGACGAAATATGACGAAAAAATGCTGGTGACGAAAAATGACAAAAAATGCTGGTGACGAAAAATGACGAAAAATGCTGGTGACGAAAAAATGCTGCTGACGAAAAATGACGAAAAAATGCTGGTGACGAAAAATGACGAAAAATGCTGGTGACGAAAAAATGCTGGTGACGAAAAATGACAAAAAATGCTGGTGACGAAAAAATGCTGGTGACGAAAAATGACGAAAAATGCTGGTGACGAAAAAATGCTGGTGACGAAAAAATGCTGGTGACGAAAAAAGACGAAAAATGCTGGTGACGAAAAAATGCTGCTGACGAAAAAATGCTGGTGACGAAAAATGACGAAAAATGCTGGTGACGAAAAAATGCTGGTGACGAAAAAAATGCTGGTGACGAAAAATGACGAAAAATGCTGGTGACGAAAAAATGCTGGTGACGAAAAATGACGAAAAATGCTGGTGACGAAAAGTGACGAAAAATGCTGGTGACGAAAAAATGCTGGTGACGAAAAATGACGAAAAATGCTGGTGACGAAAAAATGCTGGTGACGAAAAATGACGAAAGATGCTGGTGACGAAAAATGCTGGTGACGAAAAAATGCTGGTGACGAAAAATGACGAAAAATGCTGGTGACGAAAAAATGCTGCTGACGAAAAAATGCTGGTGACGAAAAAAATGCTGGTGACGAAAAATGACGAAAAATGCTGGTGACGAAAAAATGCTGGTGACGAAAAATGACGAAAAATGCTGGTGACGAAAACAATGCTGGTGACGAAAAATGACGAAAAATGCTGGTGACGAAAAAATGCTGGTGACGAAAAATGACGAAAAATGCTGGTGACGAAAAAATGCTGGTGACGAAAAATGACGAAAAATGCTGGTGACGAAAAAATGCTGTTGACGAAATATGACGAAAAAATGCTGGTGACGAAAAATGACAAAAAATGCTGGTGACGAAAAATGACGAAAAATGCTGGTGACGAAAAAATGCTGGTGACGAAAAATGACGAAAAAATGCTGGTGACGAAAAATGACGAAAAATGCTGGTGACGAAAAAATGCTGGTGACGAAAAATGACGAAAAATGCTGGTGACGAAAAAATGCTGGTGACGAAAAAATGCTGGTGACGAAAAATGACGAAAAATGCTGGTGACGAAAAAATGCTGCTGACGAAAAAATGCTGGTGACGAAAAATGACGAAAAATGCTGGTGACGAAAAAATGCTGGTGACGAAAAAAATACTGGTGACGAAAAATGACGAAAAATGCTGGTGACGAAAAAATGCTGGTGACGAAAAATGACGAAAAATGCTGGTGACGAAAAATGACGAAAAATGCTGGTGACGAAAAAATGCTGGTGACGAAAAATGACGAAAAATGCTGGTGACGAAAAAATGCTGGTGACGAAAAATGACGAAAGATGCTGGTGACGAAAAATGCTGGTGACGAAAAAATGCTGGTGACGAAAAATGACGAAAAATGCTGGTGACGAAAAAATGCTGCTGACGAAAAAATGCTGGTGACGAAAAATGACGAAAAATGCTGGTGACGAAAAAATGCTGGTGACGAAAAAAATGCTGGTGACGAAAAATGACGAAAAATGCTGGTGACGAAAAAATGCTGGTGACGAAAAATGACGAAAAATGCTGGTGACGAAAAAATGCTGGTGACGAAAAATGACGAAAAATGCTGGTGACGAAAAAATGCTGGTGACGAAAAATGACGAAAAATGCTGGTGACGAAAAAATGCTGGTGACGAAAAATGACGAAAAATGCTGGTGACGAAAAAATGCTGGTGACGAAAAATGACGAAAAATGCTGGTGACGAAAAAATGCTGGTGACGAAATATGACGAAAAAATGCTGGTGACGAAAAATGACAAAAAATGCTGGTGACGAAAAATGACGAAAAATGCTGGTGACGAAAAAATGCTGCTGACGAAAAATGACGAAAAAATGCTGGTGACGAAAAATGACGAAAAATGCTGGTGACGAAAAAATGCTGGTGACGAAAAATGACAAAAAATGCTGGTGACGAAAAAATGCTGGTGACGAAAAATGACGAAAAATGCTGGTGACGAAAAAATGCTGGTGACGAAAAATGACGAAAAATGCTGGTGACGAAAAAATGCTGGTGACGAAAAATGACGAAAAATGCTGGTGACGAAAAATGACGAAAAATGCTGGTGACGAAAAAATGCTGGTGACGAAAAATGACAAAAAATGCTGGTGACGAAAAATGACGAAAAATGCTGGTGACGAAAAAATGCTGCTGACGAAAAATGACGAAAAAATGCTGGTGACGAAAAATGACGAAAAATGCTGGTGACGAAAAATGACGAAAAATGCTGGTGACGAAAAAATGCTGGTGACGAAAAAATGCTGGTGACGAAAAATGACGAAAAATGCTGGTGACGAAAAAATGCTGCTGACGAAAAAATGCTGGTGACGAAAAATGACGAAAAATGCTGGTGACGAAAAAATGCTGCTGACGAAAAAAATGCTGGTGACGAAAAAATGCTGGTGACGAAAAATGACGAAAGATGCTGGTGACGAAAAATGCTGGTGACGAAAAAATGCTGGTGACGAAAAATGACGAAAAATGCTGGTGACGAAAAAATGCTGCTGACGAAAAAATGCTGGTGACGAAAAATGACGAAAAATGCTGGTGACGAAAAAATGCTGGTGACGAAAAAAATGCTGGTGACGAAAAATGACGAAAAATGCTGGTGACGAAAAAATGCTGGTGACGAAAAATGACGAAAAATGCTGGTGACGAAAAAATGCTGGTGACGAAAAATGACGAAAAATGCTGGTGACGAAAAAATGCTGGTGACGAAAAATGACGAAAAATGCTGGTGACGAAAAAATGCTGGTGACGAAAAATGACGAAAAATGCTGGTGACGAAAAAATGCTGGTGACGAAAAATGACGAAAAATGCTGGTGACGAAAAAATGCTGGTGACGAAATATGACGAAAAAATGCTGGTGACGAAAAATGACAAAAAATGCTGGTGACGAAAAATGACGAAAAATGCTGGTGACGAAAAAATGCTGCTGACGAAAAATGACGAAAAAATGCTGGTGACGAAAAATGACGAAAAATGCTGGTGACGAAAAAATGCTGGTGACGAAAAATGACAAAAAATGCTGGTGACGAAAAAATGCTGGTGACGAAAAATGACGAAAAATGCTGGTGACGAAAAAATGCTGGTGACGAAAAATGACGAAAAATGCTGGTGACGAAAAAATGCTGGTGACGAAAAATGACGAAAAATGCTGGTGACGAAAAATGACGAAAAATGCTGGTGACGAAAAAATGCTGGTGACGAAAAATGACAAAAAATGCTGGTGACGAAAAATGACGAAAAATGCTGGTGACGAAAAAATGCTGCTGACGAAAAATGACGAAAAAATGCTGGTGACGAAAAATGACGAAAAATGCTGGTGACGAAAAATGACGAAAAATGCTGGTGACGAAAAAATGCTGGTGACGAAAAAATGCTGGTGACGAAAAATGACGAAAAATGCTGGTGACGAAAAAATGCTGCTGACGAAAAAATGCTGGTGACGAAAAATGACGAAAAATGCTGGTGACGAAAAAATGCTGCTGACGAAAAAAATGCTGGTGACGAAAAATGACGAAAAATGCTGGTGACGAAAAAATGCTGGTGACGAAAAATGACGAAAAATGCTGGTGACGAAAAATGACGAAAAATGCTGGTGACGAAAAATGACGAAAAATGCTGGTGACGAAAAAATGCTGGTGACGAAAAATGACGAAAGACGCTGGTGACGAAAAATGCTGGTGACGAAAAAATGCTGGTGACGAAAAATGACGAAAAATGCTGGTGACGAAAAAATGCTGCTGACGAAAAAATGCTGGTGACGAAAAATGACGAAAAATGCTGGTGACGAAAAAATGCTGGTGACGAAAAAAATGCTGGTGACGAAAAATGACGAAAAATGCTGGTGACGAAAAAATGCTGGTGACGAAAAATGACGAAAAATGCTGGTGACGAAAAATGACGAAAAATGCTGGTGACGAAAAAATGCTGGTGACGAAAAATGACGAAAAATGCTGGTGACGAAAAAATGCTGGTGACGAAAAATGACGAAAGATGCTGGTGACGAAAAATGCTGGTGACGAAAAAATGCTGGTGACGAAAAATGACGAAAAATGCTGGTGACGAAAAATGACAAAAAATGCTGGTGACGAAAAAATGCTGGTGACGAAAAATGACAAAAAATGCTGGTGACGAAAAATGACGAAAAATGCTGGTGTCGAAAAAATGCTGGTGACGAAAAATGACGAAAAAATGCTGGTGACGAAAAATGCTGGTGACGAAAAAATGCTGGTGACGAAAAAATGCTGGTGACGAAAAAATGCTGGTGACGAAAAATGACGAAAAATGCTGGTGACGAAAAAATGCTGCTGACGAAAAATGACGAAAAAATGCTGGTGACGAAAAAATGCTGGTGACGAAAAATGCTGGTGACGAAAAAATGCTGGTGACGAAAAATGACAAAAAATGCTGGTGACGAAAAATGCTGGTGACGAAAAAAATGCTGGTGACGAAAAATGACGAAAAATGCTGGTGACGAAAACATGCTGGTGACGAAAAATGCTGTTGACGAAAAATGACGAAAAATGACGGTGACGAAAAAATGCTGGTGACGAAAAATGACGAAAAATGCTGGTGACGAAAAATGACGAAAAATGCTGGTGACGAAAAAATGCTGGTGACGAAAAATGACGAAAAATGCTGGTGACGAAAAAATGCTGGTCATTCGTCTTTTTTTTGGATTTAACTTTCGTTTCGGTAGTGACACAAAAACGTTTCGGTAGTGACACAATGGTGAAAAAAAAAGTTACAAAACTGTATACCTTCAGTATCTACCCCATAGTCATAACATATAGTGTAAACACAACTTTAAATGGAATTAGGAAATAGTTTTAATCCGAGGGTATGCGGTTACCCTGACTCAGAGATTAGACGCCTCTGCCCTGCACAGTCTAATAGAAAGCACAAGCTTTAAAAAATAAGTCTGCCTCATCCAGGCAGTTGGCCAGTAGCCACTTTGAGTGGTAGTTGGGACAAACGCAGTCAGTGGAGCAAACGCAGTCCGCACCAAAAATATTTACGATTCTGTCCCTATCGGTACATAACTCGGACGGCGCTGATTCGACTAGCAGACCATCGGCTGGTCGACGGGGGCACTCGCGCCTGGAGGCGCTCGGGCGCGTCTCCTCAGCCTCAAGGTCTGCTGAGTCGGCGCGCCTCCGTCATGGCCCAAAACTTATAATTATAAATTATAGTGAAAACACATCCTTAAATGGAATTAAGAAATGGTTTTACCTTTAATCTAGGTAAACTTAATTAATTGCAAAACATGACACCCCTTATTCAAAACAGATGGCGAATGCATTCTTCTCTTTATAGGGCCTACACAGGTAATAAAATTGCCTGTGAGACCTTTATGAATTGAACCTCACAGTCAGCAGTCAGTCAGTCAATGAGTGAGTGAGTGAGTGAGTGAGTGAGTGAGTGAGTGAGTGAGTGAGTGAGTGAGTGAGTGAGTGAGTGAGTCAGTCAGTCAGTGAGTGAGTCAGTGAGTCAGTCAGTCAGTCAGTGAGTGATCCAGTCAGTCAGTCAGCCAGCCAGGCAGCCAGCCTAGAAGCAGGGACACATAAAAATCAATGACCAGAGAGGGGATATCAATAACAGAGGCATGGATTTCTCCCCCCCCCCCCCCCCCCCTCCAGCAAATTCAACCCTGTTTATCGGTCATCATTTCCATCTAAAGTAACTCTGCTTCAAAAAATACACCATGAACCGTTTTTAGGGAACATGTTCAGTTCAATCATCAATTCAGACGCCCAGCCATCCATCATTTGTGGATATTTAAAATGTACTTGTGTCCTGTTTATGACCCCACAGTGATTCCCATGTCTTCACATGGCTGCTTGCTAAATCCGTTATTTCCTATTCAGCCTTGTGCGTGCGTTCTTGGCCAGTTGGCACCACTTGTCTCTCTGCTGCCATGCCAGCTGTGTTGGAGCCCAATGAGGTGGATTAAGCCGAAGTTTCCTGAGAATAAAAGCTGGTGTTGTGTGAGAGATTCCCCACACAGAGGGAGCCTTGTTCTTCAAATCACAGAGGTTGTATCCAAAACGCTGTGAGCAGTGCTGATTTACGATGACAAGGATAAGAAAACCCTCATTACAAAAAAGAAAACAAACAGATTAGTGCGAAAACAACTATTCCCTTAAAAGCTACAATCTGGTCTCCCTACTCTTCCATTGAGACACTTTTGGAACCTGGTGGGGTAGGACATTGGTTGACAATATAATTGAAGCAGACGATGCTACATGTGCTGCCATCTTTATTGACGTTTGGACAATGTTACAATTACCTTTTCCTTTCATTTGGGAGAGGCATAAAACTAATGGAGTGTAACTTAAATAAGATGTGTATTTGTACAGTTGTAGCCATTACATAAAGCAATGGCTATGCTACTGACATGATACTGACCATGATACTGACATGATACTGACCATGATGCTGACCATGATACTGACCATGATACTGACATTAAACTGACTAACTGACATGATACTGACCATGATACTGACATTATACCAGTGGCGGAGCGTCCGGGGAGGCAAGGGAGGCGGCCGCCTCCCGGCCCGCGACCCTGGAGGGCCCGGCCGCCGGGCCCTCCAGGGTCGCGGCCCCGACCCGGTCGCCGCGACCGGGCCGGGGCCGCGACCTCTCCGCGGCGCCTCTCCGCCTCTCATTTAATTAAAGCATTATTATCATCATTAAAATAATATTGAAATGTTATGTTGCGTGTTGTTGGTTTATTTTCACTCACAGTGATGCAAATATACAAAATTATCTTATCTTATATCTCCAAATGTATTTTGGTTAAAATCGTCATCAACATCTGCCAAAAAAGACGCATTGACACCCGTGACCTATACGTCATCATCAGTCACTTGTCAACACAAGCCAGGACAGGTAGCCTTCAAACCCTAAAACCGAAATAAAGTGACAAAAAGCCCCCCAAAAGGTGACCCGACCCGACCCAAACCCGCAAAATTTTCCGCGCGCTTTGCGCGCGGCACGGGGGGGGCCTGATCACTGTGCTCTGCCTCCCGGCCCGGCTTTCAGTTGTTCCGCCACTGCATTATACTGACTAACTGACATGATACTGACCATGATACTAACCATGATATGATACGGAAATTATACTGACCATGATACTGACATGATACTGACATTATACTGACTAACTGACATGATACTAACCATCATACACTGACCATGATACTGACATGATACTGTCAGGTCATGATGACCTGACGAAGATGTAATTGAAAGTACTCCAGTAAAGTAAAACATACAATTTTTCTTTTACTTAAGTACAGTACTTGAGTAAATGTACTTACAGTAGTTACTTTCCACCACTGATTACAGCCTTAGCACTGCAGTACTTTCACACCACAAATCTGAGCCGATTTAGGTCAACTGAAATTTCAGCCGTTAACTAGCGAGCCTTTCTGAAGTCTTCACACAATCATGGCACACTATTCAAATGTCAACCATGTCAGTTTTTGTGGTTGATCTTGGTGTTTAATTTTGGCGTTCACAGTGGACAAAGATTCAAAGAAGATACTCACAGCACATGTGATAAACACATTTTCACAAGGGGAGCATAATCATTACTACAAAAATAATATTTATATATCAAATAAACATGTTTATATACCATATTTATATGCCAAGTCATTATATATGGTATGGTATAAGATATTATGGTACATTTTAAGAGATGGTCTATGTGCAAACATAGTGTGATCATCGGCTGTCTAGACCTAATACGATCCTGGAGGGCCCGGCCGCCGGGCCCTCCAGGGTCGCGGCCCCGACCCGGTCGCCGCGACCGGGCCGGGGCCGCGACCTCTCCGCGGCGCCTCTCCGCCTCTCATTTAATTAAAGCATTATTATCATCATTAAAATAATATTGAAATGTTATGTTGCGTGTTGTTGGTTTATTTTCACTCACAGTGATGCAAATATACAAAATTATCTTATCTTATATCTCCAAATGTATTTTGGTTAAAATCGTCATCAACATCTGCCAAAAAAGACGCATTGACACCCGTGACCTATACGTCATCATCAGTCACTTGTCAACACAAGCCAGGACAGGTAGCCTTCAAACCCTAAAACCGAAATAAAGTGACAAAAAGCCCCCCAAAAGGTGACCCGACCCGACCCAAACCCGCAAAATTTTCCGCGCGCTTTGCGCGCGGCACGGGGGGGGCCTGATCACTGTGCTCTGCCTCCCGGCCCGGCTTTCAGTTGTTCCGCCACTGCATTATACTGACTAACTGACATGATACTGACCATGATACTAACCATGATATGATACGGAAATTATACTGACCATGATACTGACATGATACTGACATTATACTGACTAACTGACATGATACTAACCATCATACACTGACCATGATACTGACATGATACTGTCAGGTCATGATGACCTGACGAAGATGTAATTGAAAGTACTCCAGTAAAGTAAAACATACAATTTTTCTTTTACTTAAGTACAGTACTTGAGTAAATGTACTTACAGTAGTTACTTTCCACCACTGATTACAGCCTTAGCACTGCAGTACTTTCACACCACAAATCTGAGCCGATTTAGGTCAACTGAAATTTCAGCCGTTAACTAGCGAGCCTTTCTGAAGTCTTCACACAATCATGGCACACTATTCAAATGTCAACCATGTCAGTTTTTGTGGTTGATCTTGGTGTTTAATTTTGGCGTTCACAGTGGACAAAGATTCAAAGAAGATACTCACAGCACATGTGGTAAACACATTTTCACAAGGGGAGCATAATCATTACTACAAAAATAATATTTATATATCAAATAAACATGTTTATATACCATATTTATATGCCAAGTCATTATATATGGTATGGTATAAGATATTATGGTACATTTTAAGAGATGGTCTATGTGCAAACATAGTGTGATCATCGGCTGTCTAGACCTAATACGATCCTTTTTTTGTTGTGTTTTTAGTTAGAAGTAACATTGTAGTAGCTATTCCTACTACTAGTACTAACATTGTCCAGTGGTTCTCCCATTCACCTGGTGTAGCAGAGTACAAATTAAAACAAGCAACCTTCAATATCAAAATAAAACATCCTTATTCTGGGATGACATTTTCGGTGGAAATACGCGATGTGAGGGCAAAGAGAGTCCTACTACGCCTCTTGGCCGTTGTAACATTCACGGTAAACCACAGCCTTGCATGGCTTACTGCTTTATTACAATACTTTTAGTATGCACATTAATACACATCATACCTTAACACAGTGCCAAGTGCTCTGCACTTAAATGCACCCCTCTTTCATTGATTTTGGTATGCCTATTCAACTATTTAAAGACATAATTTAAACACTCTGAATTACATAGCTGCTCTTGGTGATCCTGCATGATAAATCCATAGTTAAGTAAGCATACCTTTATTTGGGCTGGTAACAGTGTTTCCCTAACTTTTTCAGCTCAAGACCCAAAAGACACATTTGGTGTCTCCCCGGAACCCAAACTTATAAACATTCCCTATTTCATAGTGAAAACTACAGATCTACAAGCTCACAAGGCCTCGCGATGAGACATGCTGTGAGCTTGCACAGTAGGTCAGCTATTTTCACTGCTAATTAAGTTTTATGATTTTTCTGAAATTCTTTTGGAAAATGTTTTTAAAATGTTTACATTTTTTAATCAATGAAAATCTTTTGAAATAATGATTTAAAATAAAAGTATATACAGGAAACAAGAAAAGGGATATTTACTCACAACCCTTGAAAATGGTTGCGTGACCATTGTTTGGGGAACACTGGGCTAGAAGCATCAATATGTATTATGGCTAGTGCTGTTGCTAAGCGACTATTTAAACCTTTGTGAAGCACTCTGATCTTTTGATACAGTTGAAGTATCATAACTTCAAGCTCCTTTGTCCGTGAGCAGGAAGACTTAATGCAAAGCCCTCTCTTAATAACAGGTAGCAGCCTGCCCTTTGTATTTGAAACAAGGTGAAAAGGAAAAGCTAACCCACGATAACCGAAGAAACAACCCAGAACAGATAAAAAAAGACATTTTCAAAAGTTTGAGAACAGCTTAAATAATGAAACAGCATCTGGGTCATCATGGGAGCCAAACAAATCTAATGCGATTTCTGCAATATAAGATTTTGGAATGTTAAATAAATGGAATTTCTTAATTTGTACTCAGATTTTTTGGAATAATCACATGATGAAATCTTATGACTGTGTGTCAGACCCTATAGAGCCTGGGTCTGCCTGACGTTTCTTCCAGTTAAAGGAGAATTTTGGACTACGGTTTTCTTACCTTTTCTATGACGTTATGATATCTTAGGATGAATGGTACAGTAGGAAAAAAAAGAAGAAAAAAAAACAAGTCTCGCTAGATGAGATCGAAATCTCGATATTTCAATCTCGTCTAGCGAGACTTCTGTTTTTTTTTTTTGCATAGTGTCACTATGAACGTCAGATCTAAAAAAAAAAAAAAAAAACATTAAAATATGCGATCTAGCGCAAGGCCTATTGGCGCACGTTTTAAGCTGTGGCGGACCCGGGATGGAGTGGATGCCACAATCTGACCTTCAGCCAATTCGAAATTCGGACAGCCCTGGCGAATATTTTTCGATTATTCGACGGCGCCGTTTTTTGAAAAATATTTTTCAAAAAAAAAAAAAAAAACTTTTTTTTTTTTTTTTTTTTTTTCTCCGCTCCTGTTTTAGCATTATCACGGTCATTTCTGGGTTGCGCGGCCCAATTATTAGTTACGTTAATGTTTGGGCTGGGATGCTTTCCAGCAGGGGCCTCAGTGCGGCTGCAGAGTTCATGTTTGGGCTGGGCTGAAACAGTGAAACGCTCTGAAACTGTGGCCATTTACAATTATTAAGACTATAATATTAGTATTAGCATATATTTTGATTGAAACTAAGGCATACAAAAGTAAAAAGTAAAAAAAAAAAAAAGTAAAAAGTAAAAAAAAAAAATTGTTTTAATAATTATTATTATTTTTTTTTTATTAAAATCGAATTTTAAAAATCATTTTCGATTATGGAGACTGTAACGAATATTCTAAAATTCGAATAATCGGTGGCATCCCTAATGGAGTTATGACATTTTTCTACTGTACCATTCATCCTAAGATATCATAACGTTATAGAAAAGGTAAGAAAACCTTAGTCCAAAATTCCCCTTTAAGAGGGGGTTTTTCCGTCGCCACTGTCACAAAACATTGCTTACTCAGGATGGGGCAATGTCAGGTCTCTGCTCTATAATGTAAAGTGTCTTGAGACAACTTGATTTGGCGCTATAACAAAATTGAATGCTCTTTTTTTCTTCTTTTTCTTCTTCAATAAAAACACATTTCTGTCCTCTTCAAAGCCTTTTTTTTTTTTTTTTTTTTTCTCCGCTCCTGTTTTAGCATTATCACGGTCATTTCTGGGTTGCGCGGCCCAATTATTAGTTACGTTAATGTTTGGGCTGGGATGCTTTCCAGCAGGGGCCTCAGTGCGGCTGCAGAGTTCATGTTTGGGCTGGGCTGAAACAGTGAAACGCTCTGAAACTGTGGCCATTTACAATTATTAAGACTATAATATTAGTATTAGCATATATTTTGATTGAAACTAAGGCATACAAAAGTAAAAAGTAAAAAAAAAAAAAAGTAAAAAGTAAAAAAAAAAAATTGTTTTAATAATTATTATTTTTTTTTTTTTATTAAAATCGAATTTTAAAAATCATTTTCGATTATGGAGACTGTAACGAATATTCTAAAATTCGAATAATCGGTGGCATCCCTAATGGAGTTATGACATTTTTCTACTGTACCATTCATCCTAAGATATCATAACGTTATAGAAAAGGTAAGAAAACCTTAGTCCAAAATTCCCCTTTAAGAGGGGGTTTTTCCGTCGCCACTGTCACAAAACATTGCTTACTCAGGATGGGGCAATGTCAGGTCTCTGCTCTATAATGTAAAGTGTCTTGAGACAACTTGATTTGGCGCTATAACAAAATTGAATGCTCTTTTTTTCTTCTTTTTCTTCTTCAATAAAAACACATTTCTGTCCTCTTCAAAGCCTGCGCTAACTGAAACCTCACAGACTCCCACAGAGAGTGAAGAGCAGTCCGGTTAGGAGGACCACTGAAGCGGTGGTCCCTGATAGTCCCGAGGCTGAGCTGGAGATCCGTATCCGTCCCTCCACTGACGGGTGAACCTTCTTCCTCTCTGCGATGTAGTTGGACAAAACGGCAATGTCCAAATCCCCTGGAAGAGAAAGGCATTTGTTCCAGTGATTTCTCAACCAAACGACATGGCAGACGACAATTGACCCATTAAGACCTGAGGAGATTCTTTAAAAAAATCTAAATCCTAACAGTTTTTTGAAAAAAAATCTAACAATTTTTTTTCAAGATTTTTCAAAAATAGCAGATCTACAAGCTCATAGCGCGGCACTCGGTGCCGCGCTATGAGCTTGTATATCTGCTATTTTTGAAAAATAACCATTATTTTTTATACTCTATTCTATTCAAAAATAGCAGATCTACAAGCTCATAGTGTGAGCGCAGAGTATTAACAAGAGCTTAAAGCTGCACTAGTTCTGTCTAATAAAGTTGTTTTTATATTGCTTCTGTAAATCTATTTTTCAGTTTCTAGAAAAGCGCTATATAAAATCGTATGTATTAATATTATTATTATTATTATAATAGTGCTGACATTTTTTACAATTGAGCTGATAGAGCCTGCCTGCTTGCTTGATACATGGAATCATGACCATCAGGTCAAAATTTGTGAACGAAAAAAACCTTTGACACGGTAGAAGAGCAGGGAGACAAAATACTATTGTATTAACTCTTTGACTACCAATGTTTACTATTCTAAATGTTTTCTTTTCTATTTTGTTGCTATCCTCCGGGTTTTTTTAATCTTTATTTTTAAACCTATTCTGTGAATCACATTGAACTGCACTTGATGTATGAAACGTGCTATATAAATAAACTTTGATTGGACTAGTGGAGAAGAGATGCAGTAGAACTAAAAGACAAGCCGTTGTATGTTTGGTTGCGCTCCGGGTGCTGCGCTCTGAAAATAGCAGATCTACAAGCTCACAACGCGTCGCAGCGCGACGTGTTGTGAGCTTGTAGATCGGCTATTTTCAGCACGCAACCAAGTATAAAATCAGCCATTACGACGCCATCAAGGCACCGCCAAAATATTTTTTTTGACTAAATCAACTGTAGATTTAGTCAACAAAAATCGTATGACATTTAGTCGACTAAAACTAAGACTAAGACTAAAACGTTTCAGATGACTAAAATATGACAAACTAAATGACATTTTATTCAAAAGACTATGACTAAAAACTAGGGCTGGGACTCGATTAAAAAAATTAATCTAATTAATTAGAGGCTTTGTAATTAATTAATCTAAATTAATCGCATTTTAATCGCACATCAATATTTGACCTGAGATCAGTGAGAAAAATAGTTTTCAAATGGATTTTGGTAAACGTCTTTAAGTACATGTACTCAAGAACTGTACTTAAGTACAATTTTGAGGACTCTCGAATACGCCTATTTCCAATTTTTTAATACTTTTACTTCTACTCCAGTAACTCCAATATATCTCAGAGGCAAATATTTAACTTTTAAACTTATTTTAAAACTTTAGTTACAAGTTACTTTGTAGATTTCGATTAATATTATAAAACATACAGTAACCATGTGAAAATAGCAGATCTACAAGCACAAGGCATTGTGAGCTTGTAGATCTGCTATTTTCCACCACTGGAGGCTGGTAGAGTGTGTTGTTGTTAGTTGTTTTATAGTCGTTTAATTAATTATAAAAAAATCGCGCGCATGTGACCCGCACCGCATCGTGCACCCCCCCCCCCCCCCCCCCAAACGGGACAAACGCGCGCGTGGGGGGCGGCATCCATTACAGATTCTGATTTGCCCAGCCAACATTATCAAGCAGGCTATGCGGCACGTCTTCATTCAGTGGCTGCTCTGTTGTTGTGAGAACGACGTCGTTCTCACTTCTCAGACAGCTTCTCAGGCGGACCGATAATACCAGCGCAACAACCTGGTGCGCTGGATAATAGGTCCGTCTGAAACTCGTCCAGTGAGAAACGTTCCGCGGTGAAAAAATAGGCACGATTAAAATGCGTTAATTTTTTTAACGCGATAATTCTTTTGTAATTAATTGATCGAAATTAACGCGATAAAGTCCCGGCCCTACTAAAAACTAAAAAAAAAAAGTGCTGTCAAAATGATCACTGCATGCAGCTCACCGCTGTCGTGTTTGAGTTTCTCCTCTTTGATCATGGAGTATCCGTCTCCTCCCGTCACCAGGTAGGAGGGCAGCACCACCTTGTAGACCAGCTCCTGCTCCACGGGCTCATAGCGGGGAACCCGGCAGCCGGTGCACAGGATGCTGAGGCTCTTCACCCGCTGTCCCGTCATCTTGGACACGTCGTACTCCACGTGGAACCCTGTGGTGGTGACCACGTGGAAAACACCACAGCTTCAGCGCAAAGACTACAGCAAAGACTTGATTCCCTGTCTTCTATGGTGCTTCCATGTCTCCTATAGTACTTCACTGTCATCTATGGCAGGGGTCTTCAACGTTTTCAGGCCAAGGACCCCCTAGCTGAGAGAGAGATGAAGCAGGGACCCCCTCTATATTGGATAAAATTGTGTTTCAGATTAAAGTTTTCTTTTTTACTTAGTCTGCTCTTTTTTCCCTCTACACCTATAGCCTCTTTGCCAAATATTTTCGGCTAATGTTCCCCTCAGAAAAGGATTTCTGGTTCAAGTGGTTGATGTAAAAGGGCTAAATCCTATCACACAAAGATTTGGCGGAGCCCCTATGGTAGCTCTGAGGACCCCCTAGGGGTCCCGGACCCCCTGTTGAAGACCCCTGATCTATGGTGCTTCCTATAGTGCTTCCCTGTCTTTGATGGTGCTTCCTGTCATATGGGGCTTCCCTGTCATCTATGGCGCTTCCTATGGTGCCTCCCTCCCTGTCCTCTATGGTGCTTCCTTATTCATTATTATTGTGACTATCATGGGCTATTTGAGTGATGGAGTTTACAGTATACTACTGGTGAAAGCACAGGTACAGTATGCATATGCAACGTGGCCCCCTGGAGTGAGTGTGGAATATGTCGTGGCCCTCTCCATCATCAAAGTTGCATCACCCCTGAGTGTGTGTTCAGTAACAGCGGTCTCCCCATCTCTCCAACGCTTTAATAAACAGAAACTACAAATTCAGGTGGGTTGCCAATTTCGAGAGTACCCATTTATCAGCTTCACTTTTATGGTGTTCCAATTCCTAGTTTGTCTGCTAATGTCTTTGTGTCGTCACTTCCAGTCTCAAACTTTTAACTCATTCGGTGCCAGAGGTTTATTAAAAACAGGGTACATCTAGTGCTGGCATTCCTAGCGTTTACGCTGCGCTGTTTAGGGCTGTAGAACCGACGACGAGCACTCGGGTGTAAACAATGGATGCGTGTACGACGGTGGACGGTCCAGGCTAACGCCTGGAACAATAACATCTCTCACGCGAGTAGCCATTGCGGAGTGATCGCACATCGAAAATGGCTCCTTTTTCTCCACTGTAAAAAGCTAAGGAGATCCGGAGGTTTTTATCAAGGAGATAGAATGGGAGCGGACGGAAGGGATTTTTTTTGGCACCGTGATCCATCTGTCCCTTCCATTTAAGAGGCACCGTGGGTGATTCCAAAGTTGCGCTAGCCCGCCCCTTGTGGGAAAAAAAGGAAAAAAATAGCCTCACGGAGATTCGCGGTTATGGCACTCGACGAGTGTCTTTGCAAAACCGTGAATCTCCGGTTTTGGCACCCAACGAGTTAAGCGTGAAGACTCTGTTGCATTGCAGTCCACGGTTTTAAACATACAATACAGCGTTTCTCCAAATGTGTTTCTCCAACACTGACGTCACTTGACCAGGGCCGCATTAAGACCCCTCAGGGCCGTGGAACACCACAAAATCGAAGGCCCCCTCAGTGGTGTAATTTCGGGTCTAATTCGGGTCTAATTCGGTCTAATTCGGGTCCAATTTGGTCTAATTCGGTTCTATTTGACCAATATAAATCAATTTTTTTTCTTTAAATACACAAAAATTAAATACAAAATTCTCACAGGGCCCTGCAGGCTGCGGGCCGTGGAACACAAGTTCCACTAAGTTCCACGGTTAATGCGGCCCTGCACTTGACAAGGATGTAAAGAACAGACATGTTAAAGAGGAGGAAGGACGTTACCAGACACTTGTAGGAATGCTCCAACGCCTTCTCCGTATCTCCTGACAGAGTGTTCAAACGCCTTCCACAGCGTGGAGCCTCGGACCTCCACCAGGTCAAACGTCCCTCCAAACGGCATGACGGCGATCAGGTCCTCCATGGTGATGGAGCCTGTATGTGTGCACACAGTTACAATAATACACACCCGTTACCTGGGTCTCACACATTGACATTGTAGGAGCAAGTTTAGGGTTAACAGCGCAGATGCTTCTCCCGGTCGCAATGGGTTGAAGGAGAAGTAAGCTACATGTAAAGACAGTAGATACAGAGAACATCTAACATTCCAAAGTATTGCAGAGATGACCCAGGGAGCTGAGAGAGAAGTAGAGAAGAGTAGTGACACAGCAGAAACATCTGGAAGCCAGTAACGAAGCAAGGTGCATGTGAGATGAACATTCCACAAGATAGCGTAAGGTAGCGGTTAGCGGTTACTCTAGCAGTCCCCAGGGATAGGCAGGGTTAGGTTGCTCGAGAGGCAGCAGATACGTCTCGCAGAGGACCCTTAGAGCCCATGGTGATATGAATGCAATAGAGAAGAGGAGGGGTGGCAAACTAGAGTAAGGGTAAAGCTGATGTCAGGTTCAGGCATGCAGGTGAAAAAGGTGACAACATGTTGTTTTCTTTCGGGTCAGGTGTCACACAATTGCCCTATTTGGGTTCAAAAAGGTGACTGTAGCTGAAAAGTGACACTTTTGCATGTCTGCAGGTTTAATTGTTATGAAGACATGTTTGTGCATTTCTGTGGTCAGAACTGTGGTGAGAACAGTATTGTGAAAGAGGGTGACGCATGACCCCTCAGAGGTTGGGGAGATAGAGAGATGCCCCGAGTCAGGAGGGAGGGGGATATAGATTCTGGGGGCCCCTGAAACGATATAAATATGTCATGTAAAGGAGACCAGAGAGAGATTTCGGATGATTATGCTGCTCACCACGCTGCTTGCTGTATATTTGTTGCTGTGAACTCTTCTATAATAAACCTTTGTATGATATAACTTTCGCGACTGGACGTACGTTCTTATACCACCTCACCTGAAGATATGATGACGATTACTAGGAGCTCTTAAATCAACATCTACAACATCATACCATCAAGTTGTACCCCAGCTATGTTACTCAATCTATGTAGTGATGTGACATGTTTTGAGCTTGTAAAATAGTAATATTTGAAAATGTAAAACATTTCGCCTTAAAATAGGGTCACCAGGTTGACAGTGGTTAAGACAATGTTGCTGCACTACTGACACAGTTAATGTTCTGAATCTCAACACAGTTGCAATGATCCTCTGCTTTTTTCTAAGATGACCTGCTAGTACCAGAACACAGAGAATCATTCTATAACAGTGCTTCCCCAAAATGTGCTCCTTTTTTATTTCAACATGTTATAAAAATAATAATAAACTCAAAGACAAAACAAAACAAAAATCATAAATTAAAAACACTTTTATGAAATAGCAAGAAAAAGGTGGATTTTCGCTATTAAATGGGGCTTTAGTGATTCATTCATAATGTAATTGTGTACGTTTGTGTCTCGGGGAGACACTACATTAATATTTTGGGTCTTGAGCTGAAAGGTTTGGGAACCACTGCTATAGAAGCCTGTTATGGAAGCTTTGGAGTAGTTACAGTACCGTCCTGAGTAGTTACGTCCTGTGTACAAACTGGACGTTTCAACATGCTGGAAGAGAGAGTGTGACAGGACTAGTCTTTTTGAGTATCGTTGTTGTCGGGCAGAAAACTCTTATATCTCCATATTCTAACTCTTTGTGTTTTTTTTGTAGATTAACGTGTGACACACAAAAGCATCAAAAGTAACAGATCTACAAGTGACGCGTTTCGAGCTTGTAGATCTGCTACTTTTGATGCTTTTGAATTTGAATCCTGAAAAGTAACAGTTTTGGCCATAATGAGGGTTCCACCCCGACAGAGACGATATGCTACTGGCTGCTCCTCCCTAAAAAAACAAACTTAATTTCAACACAGAGGCAGCATGTTTAATTTACGAGTATTATGCAAGGAGGAGAAAATCATAGAGGAAAAAGTCAAAAATAGCCACTGTGGTACGGCGCTAACCTGGAAGCTGTAATTACTCTCTGAACGGTGACAAGATCTGGTGCTGGGCCTTTGTTTACGTCACGACTCCAGTGGGTGGTTTGTTTCTTTGACCTACTATGGAGGGATTCTCTCTCTCTCTCTCTTTCTTTCCCAAATACACAAGGTATATTTCCTCATTTTCTTTCTTTCTTTCTTTCTTTCTTTTTTACTTGCACTGGTGTCCATATTTCGGGCATGTCATTATAGGCGAAAACTTTCAAAATGTGTAATTATTATTAGTATTTTGTTTACATTTTCAAAATCCTCCAAATTCTTTGAAAAGAGTGGCTCTACAAGCTCAAAATGCATCACGATGTGACACATTAAAGGGATAGTTCACCCAAATCTTTTTCCTATCGATTAGTCACCCCATGGAGACTTGAATTCATGGATATTTTTTGTTTCCTAAGCCAATAATTTGATGACCGGTAGGCAGCGGTTCCAGTAGGAGACACAAATGAGACTCTTTGCGTTTCCTTTGTGTCTGGAACCGGAACTGCTGCTTGTCATCAAATTATTGACTTGCGACAAAAACAAGAAAAACATCCATGAATTCAAGTCTCCATGGGGTGACTAATCAATAGGGGGGAAAAAGTCATTTTCGGGGTGAACTATCCCTTTAGGAGCTGGCAGATCGGCTACTTTCTAACGGTCAAAGTATAAAATAGGGAATACGTGTTTGAACAAATAGAGAGTAGTGCCATTATACACACCGTTGCGAGCGCGCTCATCAATGGCGTTGCGGATGCCTCCACTGTTGTAGATGCAGGAGCTCACGTGGTTCCACTGCAGCTCGTCTGCATACTTGATGTTGTTGTCGATCTGTAAAGGCAGAGAGGGTTCTCAGTTTACACACTGTTTTTAACCCATTAAGACCCGGGGAAAGCATCCGTGATTTTTTAAATTTCTTTGGCTATTTTCTTTTTATCGTGAAAATGTGTGCAAATCTTTGAATATATATATTTTTTAAAGCGAACATTTGTAACTCAAATCTTATTGCTTCAGGGGATTCTACAACAGTTTTTTGAAACGTATGTTGCTACTGTATATATCAGTGGTGCTCAAACCTTTTCATGTCAAGGACCTCCCAAAATGATATGTATTTGGCCACGGAACCCCATCTGAAAGTATTTTGTTCCAGGAACAATCTCCCCCAGAAGCAAAGATTTGAGTTAAAAATGTTCGCTTTAAAAAAAATACATACATTAAAAGATTTGCACACATTTTCACGATTTTTCAGAAATAGCTGATCCATTTTTAGGGCTTTGATGCTTAATTAGACAGCACAGTGGAGAGATAGTGGAAGAGTGGGAGGAGAGAGAGGGAATGATAAGCAGCATAGGCCCCGAGCCAGAGTCAAAAGGCAGGATGCCACGATTATGTGGTTACTGCACCCTACAGTTCATATCCCAAATACTCTGCCTTATAATAGACGAGGGGTCAACGCTTCAACGTTTTTCAGGCCAAGGACCCCCTAGCTGAGAGAGATGAAGCAGGGACGCCCTCTATATTGTATAAAATTGTGTTTCAGATTAAACTTTTTTTTTACTTGGTCTGCTCTTTTCCCCCTCTATACCTCTTTGCCAAAAAATAGCCGATCTACAAGCTCACAACGCCTCGCGGCTATTTTTGGCTAAAGTTCTCCTCAGAAAAGGGATGCTGGGGTTCAAGTAGTTAATGTAAAAGAAATAATATCATATCACACAAAGATTTGGCGGCCCCCTTTTAGTAACTGAGGACCCCCTAGGGGTCCTGGACCCCCTGTTGAAGACAGGACATTCCTGGACACTCCCCCTCACCAACACAGAATATTACACTGAGTGAACATAAACACACTCAGATAAATCTTTCTTGCATGAGGCCACGGACCCCAATTTGATATATGTTTATTATCAGCTTATGTATTTATTTCATTTATAGTAATAGCCTTCTACATATTAAATACAGAATCATCCTTAGGGCCCTAAATTCATTATTTCACCGGACTTAAAAATCAAGGTTTTATTTTATGGCCTTCCTGCCCTGGCATTTGGCCTTGGGGCAAGGTGCATTACAGTAGGATAAAATAAAACAAAATAAGTAAAAACAACAAATAAAGACATCAAAGGACAAGTGGCCTTGCCCCTAAAAAAGATAAAAGATTCCAGGCCCTGAAACACTCACCATGGCGTCACAGATGAGGTTTCCCAGGTTACACTCGCGGTAGCGGCATTCGTCAAACGTTCCGTTGAGATAGACGAGAGTCTTTCCCACGTACTTGGCGGAGTAGTTGGCCAAGCTCCTCTTCCACTCCTCCACTTCTGCACGGATAACGGGGTCTGGGAAGACAGGAGATAAACTACGTAAACAAACAAAAAAATAATACTTCTGTTTGTATAACTCACCCTCTGCTACAGTGCTGTCCAGTATAATAGGGTAATAACTAGGGGTACCACAGTTAATCGAACTAACTTATTGATAACTGATTTTAATAAAAAACTCAATTCTCAATTTTGGCAAAGCATTTTTGAATTCTCCGTTCTTTTATTAGCAACAATTGCAGATCTAGTAGTATCAAGTATTATATATAGGATTAACTAATTGTCACGTTAGATTTTTGCGTTGGCAATTCAAAAATAGCAGACATACAAGCTCACAGTCGCTGCGAGCTTGTACATCTGCTATTTTTGAACATTTAAAAAAAATCTTGAAAGTGTGAGAGCCACTGATTTAGAAGGCATTTGTTGAATCGTCCTCAGGTCTTAATGGGTTAAGTATAAAACAGGGCTTAAGTGTTTAGGATTTTTTTTTTTCACGGCAATTCATTGCTACATGAAAAATAAAACAAAAAAAGGCGCTTCTCGATTATTTGATCAAAAAACTATCAAAACATTTATGGATAGTTGCAGCCCCGGTATGAACTCACCCTCTGCCACGGTGCTGTCCAGTAGAATAGGGTTGCCCGTGGAGCGCAGCACGTTGCCGGCTTCATCAAAGCTCACGCGCAGGTATCCCAGATACTTCCCAAAGGCATAGGCCTGAACCACGGGGACGTCTTTACCGCTGTAATCTGACCGCACCAGGAAAGGATAGGGCCCTGCCGGTTGCTCAGAGGAGGGAGGTGATCCTATCAGGAGAGAGATAGCGGGAAAAAAAAAGGTCACGTCTCTGTACATCTTTGTAGGCTACAATTTATAATTCAAATGTAGGCATTTAGCAGACACTCTTATCCAGAGTGAAGGTAAATAATCAAATACATTGTAGTGCCTCAAAAAAATAGGATACCAGCTAAACCAGTGGTTCTCAAACTTTTTCATGTCAAGGACCCCCAAAATGATATGTATTTGGCCGCGGACCCCCATCTCAAAATATTTTGTTCCAGGGACCCCCCAGAAGCAAAGCTTTGAGATACAAATGTTCGCTTTAAAAATATGTATTCAAAGGTTTGCACACATTTTCAAGAGTTTTCAAAAATAGCAGATCTACAGGCTCAGTGGTTACAACTATTGTGTTATATTAACACATTTTTTCTGGGGACCCCCTGGAACCCCCCACGCACCCCTGGGGGTTCCCCGGACCCCACTCTATATTGTATAAAATTGTGTTTCAGATGAGATTTTATTTTTATTTTTACTTTTTCCCCTCTACACCTATAGCCTCTTTGCCAAAAATAGTCTGCTATTTTTGGCTAAAGTTCTCCTCAGAAAAGGGGATGCTAGGGTTCAAGTGGTTAAGGTAAAAAAAAGAAATATCACACAAAGATTTGGCGGACCCCCTGTACTAGCTCTGAGGACCCCCTAGGGTTCCCGGACCCCCTGTTGAAGACCCCTAAGCTAAACAATGAAACTAGCATCTGTCTAATCAACATGCCATCTACAGTAAATAACATTCTGTACATTTGAAACTATAGGATTCCAGGGTAAACAATGAACTTAGCATATGCCTAAACAACATGCTATCTAAATCAGTGGTTCTCAAAAGTGGGGTCTGGATCCCAGGGGTCCTTGAGGGGGTTCCAGGGGGTCCTCAGTAAAATGTTTTAATATAGATGTAGCTGTTTAACCACTTTAACCCTACATACATACATAGGCTATTTGAAAACAGCCGATGTACAGGCTCACAATGCGTTGCGATTTTCAAAAAATAGTGAAAAAAAAACTAAACAGATGTTAATATTGGGGTCCTTGACATGAATATGTTTGAGTTGTACAATGTACAGATGTTTTCTGCACATTGAAACTATAGGATACCAGGTAAACAATGAACCTAGCATCTGTTTAAAATGACGTTATGTATATGAATCACATTCTTAACATTTGTGGTGTCGAGAAAAACTAGTCTAAGAAACAAAGAGAAACAAATGAGAACATTATGTCTGCATAGTAGGTATATATCTTGGTCAGTCGTTGGCATCAGTGGAAAGAACAGATGGCAAGGAGGAGGGGTACAGGGAGAGTGAAGGTTGAGTCTGAAGAGGTGAGTCTTCAGATTATGGCGGAAGATTGGGAGTGAGTCTGCGGTTCTGACTGCCATGGGAGTTTATTCCACAGTTTGGGAGCCAGGAGGGAGAAGAGTCCGGAACGTGTGGAGCGTTGTCCAGGCTGTTTTACACCGCAATTGCCATAGAAATGGCCAGGCTTCAATAAACAGCAGCCAACAACTTTGACTTTAGACAAACTACTATATGTTTTTGTTTTATTTCAGAACAGAACAGGCCCCATATTATGATGCTCTGCAAAATAGTATCAGTCCAGGAAATTCCAGGAAAACAGGAGACCTGATTTCATGTAATTTCTCATTATTTAATATCATAAAGTGTGGTTCTGGTTTATATCATTATGCTCTCTCTCTCTCTCTCTCTCTCTCTCTCTCTCTCTCTCTCTCTCTCTCTCTCTCTCTCTCTCTCTCTCTCTCTCTCTCTCTCTCTCTCTCTCTCTCTCTCTCTCTCTCTCTCTCTCTCTCTCTCTCTCTCTCTCTCTCTCTCTCTCTCTCTCTCTCTCTCTCTCTCTCTCTCTCTCTCTCTCTCTCTCTCTCTCTCTCTCTCTCTCTCTCTCTCTCTCGGCTGTCCTTTTTGTTTCTTTTTCCCTAAAATGCAATTAGCCACACGCTGTGTTCTTCAAAGAAGGACAAAGTGTTCTTCAAAGAAGGACAAATCAGAGTACACACTCTGCACTGGGATCTACAGTACATCACAAGTATTCAAGGGCCCCTAGGTGGTTCTCGGAGTCACTGTCATCTTTTTTTTCTGATTTTTTTGTTTTGTTTTTAATTCTGAAAATATGCATGAATCCAACATACTATTAGCAAATATAAATTGTAAGAAAGACTACCAAACTATACCCCCCACTGTGTCTATTAAAAGTGTACATACTTCATATAATTACAAATATGAATGATAATGATTCATAGATAATAAAAAGCCTGTCAACAGAACATACTGTAGCAAGTTCACACTTTTGAGTGTTACTTGCATAATGTCCTATAAAGTAAACCACAACTTACACCCACATATGTCTGAGAAATGTTTACATTTCCTTCTTCTGCTGCGTGTCTTTAAAAGTGTTGCATAGCTAGTGCTGACAACTCAATTTGCTATTTTCATGCCTTTTATACTCTGGTTTTAACAAGAAACATGGAGACTGCCATGCTCAACTAAATGTTTTCAGACTTATCATCAGGATGAGAAAATAAAGCAACCTAACCTACATTGTACTGAATGAGAGCAGGGTGGAAAGCAACTGTGGTTCAGCAAGACCGATATTTTAATAAGAGAAGGGCGATTTCTCCTATGAAAGCAAACAGACAGGCTCCTATGTGTGCACCTGATGGAGGCACTGCATGCTACACAGGGACTAGTAGGGAGTCACTTGTAGCGTTGCCAAATAAATGACTAAATTAGTGCGGAATAGGCTCTATGCACAGCAGCCATATTATCACTTCCTTCACAGGTGTTACCAATGATACTAATGAAGGCTCTGTTCCATTTAGTCTAGCACAGTGGTTTCCATGACCCCCACAACTCTGAGAGTGTACAAATGGAACCAAATGGACCCTTACGGGTCCATTTGGTTCCATTTGTACACTCTCAGAGATACACACCTGTAAGGGGCCATTTGGAAGCCCATGAGGGTCCCTGGACCCCAACTGTAGACCCACTAGTGTAACAGAGTGTTTCCAGTGGGCCAACATGCACAATATCAGCACCCTGGCTCTGTTTGACCAGAATGGAACAGAGCCTTCATTAGTATCATTGGTAACACCTGTGAATGTCTTCATAATATGGCTGCTGTGAATAGAGCCTATTGTCAGATGTCATGAAAGCTGTGAAGAAGCTGTGAAGACACACACTGCTCCACTTCACCATTCTGAGGTTTGATGGATTCCACACAGAACAGTGTTCTCACGCATGTTGAAGTTATGTGTCTAGTCCAGGGGTCATCACCATGCCAGCTTGTGACGGACATACAAAATAACTGGTCAATCATTTTACCAGAAGCCCAAATGACTAGCGCTAAATGTAAACTAATGGACTCGTAATGTGCCATAGTGTCTATGCTAGTGTGCTACACATTAGAACTATTAGACTAGTACGTCTGCATAAACGCTAGTGCCACAAATACAGAGCCACTATAAAAACGATCCACAAGCTCACAACGAAACACATTTGTGCCAATTCAAGAAGGTTAGAACAGAAAGGCCCTCCTCTGTGCCCAAACAGTTTCATTGTGGGCATGAGATCTATTTAGCCACTTTCTTTTCATCTTATTATAGACCCCTAATTCAAATAATGCAAAGAGAATAAGTCAATAGTTTAATATGTATAATTATGAACAAAAGTGTAATGCACATCAAACAATAATACAAACATTATTTATGATTAACATACTGATGATTGCACTTGACTTGATATTTATATATGGCAATGGTTAAAATATCAGTTCCTTAGTTTATATTTCTTTTTCTCAGTCTGCTGGAAATGTCTAGTCAAATGACGTGTGGTTTGTCCGCAAGTGTCTTTCCAAATTATCTTTCTTCCCCATCACTGTGCAGTTCTTGCTGATGAGACAAATACTTACAGTACAATAACGATGAGAGAGCTCTATCCAGTTCCATGTATGGTAAACAAATATATATGGCTGAGATTTCAGTTCCTTTTTGTCAGTTCTCAGTCTGCTGGAAAGGTCAAGTCAATTGATTTATGTTTTGTCAGAAAGTGTCTTTCCAAGTTCCCTTTCTTCACTTACTGCATAGTTGTTGCACTTCATTCCCATTCCCAAACTCATTCAACTGATGTCTTGTCTCATTAGATGTGGTTGAAAATGTTTAGTAGCTTAATAAACAGGTAACACATGTGTAACATTGATGTGCTGCCAGGGTCAATCCTGTGTTAATTCACACTGCCCCACTCATTTGTTAGTTTCAAGAGTTGTGTTTTTTTTGTGTGTGTTTTCAGGTGGGGGCCCGTGGCCAGATACAGATGTCCATAACAGGAACGTGTTTGAAAACCACTGCACTAGGAGAACCTGTCAGGAGTATGAAGGCGCAGTGGTGTGGTCAGCTTAGTGCTGCGTTCACACGCGCAGATAGATACAAAGATACAGTCTACCATTCCATTTCAATGGAGGCCAGTGACATGAAGATACACAGCAACATCCGACGTTTGCAGCCGCTACGAAAGATACAGAGCTACAAATTCAATTGGAGCTGGGTTCTGCTTCCAGATACAAATATACAAAACTACAACTGTAGCTCCGATGACGCAGCGCTTGATGACGTCAACTACCGTGTTGAGCAGGGGTGGGCTGCCGGTGGAGCCTAGTGCTCCACTAGCTCTGAAGGTGCAAATGCGTGGCCGCCAGAGAGCTGTCAACGCGCCGTCAACATCTAACAACAGATCTATACCTGGCTGCTTTGATTGATTGATTGAAAATGTTATTAGGCAAAAGAATGTAAAACAACACAGTTACATTTATAATACTTTTGTCTAAAAGGTCCGACCAAAAAAGTCCTTGCGGACTTGTTTCCGTTGGGGTCCTTGAATAAGTTTCATAGACATATATAGTAGCAACCAACAGTTCAAATATCAACATAAAAATACAGAGAAAAAATACCACTATGTACAAAAAAAAAGCATGAAAAAAAAATACCGGGAAACTGGTTCTACCTCCTCTTATGGACTCCAGAAAGATGAGTTTTTAGGGCTGTTTTGAATGAGCCCAGCGAACTGCATTTTTTGAGGGATGGGGTTAGACTATTCCATACCTTGGTGGCCGTGCTGTAGAAGGAGAATTTGCCCATGTTTGTTTTATGGGTGGGTGTTACCAGATTGTTGTTTACGCTGTAGAAGGAGAATTTGCCCATGTTTGTTTTATGGGTGGGTGTTACCAGATTGTTGTTTACGCTCCCTCTAGTTTCATGACTGTGGGTGGGTGTCACTAAATTTTTGGAGGTATTTAGACAAATATGCGGGTATAGGGGGCATTTCGGGCATTTCGGGCTTTGCATAACATTAGGCTACTCGAGAAAAGCCATGGAATTGAATGTGTTTACATTCCTCTCACAATGAGAGACAATTGGTCCCTGCACTGCAGAGTGCGGAAGGGGATTCAGCCAGATGAATTTAATCATCACCCCAATCCGTACAAAGGTGTCAGCCTTAATATTGTTCATCAAGTTACAGTACATGGGCCACCCATAGATGACTGGGACCCTACAGATTATGTGATAACTTGGATGAGATCCCATCGCTTAGGACCCAAGAGCGAGGGCTGAACCAGACACTCTAACGAGTGCAACTAAATAATAAGAAATATAATTACATTTAAAAAAAACTGGTTTGCATGCAGTATTTCAACTAGCACTGAGATGAGCGGCTATGTGCACATGCGTGCGGGTGCGTGTGCACTGTGCAGTGCACGTGGCGTCATTACAATAGAGCTCCACTAGCTCAAAGATCCACAGCACACCCAGGCTGGTGTTGAGCAACACTAATACCAAGCGACACATGTTCACCCGTGTGAACGCAGCATAAGGGAGTCAGCTGGCAGGTTCTCGTCCCACACCATGCCAGTGCACTGGATCACAAACCCAGGCGATGGGATCGGGGAGAGACTTCCCCAGAGGTCAAATTGGAGGGGTTGAGGCGAGAACATCCTCAACCAACTGACCTTTTAGAGATGTACTGTACTGATGCATATTTAACCCATTAAAACCTGAGGCCGATTCTACAAACGTCTTCTAAATCATTAAAAATATTTTTCTGAAAAACTCAAGTTTAGTGGTGCTCCAACTTTTTCATGTCAAAGACCCCCAAATTTATATACATGTAATTTGGCCGAGACCCCCATCTCAAAATATTTTGTTCCAGGGACCCCCCAGAAGCAAAGATTTGAGTTAAAAATGTCAGCTTTAAAAGAATATATTCAAAGTTTTGCACACATTTTCTGGATTTTTCAAAAATAGCAGATCTACAAGCTCGTAGCGCGGCACGAAGTGACGCGCTATGAGCTTGTATATCTGCTATTTTTGAATAGCCAAAGTATAAAATAGTGCTTTTTAGCTCAAATCTAGAATGACACAGATGCTTTCCCGTTCTTAATGGGTTAAAAAAAGACAGTTGCAACTACATAAACAAGGATACAGTTGTGTTCTGTAGTTGCCTGTTGACTATACCATGTTTTCACATAGCTCAAGGCTCAAGGCTACATAAACAAGAATATTTCCCAGCTAATATTTAACTAAAGACTAAAGGCTGACATACATTGTGAGCTTTTTAAATCTTTCCTTCCGGTATTTTGCTCTAATAAGTCTGAGGTTTGAACTCTGAACCTCTTCTATGAGAGGCACATAATGTTACCACTGCACCATTGTGTCATTGGTGGAAAAAGTACTCAGATATTTTACTTAAGTAAAAGTATCAATACTGCAATATAGAAATACTCCGTTACAAGTAAAAGTCCGGAATTCAAAATTGACTTGAGTAAAAGTACAAAAGTATTAAAGTATTGGTATCAAAATGTACTTAAAGTACCAAAAGTAAAAGTACTAAAATGTTTGAAAATAGCAGATCTACAAGCTTACAACGTGTCGCGATGCGACGCGTTGTAAGCTTGTAGATGTTCTATTTTCAAATAACCTATGTATAAAATAGGACTAAAGTGGTTAATGTATGTTTCATAATATAACAATTGATAATTGCAAAGTAACTAGTAACTAAAATGTTCTAATAATTGCAGTGGAGTAAAAGTACAATATTTGCCTCTGAGATGTAGTGGAGTAGAAGTAAAAGTACTGAAAATTGGAAATACTCCAGTAAAGTAAATATACCTCAAAATTGTACCTAAGTACAGTACTTGAGTACATGTACTTAGTTACTTTACACCACTGCATCGTGTTTTGTATTTTCTCCATTGTCCAGTATGCTCTTCAGTAAGAGATTAGAGCCTGGTGGACAATCTCCAACCTCATCCTTGGGTTTTGAACCGCAAACCTTCTGTTTACAAAACACTGTATCTCCTGCACCACAGAGGCACGGTCAATATTGGTGACAACTAAATACTTAAACCCATAGCATTTAGATGCACAAAGGCCTTTGCATTTCTGGGGCACTGACATATCTCTCCTGCACCACAGACGGACTGGAGGTTTTGATGACAAGTAAACACTCGTAGGATTGGGTACGAAGTGAAAATTACAGGTCTGACACGTACCATCTGTGCCACAGATGAACTGGTGGTGACACTAAATATATATCTACCCTCATATTTTCATATAGCACATGGGACAACTGATGTTGTACTTTTTTACAAATCTATGTTCTTCTCAATGAAAGAGTATAAAGCTCTTTATAGCATTTAGACAATTTAATTCAGTTTAAGCCAAAACATATTTTCATATCAGTGCCCCTAGGACAGTGGTTCTCAAACTTTTTCATGCCAATTAAGGACCCCCAAAACGATATGTATTTGACAGCGGACCCCCATCTCAAATATTTTGTTCCAGGGACCCCCAGAAGCAAAGACTTGAGTTACAAATGTTTGCTTAAAAAAATATATATATTCAAAGGTTTGCACAAATGTTCAAGATTTTTCAAAAATAGCAGATATACAAGCTCATAGCGTGGCACAAAGTGCCGCGCTATGAGCTTGTATATCTGCTATTTTTTAATAGCCAAAGTATAAAAGGTTAAAATGATTGTGATGCTATATTACCACATTTTGCTGGGGACCCCCTGGTACCCCCACAAGGACCCCTGGGGGCCCCCGGACCCCACTTTGAGAACCCTAGGACACTAGGGACCCTCATTCGATATGAGGGTGCATGGCCTATAATAAAAGTCCCTTTGGATGTCCAGGACGTAAAAAAAAAAGAAAAGCCTAGAAGAGTGAATGTCCCTCACTCATTCACTGATCGGATTAATGTGACATGTAGTCAAAGCAAATAACAGCTTCTTTAGCTGAAGTCTCTCTGGGAGAATGACACAAACAATTCTTTGATGTGCACTGAATAAGAAATGAGGGGGAGGGGGAGTAAGAAGCAGAATGTATCCAAATCTAAAAGGAGCAAATGTAAAATAGGCTAAATAAACGAATTAAAAAAAATCTTCAAAAATATACAAAAATAAAATTGAAAATTATTTTTGCATTAAACTGCCCCCGCAAGTACAATTTATTCAAAAGGCTACTTAAGTAAATGAGGCGGACCTCTGGTTATTTATAAGCCCGCACAGCACAGTCAGCATGTTAATGTTGGACCACTGCACCACGGAACACCAAACCACAGTGACGACACTCCAAAGTTTCCTTCCACCAACACAAGGAGCAGACACACAGCACACACCCATTTGACTCACTTCAACAGTTTCATTCCAAATTTAGATGCCATTTAACCTCCTAAACCTATTCGTCATTGACTGGGGTCCCCCACGGTCTGTAGGTGACGTGTTCCCCTCCTTTGTTCCCTAGTAGTCTACACCAAATGTCTTTAAAGAAAATAGCCGATCTACACACTTTGTGAGCTTGTAGATCGGCAGTTTTCCGCCTATTATGACCCCAGAATGGGGAGGCTAGGATTCATGTGGTAAAAAAAATAAAAGGAAAAAAATAAACCTTCAATCTACTGTTAACTATGTGTTGCTGTCATGGAAAATGTAATGACTATGAGTTAATATAGAACTTATCAACTGACCAGGGGTGTTTTCTTAGGGAATGGACGCAGCTGGAATAATGCAATCAGGTGCATACTGTATCAGAAAAAGTCAAAAGACTACGGTACAATTGCACAAGAATATTGCAATGGCCACAACCACTTCTCTCCCCCAACAGGCCGACAGTAAACAAATGCGTCTGTATGTTAGCAGGAGGCTGGACAGTTTTAAAGCATGTCTTTTTGCACTTCCAAAAAAGGTAAAAGGTCAAAATACCGCTGCAAGACTTCTGTCAACAACAGGAAGACAGCTCCTGATGAATTGAATACATAGGACCACAACGGATTGTGTTATCCTCTTAGCCCAAATGTATGGCTGTACCCCATGCTGTTTGCATTTATGTCAAACAAGGCTGCTGCGGATGGAGTGTTAAAATTCACGGCTGAGGAGACACTGGAGTGTATCCAGACAGTAAGAGCTGCGTCAATGGGCCGGCCGCCAGCACGGAGGCCAATGTTTTCAAATCAACTCCCTCCTCGCACTGTCAGGAAATCCCAGACTATACTGGCCATTTAATCTTTGACGTCTCTATCTTCAGATGTCTGTCCTATTGGCATCCATGGTGGAGTTTTTGCGACAAAAAACAAAGACAGTCGGTGCGAGATATAGGGTTAAACCCTATAAAATGTTGCTTCTATAAACCCATTAAGACCGGGAACGCACCTGTGTAACCAGTTAAACCATTATTTTACACTTTGGCTATTCAAAAATAGCAGATATACAAGCTCATAGCATTATGAGTATTATTAGTAACGTTTTGCAACTCAAATCTTTGCTTCTGGAGGTCCCTGTAACAAAATATTTGACAAATCTTCGCTTTAAAAATATATATATTCAAAATTGTGCACAAAATGTTTTTTTCCCCAAAAAAATAGCAGATCTACAATTTGCTATTTTTTTAAATAGCCAAAGAAATCTAAAATGACAGAGGTGCATTGCCGGCTTGAATGGGTTAAATTAATCTAATAAGCGTGTGTGACCATCCCTCTCAATTTCTGTAATCACCACCTCTTAAAGCAACAACATCGTACATTCCATGGGGAGTAAAAATAGCATAAGTATGCTCATATCTCCGTAACGGAAGCTCCGACAGGCATGGTTGACAACTCGTTGGATTCGGGAGCTCACCCCTGATACGATGGTGCCTGGGGCCCCCCACAGGGCTCTCTGAGTCGGGTAGAGCCAGCGCAGGGGTCCCTGGGCACTTCCAGAGTGGGGAAATGTCTAAAAACATAAAGTGTTTTTTGCCCTCTGGCTTGACAAACCTCCCCAGCCTGGGACAGAGGCTCGTATGTGATCCTTTATGTAGGCGGCCTTCACCGATGCAGTTCACAGTGTCAGACTGTTGCGTAACATACCTGTATATAGGAAGGTGTTGGAGTGCCCGCCGATTACGACGTCCACGCCTCGGAGCTTCTTGGCGATCAGTCGGTCCACAACGAAACCAGAGTGACCCAGGGCAATGATCTTGTTGACGCCCAGCGTCAGAAGCTTGTCCACGTGGGGCTGCATGGAGCTCACCTCATCCTCAAACTGCATGTGTGGCCCTGAAGGAAGGCAACCAAGGTTAGTGAAGGCAAGTGACAAGTTAAAAGTGTACTTTTTTTTACCTCTGAATTATACACCCTGTGATGCCTTGAATACATGGACATTATTTCGTTTTTGTCCCATTCCTTTACAGTGAATGAAGAATACAAACATTTTGAAGAAAGTAGTGAATAGGGTTCAGTTCTTTCTAGCTAGCTTCTAGGTAGAAGGAGAAGGCAATTCTCTGAATGTACAGTAGTTGTCTATTGACACTGCAGTGTTGGGCAAATGCCAGGCCTCCTCCTATTGTTACAGTATTGGAAATATCACTGCCATCATTCCTGTTTTCCTCAACACTCCATGCATTCCAAGTGCAAGCACAATTTCCATATAGGGACACTCACCCTCACCACCCCTTCACTATTTGAGGGGATAGACATAATGGTCACAAAGACACTCACTCAAAATGTCTTTCTTTGTAAATCAGCCGCATTGATCATTTGTTATTATTTATTTCATTTCAACACTGCCTAGAAAAAAAAGATAGGGGGCCCGATTAACAACAGCAAAACTATATCCAATATCTCTTTATGAACTCTAACACAGCTTTCAAGGCATAATCCAAGTGTCACTGCAGTTGTGTCCTCATTACTTCAAAAACGCAGTTTTTGAATTCGCTTCTATTTCACCGGTATAAACCATGTCATGCATGAGGCGAGGAACGCTTCAACGTGAGCCCAGTTCACACGCATGCGTGCGCCCAGGCGTGTGCACTGTTTGTGCATGAGATGATTAAGCCCATAAGTCATTTTAAGCCCAGTCTACACCAACGCAACTGCTGCAGTTGCAAACGACTGTATACTTGTATACGAGATACTTGAATTATACTCTGAGAGCTGTGAGTTTATAGTTTAGCACTTAGAGGTTTGCAAAAATGTAAAGTGCGTTATAAATAAAATGCATTATTATCATCATTATTATTTATTATAGTATAGATAGTTTTGCTGTTGTTAATCAGGGCTATTATTATTTTTATTTTTTTCCAATTCATCAAGTATTGTCTATTATCTTCTCATTTTTGGATTCTTCATTCACCGTAAAGGAATGTGACAAAAAAAATGTAAGAGTAATCTCCATGTATTCAAGGCTTCGCTATGGGAACATTAGCCAAAAAAAGCAGATCTACAAACTGACAACTCGTCGTAAGCTTGTAGATCTGCTATTTTTGGCAAAGAGATTTGGTGCAAACATAAAAAAAGTGGTCTAGGTACAGAGACAACCGTTTTACCAGTTTACAAAGTCTAGACCAGGGGTCTGCAGAGCCGTTGCTGTAGTCGACCAAACATGACACAATTACATTCTTACGTTTTCCAATATTGTCAAAATGTGTAGAATAAATAAAAAGTCAATATTTCTGTCAACAAAGATTTGCATCATAGCCCACGACACATTTATTGGCGACGAGCCAGACAGATGGCTTGCGAAAACAAACCGGTGTGATTCCAAACGAGAGAGAAAAAAAAAAAAGGATAACAGAGAATTTAATAGTTCATGGACAGAGTTGTGCACTTTCACTGCCAATACTGCTGGATTACCTGTATGTTTGATTAACATGCATTTGTAATAATAATAGCCAATGTTGACTTCAATTTAAGGCTCAAATATATTTGCGGCTCCAGACAGATTTTGTATGTATTTTTTTGGTCCAAAATGGCTCTTTTGACATTAAAGGTTGCTGACCCCTGGTCTACTCTAGACTAAGGCTTAAAGATAGGGTAAGTGATTTTTTATTTATCTTTTTGTTAAAAAGGTTAAAGTACTATATTCTGATAGTAATCATTGCTACAGAGTGTTTGTTTGGTCACAGGGGTCTCTCCAGCTCTTTAGTAAACACAATATAGTACAATTTCATGTAGGTGACACAATTTAAGCCAATCAGGAGAGAGTACTGAAAACGCATTTTCTGTTTAATAAAGAGCTGGAGAGACATGGGAGACTCCTTTTACTGAACAAACACTCTATAGCAATGAGTACTATCAGAATATAGAGCTATTTAACATTTATTTTAACTAAAGTAAATCACTTACCCTACCCTTAAGTGGTTAAGAGGAACCATCTATAGTTCCATGTACCTGGCTGTGACAACGCGGGGGTCTCCTCCGACGTGTATCCCACCACGCCGACTCTCTCTCCGTTCACGTGGAATATCTTGTAGGGGAAGTACAGGCCCTCCACCTGCGAGGCCAGGGTGTCGTCTGGTCGGACGTTAGCACTGAGCACCGTGCAGTTCACTTTGTGTAGGAACGGCTTGAGACCCTCCACTCCGTTGTCAAACTCGTGATTCCCCAGGGCCTGAAAGACAGAAAGACAGAAAGACAGAAAGAAAGAAAGAAAGAAATGTAAGCTACGTGGTGTAAAGTAACTAAGTACATTTACTCAAGTACTGTACTTAAGTACAATTTTGAGGTACTTTTACTTTACTGGAGTATTTCCTAACCTACCCCCCCCCCCCTCCCCCTCCCCTCCTCCTAAAACTGTCTATTGTACATATTTCTTGTTTTTCATACCAGTAACCTGTAAGCTGATTGTATGACGTTCTGCATAGTAGTGTATATTTGTATGTCTTCTTAAATGTCATCATGATTTGAGTGCACCGGGATCTCATTTTGAATAAGCCAAGTGCTTTTATGAGCGATCCAGTTTAGAGGACCTTGTATTGTGAATTGTACTTCCATGTACTGTTACCATGTCTTTCTAAATAAAGTATTCAATCAATCAATCAATTCCAATTGTCTATACTTTTACTTCTACTCCACTACATCTCGGAGGCAAATATTGTACTTTTACTCCACTACAATTATTTGAAAACTTTAGTTACTAGTTACTTTGCAGATAAGAATTATTACATTATAAAACATAGATGAACCACTTTAGCCTTATTTTATACCTAGGCTATTTGAAAATAGCCGATTGTGAGCTTGTAGATCTACTTTTTTCATACATTTTAGTACTTTAAGTACATGTTGATAACAATACTTTTGTACTTTTACTCAAGTCAATTTTGAATTCCGAACTTTTACTTGAGAGTACTTTGCAGTATTGATACTTTTACTTAAGTGTAACATTTGATTACTTTTTCCACCACTGGCTACGTTGTTATACTATAACTACTAAGAGTTAGCCTGGCTAGAGTGAGCCTGGCTCCACCCCCTGAATCATTTGCCTCGCATTCAGGGTCTGGTGACGCTGTCGAAGGCGGGTGTTTCTCGGTTGAAAATCTGTACGACGAATCGGGATCGGGATAATCCAGTATGAACCAATCGCCAAAGAGTCTTTGAAAAAAAAAATGTGTCCACGCCCCCATCTCAGAAATCAGCTGCATTGAGAGGGCTTTCAGACTGAATAATGGAGTGAAACGAAAGGAAAATTCAGGCTGAGTGTCAGGCTAACTAAGAGTCACAATCACATCAAACTGTAATAATCCACTGTTCAACGTCGGGTCAGGGGACCACAAGGGGTCCACACACAAGGGGGTCAAACTCTGTGTGTGTACAAATGGAACCAAATGGACCCAGGTCCATTTGGTTCCATTTGTACACTCACAGAGTTACAGACCTGCAAGGGTCCATTTGGACGGCTGGTGGTCCCTGGACTCTACGGCATTGAGAGCCAGTGCTATGCTCCCTAATATACACTTGACATAATTAATACCGAATTTGGCCAGAGTCCACCAAAGGAGGCAAACAGACTGTTAGGAATAGTCTAAACTGTTTACGAACTACTATGCACTCTGTCTCTCTCTGCCTGGAACCGAAGATAAGCAGTTTGTGCATAGTAATGACTCCACTACATTTCTGGGAAGGGAAGAAGCACCGTATGTTATGAATTAACCACTTCAAACGGGGCAGAAGAGATTTTGGGCTCACATACACCACCAGGATGGAGGATGGTTCATCTTTTACTCATGTGGGACAACGGCCGTCGCAAGTTGATGATGTCATGTGTGGTCCAGCCCTATGGGATGTATGGAAGGCACGTGCTATTGCTAACATTGTTTTGATGCGCATATTAACCGTAGGAAGTATTCAGCTGTTGTTTAGTTGTTTAGGTTAAGTATGATTGTTTATTGCTGGACCACACATGGACAAATGACATCATCAACTTGTGACGGGCGCAAATAAAAGATGAACTATTTCTAAAATAAAAAACAATATCTAAGGTGTTTAGATTTTAAAATGATAGTTATAGTGGGCAATTATAATGTATTATGGTATAATAATAATATTTGATATTATTGTTTTGCGTGTACAGTAACTGCACACCCCTATTTGAATAGGAGACTTGAAAACAGTGGGGTGTGTGGCCTCACAATTACCAGGAATGGAAAAGGTACAGTAGTGGAAAGTAACTAAGCACATTTACAAGTACTGTACTTAAGTAAAATGAGGTAGCCTACTTTCTCTTTACTTTGGGTATTTACGTTTATCAATAATTTATACGTATTTACTACTCCACTACTTATCAGAGGCAAATGTTGTACTTTGTACTCTATTGCAATTATTTGACAGCTGCAGCTACTAGTTACTTTGCAGATTTAGATGATTTACAACCACTCAATCAATCAATTTTATACAGACTTTTTTGAAAAATCTTGACAAAATGTGAATTAGGACTTTCTGCATAATGAGTACTTTTATGTTTGGTACTTTAAGTTTTTTTTTTTCTATGGCAATACTTTTCTTCTTTTACTCTAAGTACAATTTTGAATTTAGAGCTGGCTACCTTTACTTAAGTAACTAGAAAGGTAGGTCACACGGTTGAACTTCCTCTACAGACCGACTGATCATGAGTCAGTATGTATGTATGTATCATACTAGTCATACTAGTAGTATGACAGGTCCTTTTTAGACCATGAGTCAAAGGTTTATGGAAAACTATCCAAAGATATACTAACAACCCATAGACAGACTCTGGCACAGAACTATTAGCTCAGTGGTACTCAAACGTTTTCATTTCAAGGACCCCCATATCTCCTGGAGTCTTCACATGACCACAAATAATGGAAATCTATAGTCCATCCACCGGAATGCTGATACATGTTTTTTCTGACCCATAAGGGGTCCATTTGGTTCCATTCGTAAACTCTTAAGAGATACAGACCTGTTAGGGGTCCATTTGAAACCCCTTCAAGGAGCCCTGAGGGTCCCTGGACCCCCACTGCATTAGCTCAATAGACCCCTTAACAGACGACGTCACACTGTATGCGCGCAATGAAACCCATTCTATCAGGTCTCGCTAGGACGCGCCTCACTAGCCAACACACAAGAGAGGGTTGGGGTATGCTGAAACCAGCGCACCCCAAAACAACAGGTTGGGAATTGATTGTGTGAAACAATCACCTGTGCTTTCAGTCTCAATGTTATTAAACAAATAATTGGTCTATAGTCCATTTTAACAGTCATTTGTGGTGATAAGGTGACAACATCAACTGGTGTAGGCATAACTTTGTAGAAAACAGTGGTGATTAATCCATTCATTCACAATTATTTAATTCAATATCTATATATAAACCAAATATCTTCAATGTTCTCATTCATTTGAAAGACATCCAGCCACTTGAGTTGCTGTATGAAGATAAATAAATAAATACATAAATAATGGAAATCTATAGTCCATCCACCCAAATGCTGATGCATGTTTTTTTCCTGAGTGAACTCAATTATGCTAATTACAGGCATGCAAACAGCCCCAAGGTGAAAAAGGTGACAACATGTTGTTTTCTTTTGGGTCAGGTGTCACACAATTGCCCTATTTGGGTTCAAAAAGGTGACTGTAGCTGAAAAGTGAATTTTTTGCATGTCTGTAATTAAAATTAACCGTCAATACATCATTTTGAGGTCTGGGTAAATGACTTGACTAATCTATATGTCTCGTTTAAGGCATTTCGTCAATTTTATTGTATTTGATAAAATAAACCTAGACCTAAGAATTGTCGCTTGTAGCCTAAGCAGTTGGTTTCCCAAACGTTTTAGCTGAAGACCCATGAAAGAGAAATTCGACGTTTGCCCGGAACCCAAACGAGTGAAAATAGCAGATCTACAAGCTCACACCAAGTCTCTTTGTGCCACATTGTGAGCTTGTAGATCTGCTATTTTCACATCTTAAACTTTTACATTTTTATTTATGGAAATTATTTGATTTTAAATGTATCAAAAGTAGTGATTTGTTTTTTTGTTTAAACTTTTTTAAACTCTTTTGAAACAATATTTCTTAAAATGTTCTAAAATGTAGGAAATGAAAAAAGGGGATATTTACGCGACCCATAAAAATGGGTCGCGGAAAAATAATATTTCATATCATATTCCAGGTATAGTTACCATGGCATCGTAACCCAGTCTGTTCATAAAGTGAGCCGCCTCCACGCCCTTGTACACGTTGAACCAGACCGTTCCTTGGAACTGATCGCCGGCGTCCAGTAGCAGCACGTTCTCCTCTCGGCTCCGGATCTCTTTGATCTTGGTCGCCCTCCGGGACACCCCGGCGAAACAGTCTCCCTTGGTGCTGGAGCACTTGCCCGACTCTCTGCTGGTCTCCTCCACCCGGGCGTGCACATCGTTGGTGTGCAGCAGGACCAGGTCCCACGCCGCGGACACGACAGAAACGTCCCACACCCCGACGACATACAGGCAGATCAGAAAGGTCTGGACCAAGTGTGCTGCCTCCATCATCATCTCACGCATCAACCATAATAAAGTGCCGCTTAAAACGCTATATAGTTGAACGAGGGGTTGGTACGCCGACACTGGCGACCTATAGAATCCTGCGACTCCAGGGTACGCTGTTTTTGGCTATGCCAAGTGGTTCTCACAGCTTTTAATTATTTATTTTCAAGGTCGGGACCCTCCATATAACTCACTCTGAGTTATACTGACCTGTAATGATGGTGTCCGACCATTTGGAACCCCCTCAAGGGGTCTCTGGGTCTGGGACTCCACTTTGAATAGGCTACCACTGGGATATATATAAATATATATATATATATATATATATATATATATATATATATATATATATATATATATATATATATATATATATATATATCATTTTTTTACGTGGCAGGCAAGGAAAGTGTATTTGTATAGGCCTATCACATTTCAACAAGGCAATTCAATGTGCTTTACATAACACATTAGGCTAAAGAAACATAATATGAAAGGACATTTGAATTCAGTAAAAGGGGAAGAAAAGAAGGTCATAACAGCAATCTCCTTAATAGGAAACACCTAAAGACACAAAAAACACACAATATAAAATGACTGTTGAATTCAATAAAAACAAAAAAAGTAAACTAAGACATATAAAATAAGAGAGTAGAAATAGCCTATACATTTCAGCAGAATACTTAAATGTGCATGTAAATCAGTGACAGCATAGCAAATCTAATTAAAGTGGCCTAGTGTGATGTCACTTTGTGACAGTCAGATGATCACATTCTTTGGTAAGGCTGCTGAAATGATGAATGTGTTTTTCACCACAGGGGCTCAAAGGCTTTTCTATAGCCTTCTGAAAAGTATATCCGAGTCCGACCAATACACCAAAGTCTTTGGCCAGTGGTTGTAAAAGTACTCACATTTTTTACTTAAGTAAAAGTATCGATACTCCAATGCAGAAATACTCTGTTACAAGTTAGAGTATTCAAAATGTACTTGAGTATAATTACAAAAGTATTGGCATCAAAATATACTTAAGTACTAAGAGTAATTGTACTCATTATGCACAATGTCTCATTTCACAAGTCTCCAAACGTATAAAATCCCTTGAAAATGGCAGAGCTACCAAGCTCACATCTACTACAAAATAACTAGTAGGTCGCCGCCTAACTAAAGTTTTCAAATTATTGTAGTGGAGTAGAAGTAAAAGTACTGAATATTGGAAATACTCCAGTTAAGTAAAAGTACCTCAAAATTGGCGGCGCGCGACACCGCCCTGCGACGGAACATAAATTAGGCTTTACTGGAATAGCAAAAAAAAGCGCCCTCTGCTGGGGGTAACAGCAGGCACTAGGTCACCAATATCAGTGTGACGTTAAAGATTCGACTCGAGTTGGGGTTTTACACTTTCACAGTTCACACTGAAATGATTGATGGTTTCGGAAGACACAGCTGTTAGCCAAGAAAGCCAAGAAAGGGGGGAGTATTTTTCTAAATACTTATTTCTATCACCCCCCCCCCCCCCCCCCAAAAGATGAAAATAAAACCTTTTTTTTCACAGAATGAAAAGAAAGAAAGAAAAAAAGAAAACATCTCCCCCACACAGTCACACTTTTGTGATTCCTTAAAGAAACGAACAACCCCCCCCCCCCCCCCCCCAAGGACAATGATAATAATAATAATTGAAGATGGTGCCTCCCAGGAAATCATAATTGTGTGTATGTCTGTGTGTGTGTGTGTGTGTGTGTGTGTGTGTGTGTGTGTGTGTGTGTGTGTGTGTGTGTGTGTGTGTGTGTGTGTGTGTGTGGATAGCTAGATATAGAATCTGCAGCAATACATGTTTCTTTTTACAGCATACAGATATATATACACAGCTGTGGCTGTCTCTTTTGTTTGTGAAAAGAATAGAATAGCACAGAGAAACATTTCCTGAGTGCTGAATGGTGCAGTTAGAGCAACCCATAGTAGGAAGCAGAAGAAGCAGTAAGCTGAAGCCAGCCTATACTTGTGGTTTTCTTTGAAGTGCAGGTCTGCATGTTGGGGACCACAGTGTAGGTGGGATGCATATAGCAACAAGTCACAGCTGGTTTCTTGTCAATGTTTGTGTGACATTGTCACATAATGTGCTCATTTGGGTCGGTAGCCTATGTCAGTAGTTCTCAAACTTTATCCTGCCAAGGACCCCCAAATTGATATATTTGGCCACGGAAAACCCAACTGAAAATGTTTTGTGCCAGGGGCCCCCAGAAGAGAAGATTTGTCTTAATTTCTTTTAATTATTCAAGATTTTCAAAAATAACAGATGTACAAGATTGCAGTGTGAGCTTGTATATCTGCTATTTTTGAATAGCCAACATATAAAATATGGATAAAGGGGTTATGATTGTAATGCTGTATTAACAAATTTGGCTGGGGACCGCCTGGAACCGCCTCAAGGATCCCTGGGGGTCCCCGAACCCCACTTTGACAACAACTGGCCTGTGTAATATAGGCCTATAAATGCATTTTTTAGTGTCTCATTTGAGTGTGTGTGTGTGTGTGTGTGTGTGTGTGTGTGTGTGTGTGTGTGTGTGTGTGTGTGTGTGTGTGTGTGTGTGTGTGTGTGTGTGTGCGCGCGGTGCGTGTACATCTTGTTGTACGTCCTGTTCTTATGTAGATAATGAGTAGCCTATGCATGTTTTCTGTCTGTAATACTGCATGCATATGTATGCTTCCTGTCACTGTGGTATGTGTATCTCTTCTGTGTGTACAGTATGTTTCCTACACATTTGTTTGTCCATGAGATCATGAGTTTCTCCACTAATTCAGTGGTTCTCAAACATTTTCATGCATTTGGATGCGGACCCGCCATCTGAAAATATTTTGTGCCAGGGACCCCTGGCACAAAATACACACACAAAATATATTTGTATACACAAATACAAGCTTAGTGTTGTTAAAAAGTTTCAAAAATCTTGCAAAATGTTCACACTTTTTAATGTTTTTCGCCTTGCATCATCGTGATTGTTGTGAGCTCGTAGATCGTCTATTTTCAAATAATCGATGTATTTACTGTAGAGTTAAAGCAGGGAACTTTGGCCAAAAATAGCTGATGAACAAGCACACAATGCATTGCGTTGCGACGTGTTGTGAGCTTGTAGATCGGCTATTTTCGGTCAAAGAGATTTGGTGTTGACATAAAAACGGTCCAAGTACAAAGTCAACTCAGGTTAAACTGATTATTTATTTATTTAGAAGGCCTTGTGTGGAAAGCTTCCTTTGTACTTATCGTCGCTTCTGAAACCTAAGGTTACAGGTCATTCAACACGTTCACAAACCCACATTAGATATACCAGTCCTCGTAAGAGCAGTGAACAAGGAAAGACTGCTTTCGTGTATTATGCTCCACACAAATGGAACAAACTTCAGGATTCTCTGAAACTGGTGCGATTGGTCTCAATTGAGACATTTAGGGTGCTTCTCGAGGACACACTACATAGTGATTGCACCTGCTTCATGTAACTATGTTTATTTGCAGCTGTGACACTGTAATATGATTCAAATGTTTGTTATTTGTCATCAGGGCGTCCCTGAAAAAGAGAGCTTGCTCTCAACGGGCTTCCCTGAATAAATAAAGGAAAAAGAAAGAAAGAAGATGCTATAAAAGAAGATGCTATATTAACACATTTTACCCGGGAGGAGACCCAACTTTGAGAACCAGTGCTTTAGGCTCCATGCACAGCAGTGGAAATAAGTTGGGCCTCTTCCTTACTTCCTTCACAGGCAGGGGCGTGCTGGGACCAAAATTCAGCTCGGCGAAACACCGGGAAAAGAGAGAGTCCGAAACAGAGTCACTCTGCTACACCAGTGGGTCTCAAAGTGTGGTCCAGGGGCCCTCATGGTTCCTTGAGGGGATTCCAAATGGCCCCTTTCGGGTGTGTAACTCTGAGAGTGTACAAATGGAACCAAATGGACCCTCACGGGTCCATTTGGTTCCATTTGTATACTCTCAGAGTTAAGGGTGTCCTTGAAATGAAAACGTTGAGAAATTGAGAAACACTGTGCTACACTAAATTGCAACAGAGCCTTCATTAGTATCGCTGCTGAAGGAAGTAAGGAAGAGGCCCCAATTTCTTTCCATTTTTGTGCATTTCTGCCCTTTTTTTTGCATGTGCATAGAGCCTATTGGATGCTATATTTTTCTCATGCCCATAATAGATCTCGTTGGCTGTTAATTTGTGGTGAACGTTGAAAACACAGAGAGCACCCAGTGTATTTCAACATTAATCAGATATTCGTGGATTATGCTCCTTTTCATATGCACCATGAGAAGGTTTTCCGTGAATGGTGCACGACACGTGCCAGTTTCCATAGCAACGCCCTGTCACTTCTAAGTCCGAATCCCTTTAATCACTATGTTGTGTATACATGTACAAGGAAGCGTGTCTTGGTGACACTGCTGCAGTGACATGTTGTACGATGCATCAACGCATGCAATGACACAAGTGACGCTGTCACACAGTAGCTGCACAGGCACGATGACACGACACCATGCGTGCAAGATAATAGAGAGGCATTGTTCCAGAGATAATGGGGTTATGCATTTCACATTGAAAAAAATAAAAAAATAAAAATATTTATGTCATTATGATAATGATCATTTATGAACTTCATCAGTTCAATTCAGTTGAACAAACTGTTTTTACCCCTCTTTATTTTTCTTCTTTTTTTGTATGATTCCACAATACTGTAATTTTTCGTTTACTTAGGGCAGTGATTCTCAACCTGTGGGCTGGGGCCCACTGGTGGGCCATGAGGATATCACAAGTAGGCCCCCAAATAACACTAAGATTTTAATGATAATACAGCATAAGATAATGTAAAACATTTTGTTTTCGTTAAAACCTTGAAATGAAATGTGTTTCCTTTGTGATACCGATGAATAGGAACGTGTTAGTTCAATTGCTCCAGCCCAAAACACAATCATAGATGCAGGCATGCAAAAGTGTCACTTTTCAGCTACAGTCACCTTTTTGAACCCAAATAGGGCAATTGTGTGATTGATTGATTGATTGATGTACTTTATTTAGTAAGACATGAGAACAACAGTACATGGAAGTACAAATTCACAATACAAGGTCTACTAAACTGGAAGACTCATAAAAGCACTGAGCTTGTTTCAAATGAGTTCCCCATGCACACAAATCATGATGACATATAAGACAGACAGATATACACAACTACTATAGAATGTCATACAATCAGTTTACAGGTTACTGGTATGAAAAGTGAGAAATATGTACAAAAGGAGAAGGAGAGAGGGGGGGGGGGTAGGGGGGTAGGTTAGGTTAGGACTTAGACAGGGGCCATTTTCCAATTGCAGCCTCCTGAAGGTGTATCTTTAGGGCTGTTTTGAAAGAGAGTAGGGTTTTACACTCCTTTACTCCTTTTGGTAGGGCGTTCCACATTTTTGATGAATAGCATGAGAACGAGTTACTTCCCTTTGTTGAGCCAAAAAAGGGTTGGACAAGGTTTGTGGAGCTGCCTCTGGTATTGTGATCATGGACATCATTAACATTTTGGAAGTATTTTGACAAATACAGGGGGATCCCAATGTTGTGATATATCTTGAAGACCAGGCCCATAGCAAGTTGCTGTACTCTGTCCGCAACCCTAAGCCATCCAATCCTATCAAAATGATCAGGGGTTAGATGGGTTTTGTAGTTGAGGCCAAGAAGTAGCCTTACAAGTTTGTTTTGGGATGTTTGGAGCCTTGTTTTTAAGGCCTTGGAGGTGTTGTGATACCATGAAGTACATGCATAATCGTAATGACCTTGTATGAGGGCCACTGCAAGAGTCTTCAGAGTCTTCTTACTGACTTTACGATCAATACTCCGCAAATAGCGTGTTTTTTTGTGGACCGTTTTGATCGTTTTTTCAGCATTTTTGTCACCAGAGAGGTCAGCCTCCAAGATAGAGCCCAGGTAGGTAATTTCGTTTTTTCTTTTGATGATATCATCACCCGCTTTGATCGTGAAGCTCTCTGCCTTTCTGAGGTTAGGAGTGGACCCAAAGAGGATGCATTCCGTTTTGCCCAGGTGTAATGAGAGCTTGTTGTCGGAGAGCCAGATGCAGATCTTGTTGAGTTCAGAGCTGAGAGTTTTCTCAACCTGCAGCCTGTCCCTGTCCGAGACTAGCAGGGCCGAGTCATCTGCGAACAGGAACAGGTTGCAGTCGCAGGCTGACGACATGTCATTCACATATATTAGGAACAGTAAGGGTCCTAGTATACTTCCTTGGGGAACACCACAAGTCACTGGGAGGGGGGGGGACTGGGTGCCGTTAACTTCCACCACTTGCTCCCTCCCTTCCAGGTAGGATCTCATCCAGTTCACTGACGTGTCATCAAAACCTATTGCTTTGAGCTTATTGATCATAATTGGGTGATTAACGGTGTCAAAAGCCTTCTGGAGGTCCAGCATGACCATGCCGCAATATTTGCCCTTTTCAATCTCTTGTTTGATAGAGTCGTTCAAATAGAGAAGGCATGTGTCAGTGGAGTGGTTTGTTCTGAAGCCAGATTGGAATTTGTAGATTAGATTTTTCTCGGCAAGATACTTGTCGACCTGTTCATAGACTATTTTTTCCATGACTTTCGAGATGGAGCTTAGAATAGAAATAGGGCGGTAGTTGCCAGGGTCTAATTGGTTTCCTTTTTTGAACAGAGGGGTCACCCTTGCTTTTTTGAAGTCGTTGGGGACCTGTCCCTGTGTGGTGGAGAGGTTTAATATGTGGGTAATGATTGGAGCAATGGAGGCGGCTGAGTCTTTTAAAAATTTGGGGGGGATATTGTCGAGGCCTGTGGCTCGGTGTTGATGAAGAGCACTCAATTTTTTAAACACCTCTTCTGTTTTCACAGGGGAGAGTTTAAAGTCATCTTTGCAAACACCCTGTTTTTCGTAAAATGAGACAACATACTCCTCACCATATCTCCCAGAGTGTGGAGGAAGTTTTTCAACCAAATCTGAGGCTACGGTCGTGAAGAATATGTTGAGGATTTTACTCACTTCGTGTTTGGATGAAATGAGAGTGTCATTCACCTTGAGGCTTAAGTTTGAAAGCCTGGTTTTCAATTTTTTGCTGCAGCCTAGGAGGTTCTTGAGTAGCTTCCAAAGCTCTCGTGTTTTTTTTTGATTTTCCTCAATCTTGTCATCGAGGTAGCTTTTTTCTGCTAACAGGAGCATGCTATTTACCTTGTTTCTTAGCTTGTTTTTTTCCTTTTCAATGCCTCCGTGCTTGGCACGCTGCATCAAGGGTTGGATTGGAAGTCCCTACAACATACCAGTGTCATGTCCAGGCCCAGGTCTTCAACAGGGGTCCGGGACGCCTAGGGGGTCCTCAGAGTTACTATCACATCTTTGTGCCATAGAACTATAGTATACAGTAGTGCAGGGGTTTTCAACTGATTATGAAACAGGGACCACCACCCTGACTGAGAATCAACCTGGGGACCACTGTTGTGTTGGGAGGGGGGATATGGGCGTGGTGTAGGGGAAAACGCTTCAAATGAAATAATGACTGTTAAGGCCTTAATTTAATTTGTTAATTTGAGGTGAATTAAATCAAGCCCTTAACAGTCATTATTTAACTGAGATATGCTATGTGGTCCAGAGTTCAGAAAAGATTGAGAACCACTGATCAATTCCTTTCCCATGGTTGCCCTTATTCTGTTCTCTTAACCTTCCATATTAAACTCATGTTAACTGATTCATTGCAACACATGTGTTAGCAAGCAGACACATGCGATTGATTATGGGAACATTTCCTAATAATGGTGACTCAACCAGGCAATCCGGTACAATTTCCCTTGAGATTCTAAGCTTCCAATTTCTGTGGAAGTTCTTGACATCCGACTTCCCAGTAACTGACAACATTGACACGTCATCATACGTCACCACTCACCAGGTAATTTACTGCACTGTTTCTCAACAAGTGGACGATAAAATAATAAATAAAATAAAGTACAACTTCACTTTCCTACATTAGTAAATGCATGGTCAGGGACCACATGCAATACCTTCACAGACCACCAGTTGAAAACCCATGGTGGGTTTAAGTGGTTAAATGTCTGAACATGGGCCTATACAAATAGGCCTGCCAAACAAGTCTATGAATCTATCTATGACATTATGAAAAAGTAAAATCTGAAACACAACTTTATACAATATGTCTGGGGGTCCCTGCTTCATCTCTCTCTCAGCTAAGGGGTCCTTGGCCTGACGAAGCAGGAGATAGGCTCCTGACCCATGGGCCATGGCTACATACTATTTACAGTATAATACAGTACAAATCCTGCAGAGGAAGGCATAGCACGATGTAATACTTGTGTCATCCATGCAGTCGACCTTTATGCTGCATTCACATTGTTCCTCTACCTATCGAAACAGCAGTGGTGTAAAGTAACTAAGTACAGTACTTAAGTACAATTTTGAGGTATTTTGACTTTACTGGAGTATTTCCAAATTGTAGTACTTTTACTTCTACTCCACTACATCTCAGAGGCAAATATTGTACTTTTACTCCACTACAATTATTTGAAAAGTACTAGTTACTTTTTGTAGATTTTGATTATTACAAAACATGCATTACCCATTTTATCCCTATATACATTTCGACCATTTGAAAATAGTCGATCTACAAGCTCACAATGCGTCGCATCGTGAGCTTGTAGATCTGCTATTTTCAAAGGATACATTTGAAAACTTGTGAAATGGGACATTCTGCAGAATTAGTACTACTTTCTACTTTTGGTACTTTTAAGCACATTTTGATACCAATACTTTTGTACTTTTACTCAAGTACATTTTGAATTACGTATTTTTACTTGTAATAGAGTATTTCTACATTGCAGTATTGATACTTTTACTTCGAGTAGCCTACTTTTTCCACCACTGCGAAACAGCAACAAGGTCTTATGAACGTTTGCAAACAAACTGTCCCACAAGAGGGCAGTAGAGAGCAAGAAATTAACGTGCCCGGTGTGAGTCACATCCAGGGCTGCTCTGTGACATATCTGTCACTCACTATACTCCGTTTCATTTATGCTCCGTCGTATGACAGTGGCGCACACCGAAGATAGCCAATCTACAAGCTCACAAAGCGCCGTGGAAGCAACGCTTTGTGAGCTTGTAGATCACACCATCTTATACAAAGTATAATAAATCAGGCTTACATAACAGCAGAGCAAACATATTCTGTACATGAAATGAAAACCAAGGCTGGAAGTACACATGAAAAATGAAATGGCAAAACTGGATGGGTCATCATGACAAATATTTTTCTTTAAAGTGACAGGTGCTTTTTTTTCGAGGCAAAGTAATAATGTGTTCTGGGTGGAGAGGTAGCTGTGACACTGTCATTTTCCCCTTGGTTTATTACAGTGGATGGGTGCTGATGGATCAGGTCTCTGGCTGCATAGATTGGGAAGAGGTCTACCATAACATGACAGTCTAGTGATGAAAGGATAAGAGTTTCTCACACACACACACACACACACACACACACACACACACACACACACACACACACACACACACACACACACACACACACACACACACACACACACACACACACACACACACACACACACACACACACACACTATATGTATGTATATAAACCTGGAAAGCCACAGGGAGTTTTTTTTTTATAACATTTCTAATTACTGTATATTGGACTATGCTTTCACATCTCCTTACGTTACACAGAGCTCATATAAAAGTGTGAGAAATGCAATTCAATATTTTGTACCTGCCCTGAAGGCCAACAGAAGTAATAACTTGCAATGAATTTTGAATGTCAAATCCCATTGACTACTAGGCCATGGTTTAGATTTCATATCAGGCAAGAATATTAATAATGTATGAACGTCATGAATGCTACTAAATAGGGCCTGCTGCTCAATGCTGCATGGCCCCCAGGATAGTAGGGAATGGACAGGGATCCAAACAGTAAGACCTTGTGCTGTGCATTGTTACCAACATGAATACAACTCAAATCTTTGCTTCTGGGGGATTCTACAAATGTGTTCTAAATCCCAACAGTTTTCTGGAAAAAAAACGTATGTTTCTGTCAGATAACTCACGAATAGATTGAGCCAATATTATAGACCGAATTATATTTAAAGGGGCTACACCATGAATTTCATTTTTTTTTTGTTTTTTAGTATTTTTTGGGCTCCCCAGTGTCTCTTGTACCCCAAAAAATATATATTTTTTTAACATTCAGTCATTCATGCTCATTTCATGGATTTCCTGAATGGGCGTGTCTGAACAGGCCATTTCAGAATGGCTGTGCAAGTGATGTCACTTGCACTGATTTTGCATTGACGATGGCCAGACAGAATTGCTCAGTAGCTCCCCCCTGCCCAATAGGACGTTTTGGTATTGCAGCTGAAAAAGCTTGGAATGACAGACAGTCAGATTGTGAGAAAAAATATCTGGATGTTTTTTAGGCTTACAACCTGTTTAAAACGTATTAGGGGGCAATATTTATATATAATATATATATTTTTTTAATTCATGGTGTAGCCCCTTTAAACAAATTATAGAATGAGAATCCAAGTGTGGATGTAATATTTTATCTTGGCGTTCAGGCTCTGCTATATTTTCCTCCCTGCTCAGCACAATTCAGACAACCATCATTAACCATTAAGAGCAGGGAGATAGATATATAATAACAACCCCCCATGAGGAACAGACCAATAGCAGAGCCTACTGGTGGTGCTGGGGTGGTGGTGGGAGCAAACGCCGCATGACAACAAACCAGAACACACAAGCGGATGGAATGCCTGATTCAAGAGAACTTAAATACCGCCCAATTGGACAGCTGATTGCCACGTCAGTGTATGACGTATGGATCTTGCATGACGCTGTAAACAGCCACATAGAATGAGCATGCATGTAACCTCTCGAGTGTATGCTGCCAGAACAAACTCGCAGGCTACATATAATTGTTGTATATCAGTGGTGCTTAAAACCTTTTTTCATGTCAAGGACCTCCAAAAATGATATGTATTTGGCCATGGACCCCCCCTCTCAAAACATTGTTCCAGGGACCCCCAGAAGCAAAGATTTGAGTTGCAAATGTTCGCTTAAAAAAATATATATATATATATAAAGATTTGCACAAATTTTCACGATAAAAAAGAAAAATAGCAGATCTACAAGCTCATAGCGCGGCACCGAGTGCCGCGCTATGAGCTTGTATATCTGCTATTTTAAATGTAAATGACACAGATGCGTTCCCGGAATGGGTTTATAAATGCACTGCACAGCTGCACAGCTGAACCATTTCTTTGTATTACCTTGTGAAGAACATGCTCTGTACAGAAGGTTGACTGACAGTCAGGTTCCCCGTGCATAGAGAGGTCGACTTGAACCGAGTCCACCGCTACCTCATGATGTGATATGATATCTGTCTGAAGGTCACTCCATTCTGTAAGCACAGGATAGACAGACAGAGAGAGAGACGGCTACTATAGTCGTCTCTCTGTCTCTCTTCACTTTTAAATGCCATATAGACAATCTGGCCCGTTAAACTAAGGCAAAAGATGGGTTTCTTTTTATAGGAACAGAGCTAGTTTCCCAATGGCATGTGGAAAAAGGGTTTTTGAAGCACTTTCTTTCTGTGTTGGACTATATGGAGATGTCATTTTATGGAAATGCTACTCCTTCTGTCCTCAAGCCCTTCTGCTCTGCACTTTATATCTGGTGAACATTATAGGACTCATCACTGCATCCTGTAGCCAACTGACCTTCTTGTCACCTGACAGGGGGGGGGGGGGGGTTTCCCCAGTAGGACGTAGCGCATGGAAGGAACACGTTATTCCAACCAGTTCCTTTCTCCTCCATCAGGCGCCCCGGCTGTCATGGGGGAGGCGATATAGTGACCAGGATTACTACATGTTTTTGTGAGGGTATTAACTACCCAAGGAGACACAGGGAGAACATGCAAACTCCACACAGAGTAGGCCCTTTCGCCAACCACATCACTTCCAATTTCACTTGTTTAATCTGTATCCTGACTGAGTTTTCTATCCTGATTGGATTGGTATCCCAACCAACACTCTATCCTGTTAGCAATGAATACTATCAGATAGAGCTGTTTAACACTTATTTTAACCAAAGAAAATCATTTACCCAAAGAATAAGTAAGTAAATAAATACATTTAATATGAATAGTAGAAATAAGTTCTGACTTTCTGGGGAGAAAAGTTTTATGAAAAAGTGAAAAGATCCACACTCTGTTTTGAAAGCTCCAAAAAATCGTGACTCTATTAGTACAACGGTTCAACCCAAGGTCCTCAATACATGAATGATTCATGTGCCCGAACCTGACAAAGACCTTCAGGTCCAAACATTGTCCTAATAAAGTCACAATTTTTTGGAGCATTCAAAACAGTGTGCAGGTTTCTTTTTTTCTCTTTTTCATTTTCTGTGTTTTTATATTCCTGCACCTGTTGAAACATGTTGTTGGTGCACATCAAACTTTAACAGTCATTTGTTTTTAGTTTTGTTTTATTAAATTTATCAGTTGATCAACTCAATAGCCTGATCTGATGAAAAAGAGGTGGTTACCCGACCCTGATCTAATCAATTAATCTTTTTATCAGACTCTAATATGTCCACATAAAAGACAACACAGGGCACAACACTAAGATTAAAACAAAAGAGAAAAAAAAGAGGTACATCTAAAAACCATACAGACAACCTCTACAAAGTCTCCAAAAACTAGAAGAGTACCTAATGCTGCTCTTCTTAGGCATGGTTAAAGCCATTATAATAAAAAAAAATGAAGAGTCCTTCAACCTCGTCATAAAACGGTACATCAGATTCCTGAGGATAGCATCTACAGTGGGAACACCGCTGTTCACAAACAATTGGCTGGCACTTGTCCACTTCGGGAGCAGGATTCTGAGCATCATTAAATGCCACCCGCAACTTATTATTATATTCCCTTACTGTAGCTGCACCGCAAGTGGGTAGTATACAGTGGTGTACACTACAGTAAGCTTTAAAAAGGCAGATCTTATCAAATGTACATGACAACAAGTTGGCTTGTGCATACAATTTACAGTACTGTCTACTGTCATCATCATCATCATCATCACAGGTCATCCCTAATGATGTGACCAAGATATTTGACCTTGTCATCAACATTGAGCACAATCCAGCCCAGGCTGTGTCGACTCCATTTTTTCAAAGTGTTTCGCCTGGGGACTGCCTCTAATATGCCTATCCCTATAACTTCACAAAAACTATGTCTAAACATAACCTTAACCTCACAGAAACTATGTCTAAACATAACCTTAACCTCACAGAAACAATGCCTAAACCTAACCTTAACCTCACAGAAACTATGCCTAAACCTAACCTTAACCTCACAGAAACTGTATGCCTAAACCATACTCAAAACCACGCCCATCCGAGGCGAAACCCTCGGAAGAGGGAGACCCGTTGCAGGTCTCTCCACCCCCTCCTTCCTGTTTCCGCTGTACTGCCAATTAAAGCAGAAATATTAAACCAAAAAGTGAGCCTATAAAAAGACATACGTCTGTCGTTCCAATAATGAGTTCTGTATATGAAAGTGACACTTACTCACTTTGATGAAATGATTGCCGGCATTGAAGTGATAGTCACGATGGAATGAGGCCGCCATTAAAGTGAAAGTCACGATGGTAACAAGCTGAAGTTATCTGCCATCTGAAGACCTTTGCCTCACGACACGGCACAGTTTTGCACTTAACTCGACTCTTATGTCTACTTCATTTGGTGCTCATGTTTATTTAGGAGTTGAAGAGCTTGTGGGGAGACAGTGAAAGGGAGTCACCTACAGCGTTAAGCCAGATTTATACTTTGTTGTGCTATGGAGTCTAAACCAAGCGTTAGTCAGCAGTAGTCAGATTTCACTGTCGGAGCACTTAACCACTCGAACCATATTCAAGTGCCTGCTGCTGAAACCACTTAGGCTATGTACAGCCAATCCCCAACTACAGCAGTCTAAACACAGACTGCTTTCCATAGCCTCCAAAAAAAGATGAGAAGCACAATGTTTGTTTTTTGGAAAGATTGGACTCCTCTTTTCACCGTCGACCACGGCCAGATGGTATAGCTGTCTGTCGAGCGCCTTGGAGAACGCCTAGCCTGCCGAAGACAGTCTGCTGTATCCCGTTTGCTTATGAAAGCCTCTCAGCTTGCTAGATAGCTAGTGTTCTGTTAGGGTTGTGTGTTGTGCATGATTTATAAGTACGGCAAGCAGTTAAAAGAGGCCACAGATGGGCCGCCAATGGCCTAGTGCCGAGGTGTCCAAACTTTTTTCAAAGGGGGCCATATGTGAAAATATGAAAATACTTTAGGGCCGACTGCAACTCCTGTCATACTGTACCTTTAACAAAGTCACATACAAATGCATCACATTACAACTATTTTATTTAACGACAGTTCAATATCAGTTCAATATTAGTCTTTTGTTGGCAGAGTATAGCCAACAGCCACTCATCTGTGCTGTGAATAAAACAAACTTCAGCCCCGTTTCAGCCTTTTTTTTCCACGTGCATACACTGCATCGCAATTATATTTACTGTACAGTGCGATAAATTGTCTTCCGTTTAAATGGTTCCACAGCCTAGAGAACCTGACCGAACTGCGCGTAGGGTCTGTTATGACAGCGATGATTCATCATTTACTGACTCAGATGCCCTACACATAAAGCTGTACATAAGGTTACGTAGCAGGTGGGTACCCCGACACTAACAACCATCTGGCTTGCACTGGAGCTTCTTGGAGCTCTCAGCAGCAGCCTCATGCAATCATTATTAAGCCACTGTGATTCTCTGATACTGCCTTGTCTGTAGCGACGCCACAGGTGGGCAGTATACAGTGGTGTACAAAAGGATCTAATGCAGGGGTCTTCAACAGGGGGTCCGGGACCCCTAGGGGGTCCGCAGAGTTACTACAGGGGGTCCGCCAAATCCTTTTGTGATAGGATTATTTTTTACATTAACCACTTTATATTCCATTGGTGACATAAAACTACACCAATGGAATACAACGCAATATGTATTGTATTCAGACCGCACGCACGCACACACACACACACACACACACACACACACACACACACACACACACACACACACACACACACACACACACACACACACACACACACACACACACACACACACACACACACACACACACACACACACACACACACACACAGCCTCCTTCAAACATGAATGCACATACAGAAGTAACTGTGGGAATAGAAAAACTGTGTTCGCATTAGCAAACCAATAGCGAAACATCTGTTGAGTACTGAGACAGTAAAATGAAGACACCAAAAGTGATAGTTCTTTCGGAACTCAATCCCAAGCCACCATCTACAATTTTACCGTTCAGAATGTGCTAATGGAAAGTCTGGCAATCTGTAAAAGGCAAATATAATCATCATCCATTAGAGGTGCTATGAGTGATTACTTAAAACAAAAAGTGTTTTTGTTGAAATGTTAAACCTCTCCTGATAGTAATCATTGCGACAGTTCATGGCAACAAGGGTCTCCCTGTCTCTCCAACTGGTAAACAGAAAATACATTTTCAGGTGAGACACCAATTGAATCCAATTTGGGAAGAGAACTCATTTATCAGCTTCAATTTTATAGTTTAAGTTCCACTTTTGGTTGCTCATTTGTTCCATCAATTCTAATTTCACTTGTTTATCATGTATTCTGTATGAGTCTCTCTCCTGGCTCGATGAAATTGGATTTCCTAACCGAAATGTTTACTAAAGAGCTGGAGAGACTGGGAGACCTCTGTTACAGAAACCCTCTATAGAACCTTCTAGATTTAACAATTGTAAAAGAAAGAAAGAAGATCACTTGCAGCACCTTTAAATGACCACTTAAGTTGTATTTTATACTCCATCGTCGCTCGAAAATAGCCGGATGCAATGCATTTCGAGCTTGTAAATCGTCTAGTTTTACTATTTTTGAATTTCAGATTTTTTTGCAATATTGTTTTTTGAAGGACAAAAAATATATAACTTGGGAACATTTTGAACATACGACACGGCAAAAATGGGGATGCCAGGTTCAAAGTGGTTCATTTATCAGCCCAATAGGTATTTGGAGATGATACTAGTTTCCTGCCACAGACGCCCCTGTGGGCAGTGGCATGGATTTGTGTACCGTATTTAGCTGTTCAATGATGTGAATGAAGACAAATTAGCAAGATGGAGACTCATAATTGGCAGCTAATTAAAAACCACTGTGATCGAATTTAGCAAATCATTAATTCACCCAAAATGGGCTAAACATTTGTGTGTGCGCTCGCGTGCGTGTGTGTGTGTTTATTTGTTTATTTTTGTAATGAAGAGACTGGTTATTCGGATGCTTTTTTTAAATGTATTAAATGATCACGTGACTCTCAAACAAAACAAACATGAAACAAAGACCATGGACAATCTTTGTCTGCATGTTTTTGCTGGGAGTGCAGAAGTAGATGGGACGTTTATACATATTCTGAGGCTAAATCACGACACCAAGATCATGTCGGTAAGACACGATCTATCGTTCTGTTCCAGGGGCGTCACGGCCATTCACTGTGCGTACGACGCGACACCCTCACTCTCACAGATCCGTGATTTCATACCCCCCACTTTTTGAAGAAAAAAAAATCAGGCAAAAATAAGAATTAAATAACCTAACCCTAACCCTAAAACCGAAATAAAGTAACCAAAACACGAGAAAAAAAACTAACAAAATCCGCCCAAAAAACACAACATTTTGAAAATACAAAATTTGTTTACATTTGACAGTTACAAATGTTTTTCACGATTTTTCAAAAATAGCAGATATACAAGCTCATAGCGCGGCACTATGAGCTTGTAGATCTGCTATTTTTGAATAGCCAAAGTGTAAAATAAGGGGTATAGTAATAGTCCACCGAAAGTCCACCCCCCCCACCTTCTGAGAGCCCGTGACGTCCCTGCTCTGTTCCATCCCGACTGAACAACAGGAATCAGATTATGGTCGCATCTCATTTCCAGCAGGAGGGAAATAGAGTGCATCTGTCAGGGTCCAAGCGTGACATGTTAGATGGAGGCCTGTGCGCTCTCCCTCTCCCTCCTCGTCCAAACAGACGTTGATGGCTTTGTCACGGTGAGGGTGTCACGGAGGAAAAGGCTCCCTCCGGGCCCGTGGAATTGTCGTCGACAGCTCAAACGCCCCCCATCATTCACCATCAACATTGAATCACCTCACGGATATAGGATTCAACGCAGGCAGGTACCTGCAAGCCTGTCAACAATCCCTAATCATTAATGCATGGAACAGTGCTAAAACAAACTGAAGGGGGCGGGTGTTTGAGTGTTGTCTCTTAAACATGGTGCAAGTCAATAGCTTATATACTGCTCAAATTAGCCCCAAACTACAGTTCTTTTGTTTAGGCCACATTCAGCTGTAGGTGATTGCCGCTTGCCCACTACAGTGAGAAATTGAGTTGATAAGCTGTAACGGAGTTATTGTCATTGAGTAGTCCGAGAATGGCTGGCTATTTTACCATTTACCAGTGTATCAGCAACACATTTGGGGTGGTCTTTGGGAGCACTATAATCAAGCTCAGTGAGAAATCAAGCTCAATGAACAGATGGAAGTTATACGCATTTTGAAGTCTGTATTTGACGGTAACAGTGGAGAGAGATAGGCAGGAAATGCGAAGAGATAAGGGGAAGGCCATACAGTACAGCAGGGGTCTTCAACAGGGGGCCCAGGACCCCTAGGGGGTCCTCAGAGTTACTACAGGGGGGCCGCCAAATCTTTGTGTGATATATTTTTTTACATTAACCACTAGCATCCCATTTCTGAGGAGAACTTTAGCCAAAAATAGCAGATCTACAAGCTCACAACGCCTCGCGCTGCGAGGCGTTGTGAGCTTGTAGATCGGCTACTTTTTGGCAAAGACGTATAGGTGTAGAGGGAAAACAACAGCAGACCAAGTAAAAGAAATAACAGTTTAATCTGCAACACAATTTTATGGGGTTCCCTGCTTCATATCTCTCTCTCAGCTAGGGGGTCCTTGGCCTGAAAACGTTGAAGACCCCTGCAGTACAGCAAATGGTCCAGTCAGCCTGATCAGGGCTTTTTCCTCCCATGTGGTACAGTATACTGTATGTGCCCCTAACCGCTCGCCGATCAGGTGGCCCCGGAGCAGATGGAAGTTATGCATGGACAGAAAACTCCAGTGGAACAGCCATCTGTCTAACATCTGTCTAACATCTGCAAACACGCTGGACAACGTCTCCGGGCATTAAGAAAGCTGCTCAACAAGTCTGACCCTGGAGGCAGAGCCTACAGAGTCTGCTGGAGCATTCATGGAGTATACTCACTCCTGCCTTGCCTGGATGAATGCCTCACAAATGCAGCTCGAAAAAGGCACTGAAGAGATCGTTTTGGTAGATCAGTACTAATGCCATAAATAAAGTGTCACGAATCACGATGCCATCATCACCAAATGAGCCATCACAGAACGGTTGCTGCTGCAACAGCTGTTCTTCTCTAAATGCACACCCATCCAACTGTCCTGCAGATCTGTCCCAGGTCCGACCAGGTTACTTAAGTAAAAGTACCAATACTGCAATGTAGAAATACTCTGTTACAAGTAAAAGGCCGGAATTCAAAATTGACTTGAGTAAAAGTACAAAAGTATTGGTATCAAAATGTACTTAAAGTATCAAAAGTAGAAAGTACTCATTACACAGAATGTCCCATTTCACAAGGTTTCAACTGTATAAAATGTATAAAAATCTTTTGAAAATAGCAGATCTACAAGCTCACAATGCGTCGCATCGCAGCGCTTACCAAAGCTGTGCCTTGTCACTCCCCAGGGCTAACACCAAGGGCCCTATATTGCACGCCACCTTACCCCTTATGCCTAAACGTTTTAGGCATTTTTTACTATTTTGAAAAACATTTTTAAATAGTTTTAATGGTCGAACTACAAGCTCACAATGTGTCGATGTAGATCGGCTATTTTAAAATGTTTTTCAAAATAGAAAAACAACCTTCCTTCTCCCTGCTGTTGTTGACAACACACGACATGAAGTAGTGTCAGCCCCAGTACAGGTACTTCAAAGTATGGATACTCAAATATTACTCAACTACTAAGTACAAGTTGCTTTTAAAAGTACTTGTAGTATTCAAAAGTACATGTTTTTTTTTTTAATATCAATGCATTGCTGTATTAAAATGTTGACATTTTCCCAAAATGTAAAGATTTTTCCCGACATTTTCCAAATATTGTAACGTTTCACGATCCCAGCTGGAGACAAACCCCAGCCTCCAGCTCGATAGACCGGAAACCGCCAGGTAACAAGCAACGTCAAGAGAGCTACAGTAGCTCTCTTGGAGGTGCAAGTTACGGCCGGGTCTTTTGTGGGGTCGCTACAATATATAATAAATATATATAAATAATAAGCTCACAACGCGTTGCATATTTTGATGCCAATACTTACTCAAGTAGCATTATCATATGAATACAGGACTGTTACTTGTAATTCTACATTGTGGTATGGCTACTTTTACTTCACAAAATCGGAGTACTTCTTCCACCACTAGTAATTATAAATGTCCAAGCACACACTGTACTAGCCTGGGACCAGACGAATCTGCGAGTGCAAAAAAAAATTGCACTCTGCGATTTGTGTCTGGCACCGCTCCATAGACGGGTTTCATGTTTGTAAACATTGAGAGGATATGACCGCGCAGAGGAGGGGGAAGCCTATAGAGGGCGCCATTACCCGCAGCAGCTCTGGTCAAATGTCCATTCATAAAAGAAATGATCTTCACCAGGTTTAATGAAAGTAGATTAAATTATGCAGTTTGTAATACCTTGTTTACTCAATAAAAATGATTTGTCGGAAGTTGGATCTGTTTGTATATAATAGCAGCATTATGCCTATTATGCCTATAATAGCAGCATTATGGCTATCTAACTCCCGAACACAACAGAGTGAACGGCGCAACAATTCGTTTCCCCCGAGCATGCGCAGATTGCGCATTCTGCTCTGTGATGACGTCGCGCGGAAATCCGTCTATAGAGAATCCATTTCCTGCTCCAGAAGACGTGGGTAACCAATCAAGGCAGAGTATTCGAATATGGGAGATTGTAATTGGTAGTTGGTTGTACTGTAGGTCTAACCAATTGCGCCGAGGGCCATTGTTTCGATCCCGCCCCTTGGGGAAAAAAACGTCCTCATGGAAGCACCAGACTCATATCCACGCAGTGATATAGTCTGGCTACGCCAGGCTAATACTGTACAAACATAGACACAATCTGTTTAATATATCCCTGAGTAGCTGCAGACCAAGTGATAGGTTCTCTGAAAAGCAATCATGCAGCCTGTATCTGCAATAAATACACAAAATAAAAAACGTAGGTAATTATCAGCTTGTGCTCTGTATCATACTGTAGTTGAATTAAAACACTCAATTACTGCCTTGGCCTTGCTGCCCCATGCTCGCAATAAGTACAACACAATTGCAATTTCCCTACGGAGAAATAACGCAACCTTCACTGCAATGTTTTCTTAATTTCATACAAGAAAACAGGACATATAATAAGTTAGTAATTATAGCTCCCAAGTTACCACCAGCTCCTAACAAGGACTCATAAACCTAATATATTATCATACTGTATAAGCCTGGGCTTGCATGAAAGAATGATGTGCTGTGTGCTGCTGGTTCCAATGGGAAAAGAGTCCCCACTAGTTCCCTAATTAAAGAGAAAGTTCAATATACTTAGAAGTTGAAAAAAACATAAAGAGGAGGTCTCAGTGTCTCAATGCAACCTTTGTAGTGCATTGTACTCTATCTTACTACTAGTTTATTTTTGATAAATTGACTGCATTTATATAGTGCCTTTCTCCAAAGTGTTTTATAATGTATTTCACATTCACTCATTCACACACCGACGGCGGAGGAAACCATGCAAACCTTCTCATTGGGAGAAGTTAGGGGTTCAGTGTTCTTGCTCAAGGACACTTCGACTCGCAGAGCCAGGAGGAGCTGGGGATTGAAAATGGAATTCCATCTGATTCCAAGATGGCCGCTCTACATCCTGAGCCACTGCCGCCCCTATTATTGCATTTATTCCTATACAAACAAAGATACTTTTACTGCAACTACTTGTTGCACTTTAGAATGCACGCACAGCCCTGCAGTCACAATAGCATGTCAGCATGTTGTTGTATCTTTGCACCGATCTCAAGGAGAATGTAAATTGTCCACTGTGCAGAAAACATATTGCTTTTTTTTATCCTGTTAAGTGTTTATGACATTCAAAAGGCTTTTCATGCAACTGTCTTTATGTTGGATTTGAATACCAGTGTCTGACAGCAGTGGAAGCCAAATACCTACAGCCTATCCAAAGAGAATCCCCCTCTCACAATCCCATTTAGTTGAGCTCTGACCAGCAACAGATAGTGCCTCTTCCCCAGGGTTATAGATCCACTAGTATTCAAGTTAAAGTCTGACAGCTTTCCAACAGCTCTTGGTTGTTCAAAGGGGGAAGAAGACTGGGAGCGTTCTTTTCCCCCCATAACCATAACAACATTAAAGCGAGTTAATGTTCAAAACTGCCTTCTAGAGCAGTGGTTTTCAACCAGTGGTCCGGGGACCACCAGTGGTCCTTGAGGGAGTACCAGGGGGTCCCCAGCAAAATTAGTTAATAGTGTCACAATCATTTTTAACCACTTAGCTTTGGCTATTCAAAAAATAGCAGATATACAAGCTCATAGCGCGGCACCAAGTGCCGCGCTATGAGCTTGTAGATCTGCTATTTTTGAAAAACCTTGAAAAAGTGTGCATATCTTTGAATATTTATATTTCTTTAAAGCAAAAATGAACTGATATCTTTGCTTCTGGCGGTCCCTGGCACAAAACATTTTCAAGTGGTGGTCCGCAGTCAAATGTATAACAATTTAAGGGTCCTTGGCATGAAAAAGGTTGCAAACCACTGTTCTAGAGCTAACCCACATTATTTCCCACAGGGAAAATATGAGTCAGCCTGCTCTACTGGAACACGAGACTGTTCCATTTCACGACCTGCAGGGGGCAATGATGACCCTTCACACAGACAAACTGTAGAGATTAATATAATAGACCATACCCGGTCGACGCATCCGTGGGGGGATATGCGCACATGATCTGGCAACCCGGGAGGCGACATTGTTTGACACATAAACGCTAATAAGAAGCTGAGATTTGATGAAATTGAAAAACGGGCTTCACAGTTAAGTTCAGATGGCAATGGTCAATGGCTGTGTGCAAAATCAGAGCAATTGGTCCAGCCACTGAGGAGAACCGGGTAGCTTCACCTACCACTACAGAGGTTACTAGAATTATAGTAGGATGTTGATTGTTTTAAATCGTTGACTGAACCCTCCAAAACCCTATTTTTTGGGGAAGTGAGGAGCCCTCCCCAACTATACCACTTGTCAGAGTGAAACAAATAGAATGGTGAGATGACGAAATGCCTGGTGAGGAGACAGTTTTGATCCCACAGTCACGTTAGAAGCCATGGAGGCAGAGGAGTCGGTATGACTTCTGTTGATGCAGAGAACCGAGACGTGTGATGATGCATCGCTGCTCAGCTTTACCTCAAACTTTCAATCATGGATCATTATAACCTCAACTGTCATTGTTGTGTCATTCTTATTTACATTATACTTATATATAATATAGCCAGTGGTGGAAAAAAGTACTCAATTGTTTTACTTAAGTAAAAGTATCAGTACTGCAATGTAGAAGTACTCTGTTACAAGTAAAAGTCCGGAATTAAAAATGTACTTGAGTAAAAGTACTAGTATCAAAATGTACTAAAATGTTTGAAAATAGCAGATCTACAAGCTCACAATGCATCGCGATGCAACGTGTTGTGAGCTTCTGTTTTCTGCTATTTTCAAATAGCCTTAGGTATAAAATGGGGCTAAAGTGGTTAATGTATGTTTCATAATATAATAATTTATATCTGCAAAGTAACTAGTAACTAAAGTTTTCAAATAATTGTAGTGGAGTAAAAGCACAATATTTGCCTCTGCGATGTAGTGGAGTAGAAGTAAAAGTATAGACAATTGGAAATGCTCCAGTAAAGTAAAAGTACCTCAACATTGTACTTAAGTGCAGTACTTGAGTTTACTTAGTTTACTTTACACCACTGTATATATAGCCAGGTGGGTCAACGCGGGGAGACCAGACAGCTGGGCTTGACAGCGAAAGCAATATGCCTGCAGTGCCTGAACTCCTCAACCCACACAGTGATGAAATGATCAGATGATCCGCAGTAGCAACTTTGGATAAAGACATGAAAGCCAGTCTCACCGTTAACGACAGAGCAGCTGACAGAGCAGCTGAAGCGCCTCATAATGATAACACATGTTTTGAGTGCTTACATACATGTTCAACATGTTCTGTTCTGTTAAAGGTGCTAAAGTGCTGTGTAGTAAAAGCTTTTTACATTTTTTATATGGTCACCCTATAGATAGGGTGACCATATTAGACCTGGAGGAAGAGTAGCTCTTCCTCCAGGTCTAATTAATAAGACCTGAGGCGATTCTTTTAAATGTTTTTCTAAATCCTAACAGTTTTTTGAAAAAACAAAACAAAAACATTTTTCAAAAATAGCAGATCTACAAGCTCATAGCGCGGCACTCGGTGCCGCGCTATGAGCTTGTACATCTGCTATTTTTGAATAGCCAAAGAAATCTAAAGTGAAACAGATGCGTTCCAGGTCTTAATGGGTTAACAGCTGACGTCACACTGATAAGAACCAGTATGCGCGCGCAGGCCGGCACCAAAAGAAACCCATTCTGTCAGGTCTCGCTAGGACGCGCCTCACTAGCCAACACACAAGAGGAGGTTGAATGAACTGAAACCAGCGCACCCCGAAACAATATGTTGGGAATTGATTGCATGAAACAATCACCTGTGCGTCCAGTCTCAATGTTGGTAAACAAATAATTGGTCTATACAGACACACAGTATGGAACAGGATAGTGTTTCAAAGTTGGCTCAAGAAAGACACACTTTCACAGGTATTAGAACATTGTGTTATCTACTGGGTCACATACTATCCGCTAGAAATAAAGAGAGAAACGCAAGTCTGGAAAGTTTGACAACAAACATTTGACAACTTTTGTGTTCTGCCTTACTAATACTTGGGGGAAAAAAACTAACAAAACACACATCACCACAGATAGCGGAGTATCAAGTCCAGTATCATCGTGTTTTCCCTCTCAGCTATTTAGACTTTCTAAAATTTAAGCCAAAAAAACTGCAGTAGAAAGGTCTGCCTGTTCTCTCCCTCCTGTCTGACTCTGAGCTGGGCAGATTTACTGCTCTAATGCTTATTAACGGTTACCCATCTGCCTCTGTGTCATGCTGGCCAGAGGGTCAGCAATATTAATTTATGCCCACAAAACGCACAGCCGAAGGTCCTGTTTTTGGTTCTGTCTGTGAGTGAGTGAGTGAGTGAGTGAGTGAGTGAGTGAGTGTGTGTGTACGCGCATATTCTTGTATTACTATACTTGTTGTGAGGGCCAAGTGTCCCCATTATTATTTGAGAAATAAGACATTGTGAGGACAATTGTACGGAGAAATAATTGTTTTATGGTAAAACAATAAAGACTATGTTTTTAATAATAATCTAAATCCACGAAATAACTAGACTAGACTGAGTTTTTCAAATTCTTGTAGTGGAGTGAAAATTACAATATTATTTGCCTCTGAGATGTAGTGGAGTATAACGTATTGAAAATTGTACATAATCAAGTACAGTAAAAGTAACTAAAAGCTGCACTTAAACCCCTGCATCCGTATTGTGGGGAAAGATTTTGTGGGAAATAGCAGATCGGCAAGCTCACACAACAAGCTGACGCAATAACAGAAAATGGAAGAGACACTGGCATAGAGCCCTGAGGGACTCCGGTAAACCCTATAGGGTTTAAGTGGTTAAGTACAGAGCTTGAGTAAAAGTACTTAGTTACTTTCCACGACCATTCGGAGTTCCTGCACTCACCAGGAGCGTCCAGAGGGAGACCACAGCGCAGAGAGACGTGGACGGGATACAAAGCAGCGTCTTTAGTGTGATGATGTCCGGCCCCCACGAAGCATATGGATTTGCTGGCTGATCCTGTGGCCCACCTGAGGGAATCTTTTTTTAAAAGACAACATCAATTATTACAGGAGGCCCACTGCCATCGATTCCACACATCTAACACCTTTTATTTGCACAGTTTTAAACCACTTGTTCTCAAACCTTATCATGTCGAGGAGGAGAACCTCCGAATGAACACGTACAGTAGACTGTTATGACCCTGAGGTCGTTGTACATAATATGCGTATGTGTAACCTTCTGTGTCCTTGTGTGAGGCCATCCCGTTGATGGTGATGTGAGGCAGGTGTGCGAGCTCACCTGAGTGAGTAAAGTAAGTGGGTGAATGAGAGAGTAGGTGGTGATCAGGAGGTGATTGGTCCCAGGCTGGTGGTGGATATAGGCAGGGAGGTCACAGGCTCTCAGAAGGTGGGGGGGATGGACTTTCGGTGGACTATACCCCTTATTTTACACTTGGCTATTCAAAAATATCAGATTCAATACTATGTAAAAAGAAAAAGAAAAAGAAAAAAATTAACCACTTATTAGACACACTGTAGTTAGCAGAGTGGTGTGTGGGACATGCCAAAACCATATACATCCAATGTTACAGATCTGTATAAAATGAAGGAAACACATTTCCAGAGACTCATCATTGTACTGATAAGTGTGTAAATGTTTGGCCATTCATAATAAGACCTCAGAGTTTCATTATTTTGTTACATTTTCATGATATTTGAGTGATTGTGGTGAGGACACCCAAATGTACCTTATGGTGATATTGACTCATTAGTATCACACCTGTGAATGTCTTCACAATATGGCTGCTGTGCATAGAGCCTATTATTTGGGGGCCCACTTGCAATATCCTCACGGCCCACAGGTTGAGAAACAGTGGTTTCAGTAAAAGATGTGAGTAGCTCTTCCTCCACTGCGCGCTCATCAGTCAAAGCCTTGGTGGATGAGGTTGACAGCTGCAGCAGAAGACCAGTTAAAGCCGGCAGCACTCTGCCCACTGCGGTGATGTACCGTACTGTTGAGCTGACAGGCCCACACTCATTAAGACTGACACATGAACTCAACTCTGCAGGGCGGGAAAGTAACTAAGTCCATTTACTCAAGTTCTGCCTGTGCTTAAGACTGACACATGAACTCAACTCTGCAGGGCGGGAAAGTAACTAAGTACATTTACTCAAGTTCTGCCTGTGCTTAAAGGGATATTTCACTTTCAAACCAGGTTTGGGGTCATTTTTTAAGTCTACTCGTGGCTTTTGTGAGGCACGCGGACACTTTTTAAGTTGCTTGATTCAGTATTTAGATATTTGATAAGAATTGTATTAGACACCTCCCCTTACAAACCCATTTTAACCATGTTAGATTAATTGAAACCACCTTGGTTCTGGTGACTGATATTGTTCTATGTACAAGCTCACAAGGTTTGTGAGCTTGAAGATCTGCTATTTTTGAATAGCCAAAGTATAAAATAGGGCTTCATTTTGGTACAGTAATCTAAATCTCCAAAGTAACTAACTAAAGCTGTTAAATAACGGTAGCAGAGTGAAAAGTACAATATTTCCCTCTGAGATGTGGTGGAGTAAAAGTTTAAAGTGTCTAAAAATGGAAATACTCAAGTAAAGTAAAAGTACAGCAACAGTGCTTGAGTAACTGTACTTGGTTCCATTCCAAGTTTCCAACCACTGCTGTCAGACTCCTGAGTGAGTCTTTGCGCTACACTTCAGTGGACAATGTGAGTGGACTGTTGGCCTGAGTCGTGTTCTGCTCTCCACGGGAGGGATTATCACCTCTAACTCCACAGAGGAACTGTCAGTTTAATTGCTACTCTGTGGATCTTGTTCATGCCGACATTACGGCCCGAATAGTAATGATTTGGAAAAGCTCCTAAGTAAGTGGATGTACCGTATGAGGTGCACATTTCGTGGATAATGGTACATTTAAGCGGACACATTTCTCTGTGGGTTTTGACACACTGTTCTTTCTGTCTCATGCTGCAGGGCTTAAAGGACAAGTCCGGACTCAAATAACACATAGCCTTTTTTTCCCTACTAATATTGATCCCAAATGACTGACCATCTCTATTTGATTAAGGAAACCTCTGTGGACAGGAATGGATCTGTCTGTTCAGAATCTGTCTGTTCAGTCCGGTTCTCCTCAATGGCTGGGGCAATTGATCTGAATTTGCACACGGCCATTGACCATTAGCATATGCACCAAATAAGACGCCTGTTTTTAACTTTTCCAAAATGTAAGCTGTTTATTCACGCTTTTATGTCAACACCAGAGAATCGGAGTTTGGCCTATGGGAGCCGTCGCCATGGTTATGTCGCCCCAAGCTATGGGATGAATGATCAAACTGCGCATGCTGCAAAGGACTTTCATTTACGTCCCGTGTCCACACACACACACACACACTGCGTTTCATGAGAGGGGGGCGCGATTTGCCTATCATCAAACACAAGGTGCACCGGGGGTCCGTATATAGCTCTCTCCCCAACATTAGAGCTGCTGGAGTGCACTGTGTAGATCGTTGGTTCTCAAAGTGGGTTCCGGGGTCCCTCAGGGGTCCTTGGGGGTGGGTTCCAGGGGGTCCCCAGCAAAATGTGTTAACATAGCGTCACAATCATTTTAACCACTTAGCTTTGGCTATTCAAAAATAGCAGATATACAAGCTCATAGCGCGGCACTCGGTGCCGCGCTATGAGCTTGTAGATCTGCTATTTTTGAAAAATCTTGAACATTTGTGCAAACCTTTGAATATTTATATTTTTTAAGCGAACATTTGTAACAAAAATGTTGCTTCTGGGGGTCCCTGGAACAAACTATTTGAGATGGGGGGGGGGGCGGGGGTCCGTGGCCAAATACATATCATTTTGGGGGTCCTTGACATGAAAAAGTTTGAGAACCACTGGTGTAGATGACTGCGCCGCGGTTCCATATGAGGCCATAGGATCTGGGGGAAAGTGGAGTCTGGAACGCATCCAGCTCCTCCGATACAGTACAACAGCGCCGTCTGCTCCGCATGCACTCAGGCGGAGTGAACCAACGAACGCAGCCTTGTTTTATTTTTCGATTATTGTTTAATCGAAATGTATACTGTCCTATAGTCTCTGTGCCTGGCGGTCAGAGAGGATGATGTGCTGGGGAATAGCCACCCACGGTGCCATTAAAACGCTCCAGCAGCCCGTCGTTCTGGGGGGGTGTAGAGGAGTAGTCCTGCTCTTTTTTTTTTTACTCCCCCTTTAGCCCTTCAGTCTGGCTGGGGAGGACAGATAGGACTCACTGTGACACCCTTCTATAGTTAACTCATTGAGTGCCAGGATTGCCAGAATTATTTCAGAATTGATTCTGAAAAGTGCCAGAGTTTTTTTCACAGAAAACAAAAAGTGCTTAGGAAGCGAGATACTGCCTTTTTCAGTTCTAAGTTAAACAAGGAGTGGATGGAGCTGCACACCTTCAGGTGATGATATCTTGGGTTCTGAACATGTTTTTCAAAAAAAAAAAAGAAAAAAAAAAAAAATCATTTTTATGCTAATTTTTCAAAAACACGTCAAACACGTTAATGGCACGTTGAGCCATAGCGCTAAAAACACGTGAAACACGTTAATGGCACTCAGTGAGTTAAGTGGTTCTCAAACTTTTTCATGTCAAGGACCCCCAAATTGACACTTATGAGCCCACGGACCCCCATTTGAAAAGATATGCCATTCTAATTTTTACGGCTCTATAGCAGTGATTTTGAACAATTTTTATTTCAAGGACCCCCAGCATGACATGTATGACATTTTAATGTCATTTCTATCTCTGGGACTCCAATTTATGTTAATTTAATACTGAGAGTGTACAAATGTTCATTTGGTTCCATTTGTACACTCTCTGAGTTACAGACCCATAAGGATCCATTTAGTTCCTAACTATCATTTAGCTGGGGACCCCCTGGAACTCCCTCAAGGACCCCTGGGGGTCACCGGACCCCATTTTGAGAACCACTGCTATAGCTCGCTATAGCTGCTAGCTGGCCAGTTACACTACCTCTCCCGGTTCTCTGCTAACTGTATAGTACAGCGAGAATGCAGGATAACTGCATTGAGACAGTAAAGGCAGGTCGGTGGTTTAAACTCCCCAGCTTTCTCCGTCCTCATCCAGGCAGACAGCAGTTCCCCATGGCTTCATCCTGGGACGCAGGCCAGCCAAAATAGTTGCTCTAAAGCGGCCCATCCGCTCCTTCCGGATGGTGATCAGTCAATATGTGCAGCGCTTTGCCCCTGCAATGCAAATGAAGGCCTGTCTCTCTCTCTGTCCGGCCAGCTGTTCAATTTGAGGCACCATCTGGGACTTGGACATGATAGACCACACTGGTTCTCAAACATTTTTTCGTGTCGAGGACCCCCAGATTGAAATGCGTTTGGCCACGGACCTCCAATCCGAAAATACTTTGCGCCGGTGCGGTGAGCGCCCCCATAAGAGAAGATTGGCTTTTTCAAATAAGCCGAAGCACAACCGAACAGTGAAATAAACCACCGCTCATGCGTTTAACTAAAAACCTGAGATGAGGTGGTGCTGGAGCTGGAATGAGAACAGCGTGAAACCGCACACTCGAACACTGTGCAGATAACTGAGTTTTAAAGTGGTTAGACTGATGATATGGCATGGCGCCGTCAAGCCCTTGCCGGCAGGGGAGGAGGGCGGTTGCTGGAGGCCCCCGGCGGAGGTCGGCGTACTGCCATTCATGCTTATAGCGGCGGGGAGCGGTGTCTGTCCGTAGGCCCTGGGGTTGACAATGGACACTTCTTTCAGTGGCTCGCCGCTGGAGAGGCTTATTGGCTGCTGGAAAACCCTTGGGGTGGTCATTGTCACGCTGCCTTGCATGTACATCGGTTACTGTAGCAACATGCCTTCAGTGGGACAATTCCATTTGATTCAAATTTGCATTTGCCCTTTAGAAAGGGTCAGAAAGGTGCTTTAGAGTCAATAGAAGACGAAATTGAGTCTTTATCAGGGATTATAGCTATTTACCTGGGGCGACATATGCCCCTTTCCTTTCGCTTTTATCCAAAGCGCTTCACATGGATTGTGCATCACATTCACCCGTTCACACACACATTCACACACCGATGGCGGAGGAAACCATGCAAGGCACCAACCTGCTCATCGGGAGCAATTAGGGGTTCAGCGTCTTGCTCAAGGACACTTTGACTCTGGGGGAGACCGGGATCGAACTGGGAACCTTGCGGTTCTCATCCGGCCGCTTTACCGGCCACCCCTGAGCCACTGCCGCCCCATGCACTCCCCAGTCATATCAGAGATGCCCTCATCATCATCCGTTATTTAACTCACGGCCATGTTCACATGGTATGGAGCACAGCTGTCATAAATCATACAATACATTAATATGCATACAGACGTAGCAAAAGGCATGGCAAGCGTCATTTGAACAGAGGAAGAACGTTTTTTCAGAAAAGCACCCAATTTATAACTTTTGGCTCATCAGATTGCAGTAATAAAAGTAATTTCAGCATAGATGGGCGAGTTATATAATACTTTGGCAGGTATTTTTGAACTCAAACATAACGTGAAACTCATCTCCATCTCGGTTGTCGTGACATAAATTGCTTCTTGTCAACGTCATCGCCCCTTAAAATCCACACTTCGCAGGACTCAACCCCCGAATTGAGACTATGGAGACCCCTGTTACTGAACAAACACTTTATAGCAATAATTACTATGAGAATATAGTGCTTTAACCTTTTAACAAAAAAAATGTTGTTTTAACCCAAAAATATCACTTACCCTAGGCCTACTGTACCTTTAAATCATAATTTTAAGTTTAAAAATGGGGTATGATCGTCATGGTGACAGTGTTGCTTGGTGAAAATAGCTGATCTACAGTACAAGCACAGAACGAGGCGATCACGCCTAAAAGTTCACACTGTTAGGCGTGATCGTGATGTGTGCACAATGTACTGGATTCTAAAAGCAGACTTCACGCCCACATATGTCTCAGCTGTGTTTTATTAAAAGTGTTATACACGTATTTGTGAGTGCTGACACTTAATTTGCAATTTTTTGGACTGGCAACCTTGTTTCTCACTAAAGACACATTTATCAGTAGGGGAAAATAAAACCAGCTATAAAATGGGCACTTTCTCCTATTAAGTAGCACTGGGCGATGTCATATGACTTCAAATCAACGTCAATATTTCAAACTTTTGTACTGTAACCTCGTTGCTGTCGAGCATAAAACCCTTATCTCCATATTTTAACTTTTTGTGTTTTTTCATAATTGAACACCCTATTTGACGCGTTTTGAGCTTGTAGATCTACCACTATTTTTTTATTTGAATCCTGAAAAGTATAGTTTTGGACATACTGTATGAGGTTTCCACCCGACAGAGACGAGATATATTTATATATGTATATATTATTTATACTTATTCGTTTTTTTATTCCTGGCTTGTACAGTTATTACATTCTATTGTATTTCTTTCATTGTATTAATTAATTCATTTTATTTCCCTTTTGTCCTCGTAGACGTAGACAATAAAATGTGCACCATCCTCAATTTAATCTAGCTCACACATAAACAAAGACTGTCTGCCTCTGGAGTGGCATTAAACCTGCTGTCTAGTGTTAGTGTTCCTGTACGTTACTGTGCACATACTGTAGGGATCTTTGTCTTTTGTTTAAATTATACTTCACCTAAGCTTCTGCACTGCAGCTACTCTTTATGAGGCAATAAGTTCACAATTTGTGTTCATACCTTATATCAACAGACCGATTTTCTCTGTATATGAGAAAATTATACTTATATGGACATGAATGACAAAGTTTAATGTATGCACAATGCAGATAGAAGTTCCAGATGGGCAACTTGCAATGACTTCATGGAATGGTTCTGCTTCTATAGCCAAAATGAACGGTGTCATATTTTAATACTACAAGTTACAAGGCTTTAAATGTGCCCATATTACTGGAAAATCTCTTTTGAAACAGTCACTGGCTGTCAAAGCCTTGTTATAGGATTGGAGACGGATTCTTTCCAACCCAGAACGTATTAGTTTGGCTCTAAAAGCGAAATAACAGCAGCCACACATTCAGACACTGTGACACTGTGAGTTTTAATGCAATTTTTCGGTCGTTTGACCTTCTTCCAAAAGCTTGCATTAAATGTGTTTGAATGTGCTGTTTTTTTCCCCCCCGTTTTATTCAGCTCCAGCACCTCATTTAAGTTTTAGTTAACGGATGAGCGGTTGGTTTATTTCACTCTATTTTGTTGTTGTTGTAAAAAGTTTGTCTCTCCGGTAAAGTTATAATGTCTGCGTTTGCAAGGGTGCCACACTCTGACTGTCTGGTGCATTATGCTTAGCCCATTAAAATGTTTTCTAAATCCTCACATCTTTTTAAAACAAAATAATAATAATAATAAAAGTAAAATAGAAATATCTCAAAATATTTTGTTCCAGGGAGCCCCAGAAGCAAAGATTTTAGTTACACATTTTTGCTTTAAAATATATATATATTCAAAGATTTGCACAAAATGTTCAGGTTTTTTCAAAAATAGCAAATCTACAAACTCATAGCGCGGCACTCGGTGCCGCGCTACGAGTGTGTATATCTGCTATTTTTGAATAGCTAAAGACATCTAAAATGACACAGGTGCGTTCCCGGTCTTAATGGGTTAAAAACTGGCATCATTTAATAAAAACAAATGAATGATTTAATCAAACTAATTCAGTCAAAACTGAGATACTGTAGCTTCTAATCCGACACCACAAGTGTTTTCATGCCATCTGGTCAGAGGCAGGATGGCTGAACAACTTTGTTGTTCCATTAGAAGCAACCGAAAACAGAAGAATGAGAATGACCCTCTGTCTGTAGTTAAAGGTTGTACTGTCTGTAAACACTGCAGGAAAATATAACAGTGAGTATTTTATAAGTGGAAAAAGTACAAGAATCTAACTCAAGGACCTTTCAGGTACTTTTTTAAGGTACTTTACTGCCAGTGCTGGAGAGTAACTACTCCACTACATCACAGAGGCAAATATTGTAATTTTTACTCTAACATTATTTGACAGCTATAGTTACTTTGCAGATTTAGATTATTAATACAAAACACACATTCACCACTTAATTTTATACTTAGGCTATTTGAAAACAGACGATCTACAAGCTTGCGACGCACTGGGAACTTTTAAATCAGCTTTTGCCTTTGACAAAGTTTGATTTTTTGCCAATACTTTTCTACATTTATCCAAGTACATTTTTGAATACAGGCCTTTCACTGATAACAGAGTATATTTACATTGTGGTATCGCTACTTTTACTTTGACCCATTAAGACCGGGAACGCATCTGTTTAACCACTTTAACCATTATTATATATACTTTGTGTTACGAACATTCAGGGCATACTTGCCCATATTCACCTAAGAGTAAATGAGTGGTCTACTCAGTTCCGGCCCTTAGTGACCTATTCGATACCAACGTCCCTACAGTATATATGGAGATCCCCATAAATGGAGACAGTCGACACTCTGACATCAGAACACACGTTCTGGGAGCTCCATGGAGATAACCAAAACATCCAGGACTGACATCACAGTCCCAGCTTGTTTCTACCACATCTACCACACCACATTCTACAACATCTGGCAACACTGGCTAGTAGCATTAGCATAGTCACTTTGAACAACACAGACAACCATGGCGGCGCTGTCCTCGCCTCTCAGAGCGTGCCGTGGAATCTTGAAGGAGTTGCGGGCGATCCAGGGGCCAACTTATAAACAATCACTGGCTTATAACTATGTTATGGATCAGTTTCGTGAAAACGAGGTAACGGGACAGAGGTACTGCCGTGCCCAGCAGGAGGCTCTTCATGCCTCACACACCTATCTCTGTCTGTTGGCTTCAACCAGGAACCACATGGCCTTGCATAACCTCTACCACGCCAAGGGGGAGCGCAGCCGTGAAGAAGTGGCTGGCCTAGTGGGTCTCAGGTTGCCCACTCAACCAGGGGGCAAAGGCTGGGAGGAATGAGAAGGTGTGAGAAGTTAAGAGGGTGGCCGTACTGGGTCTAATGGGCTCTACAGTTGGGGTCCAGGGACCCTCATGGGCTTCCAAATGGCCCCTTACAGGTGTGTAACTCTGAAAGTGTACAAATGTGTACACTCTCAGAGTTATGGGGGTCGTGGAAACCACTGTGCTAGACTAAATGGAACAGAGCCTTCATTAGCATCATTGGTAACACCTGTGAATGTCTTCACAATATGGCTGCTGTGAATAGAGCCTATTACACAGTAGAAATTGATTCAGTTACTTCTCCAAGATTGATTGATCTTTCCTGACACAACAGAAGCAGTAGGTTTGTCCCTTGATTTAATAGAAGGGAATAATGGACCTAGTTCTGGTGTACAGTAGCTGTAGACTGGAGATCATGCCATCCGATACCCAGAGAGAGATTGGCAGAGAAGACATGGCGACTGTAATTAAGACAAGGACTGGCATTAATTGTGAAACTGGTCCGGTTTCCTTCTGGCTGTACAGCAGTGACTGTAAAATCATGTAAATACATTTCCATTTTGACTCCTCTGTCCCATTAAAGTATGTGTTACTGTTTAAAAACAGTACACAAACAGCACTCGGTGCCGCGCTATGAGCTTGTATATCTGCTATTTTTGCCAGACCCAGGGGGTCGGCCTACAGGAGGCTTTGTCGGTCGGTCGGTAGGTCTGTCCCTCTTTTCCTCTGCACACACGTCATGCAAAGTCCGGCCATTCAGATTTCAACCACTAGGGGTCTGGCAGTGCACCGAGGAGCACTTTTTCTACTTGATTTTTTTCTTGAATGGGTTAATAAGTAAAAAGTACTTAATTCCAGAACTGCTTACTGTTGACTGGATTCTAGATCTGCGCTCTCACCAGTGATTGGTTTTCTCTGCTGCTAATGAGTGAGTTGTCATTCATTCAATACTTTTGTGCGGCTCGTTGATCACAAACACCAACGGACGGGTCACAGGTCCATTTAAAAAAACGAAACAAAACAAAAAACAGAGGGGGGGTGGGGCATTTTGTTAACTTTGTTAACTTAAGCCCTATACTTCCCTATATTGTCGCTATATTGTCAGAAACCTCTTATCTCCATATTATTCTAACTTTTGGTGTTTTTTCGTAAATGAATGCCCCACTTCATCATACTACAGCATCACACAAAGGCAGAAGTAGCAGATCTACAAGCTCGAAATGCGATTTTTCGAACTTGTCGATCTGCTACTTTTGCAATTGAATCCTGAAAAGTATCAGTTTTGGACATATGAGGTTTCCACCCGACAGAGACGATATACTAAGCTCACAACGCATCACTTCGCAATGCATTGTGTTTCCAAACAAAAATAAATAAATATGGACAAATTTGGACAAAATCTTGGTTAATGTGGTTAACATTGCTTTTAAAATTGTTATTATATTATGAAATATAAATAAACATATGGAGATAACAGGTTTCTGCCCGACAGCGACGACAATGTACCTTGAAGGGTTCAATTTTCTTTAGGAGCAGGGAGATACAATCCATGGCTCTGCTTTGTACTCCCATATTGAGCCAGAGCCCCAAAATTTAGCAATAATTATCGAAATAGTGGGCAAAACCAAACCTATATTAAATTGTTCATAGGGTCAATACGAGTAAACAAATATATGATAACCTTTCCACAGGAGCAGCTTTTTCATGGTTATCACACATTTTGTTATTTTCCCCATACGTACATGACAGGTGAAAAAGTGACAACATTTAAAAAAAGAGTTATCACAATGAAACTTCCCCAGTTGATTACTTACATGAAGACAATGATTTATCGTATTACAAGTTTTCTGAAATTGTATATTTAAATATGCAAATTAGGCATTAGGAAAATATGCCCACATTTGCATAACTTTCCAGAATCAACATTGGAACATTGGACAAAGGAGTCAACATACTTGTTTAATTTTGTTAAGATGTTGGAGTCAAAGGTTTTTAACGAGGGAATATTCAATATCTGGCTCAATTTTGGGGCTCTGGCTCATGGACTAAATGCCTAATTTGCATATTTAAATATACAATTTCAGAAAACTTGTAATACGATAAATCATTGTCTTCATGTAAGTAATCAACTCAGGAAGTTTCATTATGATAACTCTTTTTTAAATGTTGTAATTTTTTCACCTGTCATGTACGTATGGGGAAAATAACAAAATGTGTGATAACCATGAAAAAGCTGCTCCTGTGGAAAGGTTATCATATATTTATTTACTCGTATTGACCCTATGAACAATTTAATATAGGTTTGGTTTTGCCCACTCTTTCGATAATGAAATCTTGTCTGGCTCATGGACTAATACTGAGGTTTTTGAGGTGGAACGGTTCCAAAAGCGGTTACCAATAATGTTGTGTCAATGACCCAGATGCATGCTTTATAAGCCAAAATGTTATGTGCCCGCCCAACGCTCTGTTTCCCAGCCCAATGAGTTTTAAAATCGCCCAATCTGGCAACACTGTCTCTCTCCCATTCACTGCGGCATGATTTGGGAACGTATGGGACCGGCTGGCAAACCCCGCCCCCCCCCCCCCCCCCCCCCGAGTGGAATGAGGAGATTTTAGCAGCTCCGTTAACCCCCGCATCCCTGTGATAATGATAGAATATAGATGATAATAATATAGAATATATTGAGGTAATGGTTATTCTGGAATTGGTCACTTTCATTGCTGTTTCCTCAGCAGAAAACCCTCCGTTCCTTTTCTTTGTTTCAATGGATTAAGTAACAGCCGTCTGCCAGCCTGCAGATGGATGGATCATGGATGCTACATTGACAATTCTCATCACCAAATGCCCAGTCTCAGTAGTCTGTACTGTCATATATCTCCTGTGAGTAGCAAGTACTGTACTCGAATATTCCGACATTTTTTTTAACGGTACATGATACCACAACCTGTACAGGAAAATAGGGGGCATCTCCTACTGCACGTGCACGCCTCTCCTACTGCACAAATGCACAAAAGCTGTGTTTTTTAGTAACTGTGTCCTGTCACTAACTGCGTGGCATAGCATACAGCAAGGCCCACCTAAGTACCTTTCAAGCAAGGCCTATGTACCACTCAGCCAGTGGAGACAGTCGGGGGCGGGGTTTGCCAACCGGTCCCGTACGTTCCCAAATCACGCTTCACTGCGTGGTGGGACGTAAACAAAAGTGGGAGATACCAAGTCAAGTCACCGGGGAGTATTAATACGTATGAAAAAAAAAATCAACAAATTAAAGTTGCGTGACCCCCCAAAGCCAAAATAAAAAACACCCCCCCCCAGTGCTAAAAATAAAATGTTTGATGACCCCCCCCCCGTTCTACACCATACCATCCGCTGGTAAATAACGATACGTCCTAATGGTAAAATAAAATGAATATAATGTATATTCATTTAACCCTAGAACACTAACGATGGGTGAATTTTACCCGAACAATTGTAATTATGTGATTTTAATAATGTTGCTTATGTCTGAGGTGGGCGGGTCCTTAGGTAGGCCTACCTTCAGGATGCTCACTGACGTCATAGAAGGTGGGTTTGTTTCCCTGCCCCATCCCTGTTTTTGAGTGGTGCCAACCACTCTTATATCTGACTTTGTCTGTGTGTCCGGGTGTATGTATGTCCAATAAACAAACATTGATGACAACATCAATACGGGGCTCATCAAAGGCACCACTCTCTTCACACAGGGTGTGATTTTTTTCTACAGGCAGGTCTTCGGGTGAATTTCACCCAACATTAGTGATAGAGGGTAAAAGAAAATCGCATACTCCCACAATGGTCAGCTGATGCAATTAGTAACTTCACTGGACAAGGCTCCAGGAATGGGTGGACCAAAGGAGTTCCCAGCTCAATTTAAAAAAAAAAAAAAAAAATATATATATATATATATATATATATATATATATATATATATATATATATATATATATATATATATATATATATATATATATATATATATATATATATATATATATGAATATATATATATATTTCTTTTGGTGAAATTTCATGTTGAAATATTATTTCCCAAAATTGTAGTTGTAGTTAAACTACAAAAAAATTACCAAAAAAATAGTTGAAGTAGAACTACTTGACTCACCACACAAATATGAATGTAGTGGAACTACCAGAAAGTAGGGGTGTGCCGATACACTAATTTCACGAAACGATACGATACGATATTTGGCTCACAACTTCGATACGATTTCGATACGATACGATACGCACTTTTTTTATTATGAAAATATATGGAGGAGAAAAAAAGAAAATGCAAACAAATAATTCTGTTTTTGCATTATTCAGACATGCAAACGTGTAGCTTTTCAGCTACAATAGCCGTTTTGAATCCAAATAGTATGACACCTGACCCGAAAAAAAAACATGTTGTCACTCTTTTCACTTCGGGGCCGTTTGCATGCCTGATTATTATGATTGTAAAAAAAAAAAAAAAAAAAAAAAAAAAAATTTTTTTTTTTTTCAAAAACGATATTTTTTTTTCTCCAAAACGATACATATCGTCGCGAAAACGTATCGCGATATATCGCGGGACGATATATCGGCACACCCCTACCAGAAAGCTACAGCAAAATGTAGCTAAACTACGTAGTTCAACTACATGTAGTTTCATCTAGTGTTCTACCCAACACTTTGTGTTTTTGTTGCTGTTGGTAGTCATGACTGCCAGTTCCCATCTGATGTTGTGTGGGAGTTCAGACTGCTCCAGACCGTATTGAATAACTGCTAGCTTGCATAACATCTTCAGAGTAGGACGTAAGTCTAAGATGTAGAGTTCATCACCTGTGTCCCCTCCTCCAAAGAGAATGGCACAATCTCCCACCATGGAACAGGCCATTGAATACAGGCCCTTGGGCTCACCCGTCTTCCGGGAGGGTTCAGCTGTCTTCCGGGAGGGTTCAACCGTCTTCCAGGAGAATGTCTCTGGTTTGAATTTCCACATGTCATTGAGCCGCCGCTTTCCACGTCCTCTGCCACCAAGTATGTACAGCTCTCCATCGTAGGTAAAAGCTGAATGGCATCTGCGTAATTCCGGATGAAGCTCTGCAGAAGGTGTGTACAACCAGCAGTTGGTCTCTGTGTCAAACACTCTGATGTTGTAGTGGTCCACGCCGTCGCTTCCCCCAAATACAAACATCTTTGTCCCGATGATGGTGGCAGTGTGTTCGTATGAAGCAGGGGCTGTAGTGCCCCTAGTGTTAATTAAAGACCAGACCATTGTGGTGGTGTCCAATTTGTAGATGTCCGAAGTGACCGCAGTGAGCCAAGTCTCACTAAACCCTCCACAGATATACATGACCTTCCCCAAGACACAGGCTGAGTGATTATTCCTGTCCTCTGGAACAGTGCCAGAAACCACAGGCTTGAACCATTTGTGAGTGTCGACATCAAATGCACAAAGCATATTGCCTTTGGTAGAACACCCCCCGCACATGTAGACGATATGTTCTATCAGTACAGCTGTGTGGTCCCAGCGCATGGTGGGAACCTCAAGGGGATTTTCTCTTCCAGTTGTCCGTAACTTCTCCCAGCGTAAAGACACAGTGTTGAAGACATGGACACGAATCTCCTTGTCCGAAGAACAGGGACGACAGAAAGAGCCTCCAAAAGAGTACACCTTGTGTCCCACTGACACAGCAACAGGACTGTCATTCAGCTCTGGTCCTTTCAGATGCACAGTCCAGCACAACATGTCTCACACACCAGCACCACCGTGGATGTGATCGGTAAAGTCTTTCTTGAAGAGTAAAAGAATGGAGTCCTAATGTGCACACTAGCTGTCCCAGGTATAGGTGAAAGACCCAAAGTTAGGCTTCTCTGACACAGGTAGCAGAAAGTCCTTTCTTAAGAATCCCAAAATAGGATAACAGGAAAATGCGAACTGAAAAATTAGATATCACCAACAAGGTCTCTGATCTGTTGGCATTTGCTGTCTAGCGGCCATTATATATATAAAATAATAATAATATAGCGTGACGTAGCGTCCACCGCGCATCGCACATCCACCTCACAGCTACGTTTCGCCAGTGATCCAACTGATAGGGCCATATATGGAGATCTGTCATTCCTTGTCCATTTTATGGGCATATATGGAGATCTCTGTATCTATCAGTCCATGTCCCTTTCATGGGCATAAATCAAGTTCCCTGATGTAATTAGTATACGGCCATATATGGACATGGCCCCCTTTTTGGCCATATATCGAGCTGAGGGATTTTTGAGCGGTGTAGCCGCTCCTATAAGTGGGGTTGGGACACCTCATTAGTACACCCTTCGCTGTACTGTGATTGGCTCATAATAGCACACCCCTCTACATTAGTACACCCCTAGCTGTACTGTGATTGGCTGACTCTATTCAGCACTGTGATTGGCTAGCGAGACACATGATGAAATTAATAACCTATAAATAAGTAAATAGGACTACTAAGTGAGCTTCCATCACTGTGATGACCACACCGCTCACTTCACACTGGGTGTGATTTTTTTGTGCTTGTTGATGATGACACATTGATGTTAGAAAAACACACTCCATAGTTGGACATAGCTGCTTTGGGAAATCCTTAGTATATGGTTATGGCTGTGTGATGGCATGGTCCAACCGCCCACCTGTCCTCTCTTAAGCCAATTTTAATATAGGATTAGTGTATTATCATTATGAGTAACTTTTATTTGAATAATAATTAGAAATAACAAATGAGAATGTAGAAGAATAAAAGGTGTAACATATTAATAATAGAAACTTTAGGTTTGATCAACTGTCATTGACATTTTCAGATTAGTTAACATTCTTTGAAAAGTTAAGATTTTTTCCCATTCCAAGTGGCTGACTGCCTGCCAAAGTTTGCGGGCCCTGGGTAGACAACCCGGCCAGGCGGAGATTGGTGGAGATCTGCACTGAGGAGGAGCGCACCATTGTAGTTACGTGAATCAATTGTGCATGGTGCTGCCCTTCAGTAACTCTCTTGGCTTAATTTCGCACACATCGCAGGCAACGCACTGTGTGTGTGTGTGTGTGTGTGTGTGTGTGTGTGTGTGTGTGTGTGTGTGTGTGTGAGCACGCGTGCGTGTGTATGGATCTGCATGTGCAAACGCACACACATGTAACATGTTGACATAATGACGACCTGTTTCTGTAGCTGTAGTGTGATGCAAGCGCATGATGTTGGTGTTCGGTTTCTCCGTGACATGATGATTAGTTTGTATAAGAAAATAGTGCTTCTCCAGTCAACGAGTTGTTTGTAGCATGACTTGTAGTCAACACAACAGTGGAATGCTTATGGCGCCTCGAGTACACCTTGACGACACACACACACACAAGCTCACAACGCATCGCACTGTGAGCTTGTAGATCTGTTTTGCAAAATCGTGACGATTATGGCGTTGGAGCACACGCGGAAGTAAACTGCGAGCTAAAATATGGGGGAAATTGCAAACATTTTGTGATTATTAGAAGTGGAGACACATGGGAAGGTGGAAAAGAAAGTAGATGGTCGCCTAGCCAGAGCCATGAGCGAAGTTGGGAGAGAATTGGACAACTGCTTTGGCGCTGATCTGTACCTCTAGTTTTGGTATACAGACATACAGTAGGGTACAGGCTTCAATTAGGAGGTAGGATGGTCCTCAAACTTTTTTATTTCAAGGACCCTCAAATTGACACATATTAACCCGCGGACCCCCATTTGAAAAGGTTTTTGTGCCAGGGACCCCCAGAAGATGTATATATAAAAAATAAATAATAAATAAAACGGTTAAAAAAATGTTCGATATTTTCCAAAAATAGCTGATGTACAAGCTCGCAGCGGGGCACGCTATTTTGGAATAGCCAACGTACTGTATAAATGGATAAAGTGGTCAAAATGATTGTGATGCTATGTTACTTTTGCTGGGGACCCCCTGGAACAACCCCCCCAATGACCCCTGGTGGTCCCCGAACCCCACTTTGAGAACCACTGCTTTATAAGCCACAGTTTAAACACATTCAAAGTAGACTTAGAAGTTTATGATTTTCTTTGTCTGTGAAAAAAAAAGTAGACTGGCAGTAGACTGTCGCCCCCACATGCCCGAAGCTACAATACCTGATTTAATTTGTGTAAAAGGTCGATTCTGCACAACCTCATCAAACAGAATTACTTAGAAATTACTTAAAAACTAAGATCATTGATGAAAAGGTGTAAAAGGAATGTGTCTTGAGTGTGAATAACTAATTTGTTATACAGTAGCATATATGCATTGCCTACTCAAATGTTTTACTCAAGTAAAAGTATCAATACTGCAGAGTAAAAATACCCTACAAGTAAAAGTCCGGTAATCAAAATTTACTTGACTAAAAGTACAAAAGTATTGGCATCAAAAAATATTTCAGATGACTAAAATATGACTAAAACAAAATGGAATTTTATTCAAAAGACTATGACTAAAATGTTCTGTCAAAATCAACACTGCTGTCAGGAAAAACAAAGTGTATATCGATATTACCCTTTTTTTTTCAAGGCCAAGGACCCTTAAGCTGAGAGAGAGATATTATATACAATTGTGTTGCAGATTGGACTTTTTTCATAGATAGATTCATAGACTTATTTGACAGCACTGTCATCGGTGTTATTCATTTTCTGCATTTTCTGCTGCATTAACCCATTAAGGGCGCGTTCCCACCGCACTTTTATTTTACCTCTGGGGCGGAATCTGCCAATGCTTTGTCAATGCAAATGTGTGGATTCACGCAAGAGCGGATCTTTCCGCATGTCGCGCAGACCTTGCGTTTATCTGCTCTACAAGACTTGTCCATTTCAAGCATATAACTGCTAGAGGCAGGAGCTGATTTTCCCTCTCTGTCCAATCGGGTGAATCGAAGGTGGACCGTCCCAAGACTCAGGAAGCAACATGGTGCTCAAGGTAGAAGCAAGCCCCCAGAGTATTATACCTCTATGGGCAGAAGGCGGTGCGGGCTACAGGTAGGGTCCTGAAAGTGAGTGACAGGTGCGTCACTCCCGTTTTTTAGAATCCGCTGGCTGCATAAAACTGTGGCCGCGCACAACCTGCGTTTAACAGCGGCCAACCATGTTTTGGTGGGAGCGCGCCCTAAGGCCTGAGGTTCAAATTCTACAAAGTGTTTTCTAAATCCTAACCTCTACACCCAAAACTCGTCGCCGGAAATAGGCAGCCGATCTACAAGCTCATACAAGCTTGTTATGGGGTTGTATATCAGCTTATTTTTGGTGAATGTTCCCCCCAGAATCTGGATGCTAGGGGTCCAGGACTCCCTGTTGAAGACCCCCCTACTGTAGGGTTTCAGTCAGGGGTGTCCAAACTTTTTCTTTCTTCCAAAAGGGGCCGTATTTGACTGCATACTGTATCTTTGGATTATAACAAAGTCACATAAATGCATCAAATTATAGCCATTTTATTTAACTACAGTGCAATATCCGTAGTCTTTTTTATTATTGTATTTATTTGTCATAATTATGTTCTATTGTGGATGGATGGTAGTCATCACTGCCAGGTCACACTTTTCCTTCTTTTTTAAATATATTTTGGGCTTGCTGTTTTTGCGTTTCTCTTTGTTTATTTAGTTGTTGGTAGTCATGGCTGCCAGTTCCCACCTGATGTTGTGTGGGAGTTCAGACTGCTCCAGACCGTGCTGAATAACTGCTCGCTTGCATAACGTCTTAAGACTAGGACTCAAGTCTAAGACATACAGGTCATCGGCTGTTATTTTCCCTCCAAGGAGGAAGACACGATCTCCCACCATGCAACAGAACATCCTAAACAGAGACGGTCCTTTCCCCTTGGGCTCAACCTTCTTCCAGGAGAAGCTCTCTGGACTGAATTTCCACAGATCATCGAGGCCGTCACTACCACCGAATATGTACAGCTCTCCATTGTAGGCAAAGGCAGAATGACCGCAGCGTCTTCCTGGAAGAAGCATTGTCCAAGGTGTGTTCCGCCAGCTGTTGGTCTTGGTTTCAAACACTCTGATGGTGTTGTTAGAGAAACGCTCAAACACGCCCCCAAATACAAACATCTTTGTCCCGATGATGGTGGCAGTGTGTAAGTATGAAGCAGGTGGCTGAGTGCCTCTGGTGTTAATTAAAGACCAAACCATTGTGGTGGTGTCCAACTTGTACATGTCATTAGTCCCTACAATCCGAAAAATCCGAGCATAGGGTAAAACTCCTCCATGGACATACATGACTTTCCCCAAGACACAGGCTGAGTGGCCGCCCCTCCCCTCTGGAACATCCCCAGAAACCTGTGGTATGAACCATCTATGGGTGTCGACATCAAAAGCATGAAGCAGGTTGCAGTACCCTCCCCAGATGTAGATGATATCTTCTATCAGCACAGCTGTGTGGAGCGAACAACTGGATGGAACCTCAGGGGGTCGTTCTCCACTGCCAGGTGTCACTGGGGGAAGTTTCATCCAGCATAAAGACACTGTGTTGAAGACCTGAACATCAATCTGATGTTTGTTGTTCTTGTCACTTCCAAAGAAGTACAGCTTGTGTCTCACCGCTACAGCAACATGATTATCATTATTTGGTGATCCTTTCTGACGCAATGTCCAAGACAACATTTTGAACACGACAGTTAATGGTGAATGTAAGTGGAAACCTGTTGGTTTCCTGCTCTGTGAAAGAATGAAGAGCTCAACAGCCAAAGAAAAGAAGAGCCAAAGGAGTATTCTTCTAGATTCTTAAAATCTTGGTCGAAAGAGTCTTGAAGATAACAGCCTTGAAGATATTATGTGGTAAAGGGTTGAGTCTTGGAAAACGGAGATTGTTGGAGATTATTAGGAGCGTTCATTTAATCTGGACTTTCTCTGAGGCTGCAGTGCTTTTTATCCTGCTGGCCAGATTGCTTATGTCATCCCGTTGAGTTACGGTATATCCATATATGGTAGGCATGTAACGATTTATCGTATATCGATTTAAATCGATTCAAAGTGGTGACGATTTAAATCGATGCAATAAAATATGACATCGCGATGCAACCAGCAGAGGGCGCAATTGAGTCAGACTCCCTACCTTGTTCTCCACCTACTATTTTGTCCCCTCAGGGCCACCATAGCTGCCTGCGTTCGTCTCTTCTTCACTCACTGAACAGCAGGCTATGAACGGCAGAGTGGGGTTCACGTCCTCTCAGGCTATGAAATCTAAACAACTAGGCGATCGCACTGCATAAAGAGGGAAATGTGCGTCGCATGTATACATGTTTATTTGATTGATGAATTGCCCAAACTATACCGTTTACCCCCTCCCCCGTCTGACGACGTTGTTAGCTGTCTGATTTAAACTCTGTAGGAAACATACAACTGATAAGGCTTAATGAAAACGGCTAATTCTGGAGCTCCTCGGTGCGGCTGCAGAGTACAATGAATAATAATCTAATTTAATAATTTAACAATTGTATCAACGCCAAACTCCTTTCAACACTGTCTTTCAGATATATAGCGAATTTCATTGATATTAATCAATTAATTCTTATCTAATCTCATTTGGAGCAGTTTAAAACAGTTACAGTTTCCCTTATTACTGTACATAAATGTGTTGTTTTATACTGAATGCTGAGAATGTAGCATAGATAAAAAATAACTTGTAAATCCCAAGGCTAAGCCTTAGTTGGTTTATTTGAAGGTTTTCTTTATAATTTATTTCATCTGGGATATATGTTTTAAAATTCATTTATTTCATAAGACTATATTTAAAGTTATTATTTTACAAATAAAAAAGTATATGTCTTAATGTGACAGTTAATGCATGTACCTCGTGAATAAAAAATACTTTATTTAATTTCATGTATTAAAAAGAGGATAAGAGAAAATATAGTTTTTTTTTACTACATGATTTTTGTAAAATAAATAATCAAGGTTTTCAGTAATTTGTCTGGAAAATAAATGTGCTAAAAAAAATCGTAAAAAAATCGTGAAGAATCGTATCGTGAACCTCGAATCGTGATTCGAATCGTATCGTGAGTTGAGTGAATCGTTACATGCCTAATATATGGATATGGACCCGTTAGGATGTACACATGGAACCATTTGGTTCCATGTGTACACTCTCAGAGTTACAGACCCATAAAGGTCAATTTGGTTCCTAACTATCCATCATTTAGCTGGGGACCCCCTGAAACTCCATCAAGGACCCCTGGGGGTCCCCGCACCCCACTTTGAGAACCAATGCTATACAAGACAGAGTTAAATTAAGACAGAGCTCCCTACACACCAAGAAAAGCTAATAAATTAATCAACAGACCTCACAGGTTTAATTCCTTCCCAACCGTACTGCAAGGGTCTGTGTTCTCATTAGTGGAATGTTGTTCGACATGCAGTAATCAGTGGCTTGTATGAAAATGTTGCAAACACACTAATATGTATGTATGCACATGCTAATTCTGCTGACTCATTCTGTTTGCAGTAATGAGTTACACGTTAAATATGGTTAGCCATGCTTCATTAAAAAAAAAGGATTTTCTTGAAAAAACTCATGAATAATGTAATCTAAGGGAGTTCCCTCTCCTACTGGGACATAAAAAAATAAAAACATTAACCCGAGTTCTTTACTGTGTGAACTCTTTAATGTATTTCTGTTTTCTTTCAATACAATATGCCATATTATGAACAACAAAGGACCCTCCACACTCATAAACAAAGTTATAGACTTAAATATGCTGCAGACACAGTCAACAATGCATGAGTTTCGAAACACTGACAAAGGCCAGTAGGTTAAAACGTGTACGTTGTTGACTGTTGCTGCGGAATATAAAAGATTGTTTATCTTTGTTTGTGAGTGAGGATGGTTCCTTTGTTGTTCATTGTTGTCAAGAATCTGCACCCCAGTTTGACCTCTTAAGCTCTTTGAGTTAAGCTGGCCTTTGAAGTGAGTTGGTATTTGCACCGCATCGTTGCTGTCGGATGGAAACCTTGTATGTCCAAAACCGTTCCTTTTTTATTATCATTTTTAAAACATTTTAAAATAGTAGCTCACAACGCGTCGTGAGGTTGTAAATCCGCTATTGTCACTACTTTTGTGTGACACTCTTGAATGATGAAGTAGAGGCGTTAATTAACGAGAAAATGTAGAAATGTGGAGATACAAGGTTTCTACCCGACAGCAACGAACAGGGCTCCTTTTGTGATAATAGTAAATGGTAAATGGTGCATTTATATTGCGCTTCTATCCGAAGCGCTTTACATTGATTGTGCCATTAACCCATTCACACACACATTCATACACCGATGGCGGAGGAAACCATGCAAGGCACCAACCTGCTCATCGGGAGCAATTAGGGGTTCAGTGTCTTGCTCAAGGACACTTCGACACTAACTCTAGGGGAGCGCCCCAGCCCGGGATCGAACTGGGAACCTTGCGGTTTTCCAGTTCACTCTACCCGGCCACTCTACCCCTGAGCCACTGCCGCCCCATATAATAGTGACAATTAAGACCTGCTTTGGAGTTACTGCTAAATTCCAGTGACACAAAATGACTTTCTACCAGCTCCAATGAACAAAGCAAAAAACTTTTCCCCACAAAAAATGATCTCCATGTACTGAAATTCACTTTGAATTATCTACTAACTAAGGCAATCTCTGCCTTTCCCTTTCCATGATGACAGCCCTGCGGGGAGACTCTTAATAAGCTGTGTGTGTGTGTGTGGGGGGGGGGGGGGGGGGGATTACAGACAGTATAAGTGTAAATGTGGCGGGGGGGATTCTCATTTGCTTGTGTTACCAGCTGGTTTGCTCTGACTTCTATCATCCTCTCCGTACTGCACTCCGGAATTAATGGTTCATCACCCCCCCCCCTCACCATGGGGTCTCTTTAAAGCATGGTGAGTTTAAAGGAGTGTTTAAAGGAAAGAGCAGCATCTTTAGATTGTCTCTCTCCATCTTTGTCTGCACTAGGCACTGCCTGGGTACTGCAAGAAAGCACATGTCACTGGCTAATGTTTTACTTAAGTAAAAGTATCAATACTGCAATATAGAAATACTCTGTTACAAGCAAAAGTGCGGAATTCAAAATGTACTTGAGTAAAAGTAACAGTATTGGCATCAAAATGTACTTAAAGAAACCAAAAGTAAAAGTACTCATTAAGCGGAATTTCCTATTTCAAGTTTTCAAATGTCTACAAATCTTTTGAAAATGCGACGCATTGTGAGCTTGTAGATCGGCTATTTTCAAATGGTCGAAATGTATATAGGGCTGAAGTGGTTAAAGGAGAATTCCGTTCATTTTAAGTGTTATGTTTGATGTGCGTCAAATCACGCGAGCTAATGCTGGTTGCCGGTTTCTCTCCCGACCTGGCAACCTGGGGCTGCCATGCAGAGAGATAAGCAGCCCCAGCATTAGCTCGTTCTGTTATTAGCCGTTAGCTTCTCGGAGTTTTAGCGCCTGTTACATTATCATGGGACTCAACAATGAGTACTAGAAGCAAAAAAACAGACTTTGCATTTGTTAAAATAGGCGAATTTGGGCTATCCAGCATCCTACTATCATGCCAACGGTGGGGGTCGATAGGGGGATCTGTCGAGTCACGCGATTTTCATTTCTACGTTGGTAAGTGATTTGACGCACATCAAACATAACACTTAAAATGAACGGAATTCTCCTTTAATGTATGTTTTGTGATAATAATCAAAATCTACAAAGTAATTAGTAACTAAAGTTTTCAAATAAATGTAGTGGAGTAAAAGTGCAATATTTGGATCCGAGATGTAGTGGAGTAGAAGTAAAAGTATTGGAAATTGGAAATGCTCAAGTAGAGTACAAATACCTTAAAATTGTACTTAAGTACAGTCCTTAAGTAAATGTAATTAGTTACTTTCCACCACTGGCACAAACAAGCCAGTTTTTCAGGCTCTGGACATTACCGGAGCCTTCTATTGGAGAGTTACGTCTACTAGGGGGAAGAAACAGCGCCGGTCACGATGAAGTGACAGTTATGGACATATGAGGTTTCCACCCGACAGAGACGATAAGCATTACCAACCTGGCAATACTTTGTCTTGAAATAGTAACGTTTCAAGGGATGACAGCCGGCTCTTTTTTCTCCTGGCCCGCCATTATGTAAACATTACGCAGTGACCGGGTAGCTCAGTTGGTTGAGCACTCGCCTTGGGACCACAAGGCTCTGGGTTTGATTCCGGGCACCGCCAACTCAGCGTATGAGTACTAGCATGGCTTGGGTAAAGTAGGTCGTATGGTAACTGGGAGCTGACGGTGGGTGTGGCGCGCCAACTCAATAGGCTCTATGCACAGCAGCCATATTGGGAATGAATTGGGCCCCTTCCTTCAGGTGTTACCAATGATATTAATTAAGGCTCTGTTCCATTTAGTGTGGCATAGTGGTTGTCTTATTTTCAAGGACCCCCATAACTCTGAGAGTGTACAAATGGAACCAAATGGACCCGTAAGGGTCCATTTGGTTCCATTTGTACACTCTCAGAGTTACACACACACCATATAAGGGGCCATTTGGGAACCAAAATGGAGTGTTTCTAGTGAGCCAACATGCACGATATCAGCTCCCTGACCAGAATGGAACTGAGCCTTCATTAGTATCATTGGTAACACCTGTGAAGGAAGTAAGAAGAAGCCCAATTTCTTTCCAATATGGCTGCTGTGCACAGAGCCTATTGACCAGTTAACAGACGACGTCACACTGATAAGAACCAGTATGCGTGCAACCAGTATGCGCGCAATGAAACCCATTCTGTCAGGTCTCGCTAGAACGCGCCTCACTAGCCGCCAACACACAAGAGGGGGTTGGGGTGTGCTGAAACCAGCGCACCCCGAAATAACAGGTTGGGAATTGATTGCGTGAAACAATCACCTGTGCTTTCAGTCTCAATGTTAGTAAACAAATAATTGGTCTATAATCCATCTCCCAGGCGTCTATAGCGCAGCGTTTCTCAGGGTCGGTGCCGAGACGCAAGTCCAGGGGTGCTGCGGAATACTTTGATAATATTTGGAATTTTATTAAACATGTTAAAGGAGTAGTTCACTCTATCAATTACACACCCCATGAAGCATTGAATTCATGGAGATTGTTTTTGTTTTTGTCGCATTCCTAAGCCAATAATTTGATGACTGGCGGAAAGATGCTCATGTATCCGGAAAGAGACTCAAAGAGTCGTTTTTTTTCCACAAGGGGGGGGCTAGCGCAGCTCTGGAATCACCCACGGTGACTCTGAGAAGGAAGGGACAGCTGGATCACTGTGCCAAAAAACATGTCTCCCCGTCCGGTCCCGTTCTATCTCCTTGATAAAAACCTCTGTATCTCCTTAACTTTTTGGGGGAAAACGAGTCATTTTCGATGGGCGATTATACTCCATAATGGCGACTTGCGTGAGAGATGTTTTTGTTCCAGGCGTTAGCCAGGACCATCGATCGTCGTGCACGCATCCATTGTTTGCGTGTGGGTGCTCGCCGTGGAGTCCACAGCTATAAACAGCACAGCGTTACAAACGGTGAGATCTCTGGCACTCAGCGTAATCTGTTTTAATAAAACGCTGGCACCGTTGTGTAAGCATGCCCAAAATCGGGATGCTAGGGTTTAAGTGGTTAAAGGTGCCTCAAAATGGTTCTTTGTGGAACCATTTCTGGTTTGTCAAAGAACTTCAAAGGGTTCTCTAGAACCATATGAGGAACATGAAGAACCATTCACTGAATAAAATAGTTCTTTAGTAGGTTATGGTTCTTTGTGGAACATATACACTTTTAAAGAACCATTTAAGAACCATTATTTTTGTGTGACTGTAAAAGTACTCAGTGTAAAGTTAACTTTCAGGGGCATAAAGTTCTCATCTTTAGCTAGTGACATGCTATCAATACATAATGCCATGCAACTTCTTATTATTGACCTAATGTAGCATGGTGATAACATATATTAGCCTCACTAACTATGCTGTAGAATAAAAAATAGTTCTATACTGCCAGCACAGCTGATTAAAAAAAAACGGTTTTGATTGGAAGTGATGACTAAGTTAGAACCTTTAATTAAGTAAAGTAATTTTCTTGGTATGATAATTGTTTTACAAGAGTAATCAGGGAAATTTAAATGCACAACCTGGTTCGGACAATCCAATCTGCAGTTGCACCCCCCCCCCCCCCACGCGCGCACACACACACACACACCACACACCACACACGCACACGCACACACACGCACACACACACACGCACACACACACACACACACACACACACACACACACACACACACACACACACACACACACACACACACACACACACACACACGAGGTGTAAATGATGTTGTGAGTCATGTGACAATGTCCCTCAAAGAGGATATTGATATTCCCTGTTAGACTAGGCAGGATTTCAGAAAATGTGCTTATTTAAAGTGCTGAAGGCAAATCGTGTTAATTTATGGCACACATGTTTTTTAGGGGTATTAAGGTGTGCTGAATCCAAATCTGCTGTGTGCCAAGCTCAAAAATGGCCGCTAAGCCCTCAAAATGGACCATTTAAAGATGGCGGCCGCCACTATGCTGGAATATATTACAAAGCATCTTTTTGACTAAACAAGGTAGAAACTTGATTGATTTTCTTTTTTTTTAGTTTTTCATTTATGAGGAATCCAATTAAATATTTTGATTTGAAATCAAGTGTGAGGAAACTGCTTAAAACTCATATATTGTGAAAATTGTCATTTATTGGTGAATATTATTCACCAATAAATGTTCCTAATAATGATGTACATAAATGTGTCATTATATAAAGGTAACCAAGTTCATAATACTTGTGAAGAAACTGCTGAAAGAGCATATTGCAAGCCTGTGGTATAAAGTGATGGCCTAACTCAAATATCAGCCACAAACACCTTGCTCAGCGGACCAAAGTAGAGAATGGCTAAATGCTACAGGAAAGAAGAGTGGAGGCTTAGTAGGTATTACCAGAATAGGGTCTGCACTGAGCAGATGGACATTGTCATATAATCTGAGTACACACACAATGAGTGCACAAAAAAAGAAAAAGACGACTCTGATGAAGGCAGAATAGTTGTGTCATTGAAACAGCATGGTGTGTTTCAAGATGGTGGCGACACATTGAAAAACATGATCAACAAGGATGTAGTCACATCTGAGATTCAGGAATCTCTGCTTAATGCAGAAGAACTTGGACAAGTACAAATGAAAGTCTTTGTCGAGAAACGTCTGTGTGAGCCTCCAGATAGTGACCAGCACCTGGCTCTGAAACCACCTATTCGAAAGAATAAGGCCAAGACATTTGCCTCTTTATATGAAGTTGTGCAACTTTCCAAGGGAAAGCAAAACACTATCAAAGTGGATCTTCTTCTTCTTGCGTATGTCATCAGATCCTCATCTCCGTTGCAGCAAGCCAGTCCAGCAACATTGTAGACACGGTCTTGTCCACACTGAGCTTGAGGCGCCAGTCCTTCAGGTACAAGGACAGGATGCTCATGTCCTCCGAGAGGCCCTCCTCCACTGCCTGCCAGGATGGTTTGCTGGTTAGGATGGCCAGGTCATCTGCATAACCGTACTTCCTTGATGTTGTTGGGGGTAGGTCATGGATGTAGATGTTAAACAGCGTGGGTGCCAGCACCGAACCCTGTGGGACACCGTTCTTGAGCTTTCTCACCCTGCTGCTCTGGCCGTTGCTGGTCAGTAGCCGGAAGCTGCGGTTGCTCAGCGTCTCCATTATAAAGCTCACCATGTGCTTATCTGGGATGGTTTCCAGAAGCTTCATGTGTAGCCCACGTAGCCAGACCGTGTCGTAGGCAGCTGTGAGGTCCAGAAAGACGGCACGGGCCTTCTCTCCTGCCTGGAAGCTGTCCTCTATGTCTTGGCACAGGAGGGTTACCTGGTCTGTTGTTGACCTGCCACTTCGGAACCCTGCTTGTTCTTTGGGTAGCTGGGGGTCGATCACTGGGGTGATGCGGGCCAGAATGAGGCGTTCCAGGAGCTTGAATGGGATGCTCAACAGTGAGATGGGCCGGTATCCCTTGGGGTCATCGCTCGGCTTGTTAGGCTTCAGCAGGGCGATCACCTTAGCACGACGCCAGATCTTCGGCAGCTTTGAGTGGTGAAGACATGCGGAGAGGAAGGAGCAAAGCCAGTAGTTTGCCTTCTTGCCTTGATGTTTAATATATTCCGCATGGATACCATCTATGCCTGGCGCCTTACCGGTCTTCATGCATTGGATGGCCTGCTCGATTTCCTGAGCCGTGAAGTCGGTGGATAGGTTTAAGTCACATCCTGGGTTCCTGAGCAGCTCATGGACTCTTGCTGATGTTTTTCTGGTGAAGTCCTTATCTGCATTAGGGAACCGGCCATTACTCAGCAGAAGCGACGCAATGGTGTTTGCTGTGATGGGACATTGTGCTGGGGTTGTTGACCTTCCAGTCAGCTTGTTCAGGGTCTGCCACGCCCGGCGGCTGGAGTGTGTGAAGTCGATTGACTCCACAGTCTCAGTCCATCTTTGCCTGCGATTCTCGTCCAGCCTGCTGAAGAGCTCATCTGCTGCTTTGTCCCTGTCCTCGATGTTTTGAGCTTCTGCGTGGGCGCGAAGTAGATGTCCACATTCGTCGTCCCAGCAGGGGACATAGGCTTTGCGGATGCCGCGGGGGATGTTCTTCTTGGCAGCATTCAGAAGCATCTTAGGGTATGACTCGTAGGCATCGTTCAGGTTGTTGGGGCACGGGGCTGGCAGACCAGCGGCTGCCCTGTTCACTTCTTTAGAGAAACCTTCCCAGATCAAAGTGGATAGGATCATTCTACAAAGGCTCATTACTGCTTACAGAGCAGGGCGCCAGGTAAACCTTGAAAACATCCTTACGCATGAACTCATGACCATCCCACTACCTTTGGCCACAACTAATGGTAGTCTACATTCCACAAACAAATCTGTGCTAGTAAACATACTGACAGAACAAGTCCATCCCCTGCAAAAGTTACACTTGATGATTCCAGCTGACTGCTCATTGATGGCCAAGCACTCGTGATGGCACTAGGAAAGCAACCTGGAACATTTGGTGAATATGCCAACATGTTTGCTGGAGCTGTGTTTAGAATGGGAGAAAACTGTCAGAGAATTGATGTAGTCTTTGACAGGTATCAAGAGGAAACGATCAAAGCAGGCACAAGGATTAAACACAAGCAGCGCCACCGACCAATACGTTGTAAAATAGAGAACAAGTCAGTTCCTCTTCCACCAGACTGGTCTAGCTTCATGGCACTTGAGGAAAATAAAGCAGACCTTGCTCAATTGCTTTCAAACCATCTGATTAAACACAGCCCTAATAATCTAAGTTGTATCAGGGGGGTTTGCCGAAGGATTTGTCATCGGATCCAGATCTTGAAGTCTCTTCTCTAAGTGCTGACCATGAGGAAGCTGACACACAACTGATTTTGCATTGCATCCATGCTCAAATGGAAACACTAGTTGTGTCAGCACGTGATACAGATGTGCTTCTTCTACTTCTGGCACACTATGTCAGAATGCAATGTAAGCGTCTCTACATGAAAGCTGGGACATCAAAGGCGCCGAAGTATCTTCCAGTACATGAACTTTGCATCTTGCTTTCTGCTGATCAAGTTGACACACTACTTGCCTTCCATGCTGTCACTGGATGTGACAGCATGTCATAGTTCAGTGGCCACAGTAAGAAAACAGCCTGGCAGGTGTTCCAGCAACATCACACAAGTCTCATTGGGCTTGGAAAAGGCCCTCTCACAGTAGACATAGCGAGGTCAATAGAGAAATTCATCTGTAAGATATACGGTGTGCCTGAAGTTGATACATGCAATGAAGCAAGAGTCAAGTTGTTTTGTATAGGTCGTGCACAAGAGACTCTGCCACCAATCTCAGATGCAGCAGTTTCACATCATGAGTTCCCACTATCAAGCTCTTGTCTGGAACCAAGCTCACTTGCCACATCCTGGTCTTCCTCCAGTGACCGAAATGGGATGGATGCACCTGAATGGTCAGTTGGTGCCACGGCTGCTTTCCCTGCACCTATGCCAAAAGCATGCAGGGAGATCACGTCATGCAGTTGCACAAAGGGATGTCTGAGCCAACGCTGTGGCTGCAGGAAAGTACGCATGGAGTGCATTGAAGTGTGCAATTGCAAGAAACCTGCCAGAACACTGAGCAAATACAAGTCAGAAACACAAATTAAGGCAATTATACATCTTAAAGCAATTATTCATTACCCCCCCCCCCCAAAAAAAAAACCATTATTCATTACCAAAGAGGCCAATTTTCACAATATAAATTATATAAAAGTGGTTCCTTCACAATTTATCTTAAATCAGAATGTTGCATTGTATTCCCTATATATGTAAACATAAAAAATGACATTTCAGTCTATTTTCTACCTTGTTTAATCAAACATATAGCGTTTTATTATGTTTCAGCATAGTGGTGGCCGCCATCTTTAAATGGTCCATTTTGAGGGCTTAGTGGCCATTTTTGGGCTTGGCACACAGCAGATTTGGATTCAGCACACCTTAATACCCCTAGAAAACATGTGTGCCATAAATTAACACGATTTGCCTTCAGGGTTAAGATTTTTGGAAAACTGACCTAGTCTATGTTGTTTGTCTGTAATTGGTTAACAATGGGGCCTATTTCTTACTAAAACAGAAAAACAAAAACATATATCAAGAACGCTACAGCCAATGAACCCCAAATTGGAATTGCATTTCTAAAGCGCACACACCTCCAAAAGCACTGTCACTTCTGGCCATATGGGAGCTGCCACAAATGCAAGAAGTTGGCCCATATGGCATACAAATGCTATTTCCCCCCAAGCTTCCTTGCGCCCTGACAGCTGCAACCCACGACTTCCACAGCCCTGGCTAGGCAACACAGCTTGGTGGAGATGGTAGTTATTCAAGGTCACTGAACAAGCCATCAACAAGCCATTGTTAAGTGTTACGTCTGCCAATTGCGTTTTCAGTACTAGATGACACATATTCCCCCTGTTACTGGGACATTTAAAAAAAAAACATTAACCCGAGATCTTTAATTTGTGAACTTTTTCATGTATTTCTGCCTTCCTTCAATACAATATGCAATTAATAACAAAGATCAACCTTAATTAATCCATTAGGTGAATTTCTGTAATATGTACATGTATTTGTCCCTACGCCCCTAAGACGACTGTGTTGGCATGTAAAATGTCCGAAAAATAAACCCCAAGTACAGTATAATTAATCAACATATGACAAGCCATGATATATTATTATGAACAACAAAGGACCCTCCGCACTCACAAAGAAAAACACTGACGAAGGCCAGTAGGTCAAAACGTGTACATTGTTGACTGTTGCAGCGGAATACTGAAGATTGTTTATCTTTGTTTGTGAGCGTGGAAGGTTCCTTTGTTAAGTAAAGTGTTCATCTAGTAAAGTGCTAGATGACACAGATTCCTAGTGGGTGTTACAGTAAAATATTGATTTGTTAGATTGAAAAATAGATTTTTCTCATCATGTGGCACCCTGGCACGTTAATCTGGCTCAGGGTGACGGCAGAAGAAGGCCCTGACATTATGCCAAGGTGTTTGGCAGCACTGCCAGCTTTTGTCAACTGTGGGTCAAAGCTTTGTCTTTTTACACGTCTACTTTTGACCTTTATTTAACCCATTAAGACCGGGAACGCATCGCTGTCATTTTTAAGATTTCTTTGACCTATTCAAAAATAGTAGATCTACAAGCTCATATCGCGGCACTCGTTGCCGCGATATGAGCTTGTAGATCTGCTATTTTTGAAATTATTGAAAATGTGCGCAAATCTTTGAATATACAGTATAAAGCGAACATTTTAACTCAATCCTTTGCTTCTGGGGGGTCCCTGGAACTAAACATTTTGAGATGGGGTCCACGGCCAAATATATATCATTTTGAGTGTCCTTTGAGAACCACTGATATATAGCAACTTACGTTTTTTCAAAAAACTGTTAGGATTTAGAAGACATTTGTAGAATCCCCAGAAGCAAAGATTTGAGTTACAAATGTGTGCTTAAAAAAATATACACATTCAAATATTTGCACACATTTTCAAGATTTTTCAAAAATAGCCAAATAAATCTCAAAATGACATTCTTTCCCGGTATAAATGGGTTAACCGTGGAAGGGTGTAGCTGTCCAAATGTTCTCTGTCAGTGTTTGCGTTGCTGTCACTGCTCCCTTCATAGCAGCATAACCTGGAATTTCATGACTGATTTATAAACCTCTGCAGTTTAGCCACGCAGTGGTGGAACAAGTACTCAAATGTTGTTTTCTTATGTAAAAGTACAAATATCACAATATAAAAATACCCTGTTACAAGTAAAAGGCCAGTATTAAAATGTTTCTTTGAGAAAAAGTACAAAAGTATTGGCACCAAAGTATACTTGCAGTACCAAAGTAAAAGTACTCACATTTTTCAATAAAAAAAAGACAATAGCTGGTCTGACAACGTGTCACGATGCGACACGTTGTGAGCTTGTAGATCTGCTATTTTCAAGCAGCCAAAGTATAAAACAGGGCTTAATTGATTAGTGCATGCTTTAGTAAGTAACTATTAACCAAAGCTTGTCGAATAATTGTAGTGGATTAAAAAGTACAATATTTGCCTGTGAGATGTAGTGGAGTGGTGAAGTATAAAGTATTGAACATTTGAAAAACTCAGTTAGGCCTACAGTAAAAGTACCTCAACATTGTACTTAAAGTACAAAACCATGTATTTACAGGTAGTTATTTTCCACCACTGTATTCATGGTCACACACACACACACACACACACACACACACACACACACACACACACACACACACACACACACACAGGAGCATAATTATACGAGTGCTGTCCTCCTGAATATTTGATGAGAGCACAAACATTATTCTAAGCATACATCAGCCTCATCATTAGACTGCAGAACCAATTTCCTTCAAACCAAGATAGCACACCACCGCTGTTCTTGGAAACACACATAATCTGCAAAACATTATGGAAGAAAAGAAAGCTTATTTTGTCATTGGCGGCCAGGTATCTTCAAAGTCACACAGTCAACTTTTCACTGCAGTTTCCAAGAGCCCATGCAGGAGTCATGGAACTTTCTACTTTCTGCATATATAATCTGTGACGTATGATTCCATATTTTGGGCAAAGTTTCAGCCTGACCAGACGCCATTATATATATATATTTTTTTTTCTTACATTTTTTATTCCACGATTTTGTAACCCTTTTTCACCCGGTGCCAATTTTCGAAGTGATCCTGGGCGCTACACTCCCCCCACAGCCTAGGGAGCCCAGGGCCGAGGTCATGCCTCCTTCAATGCATGAGAGCCAACTGACCTTCTTGTCACCTGACAGGGGGGAGTTTCCCCGGTTGGACGTAGTGCGACGCGTTTTTTTGAGCTTGTAGATCTGCTACTTTTGCTACTTTTAAGTGAGGCTGTAGTATGATCTAGTAGGGCGTTAATTTACGAAAAAACACAAAAAGTGAAAATATGGAGATAAGAGGTTTCTGCCCGACAGCAATGATTTACAACAAGATGACGATAAGGCGTCTGTCAATCATTGCTTTGACATTTACAGACTGCCTTGTCACACTGAGGTCATCTGGATTTAAATTCTGTGATGACAATCAGCTGCCAGCACAGCTGTTGAATATGGGTGATGGCTGAATATTGACAAGGCGTTCATACAGTGAGTGGGTTTTACTGTACGGTATCCATTTTTATGCGAGTAAATATACTTTTTGTTTTGTTTTGTTTACTACAAACTATTTTCTTTTCAATTAGGTTCCATTTGTTCCCTCTCAGAGTTAAGAGGATCCTTGAAATTAAAACATTTGAGAACCACTGGTCTATATGATGTGTTCACCTTTATATATACACCATATAATATACATCTCTGCAGTGAGTGAGTCTCACGTGCACTGACCTTGTGGCAGACCTCAATTGAAGATAAAAGTAAAAAGAATTGTCAGACAGTGTCAGATACTGTATGTTAAAGCTTGAAGTTATGTCCTGGAATTCACTGACATGTTTCATTCATGATATCCGAAAGCATGTTAATTCCTTTGTTGCTTCATTGTGGAAAATGTATACAGGAGAGCAGTGTGTCCATACAGCATCTGTGGATGCAGTTTGGAGAACAGTGTATTTATTATGAAATATATAGATAATAAATATGTACAACTCTAAACCTGTGTCAGCTCATCCCACCTCTCTACCATCTGCCTCCTGTCACCTGCCACTCACTCATCAATAACACAGACACACTGAAAACACACACGTTGTGTGAATGCCCTTTTTACAATTTCTTTCCATTTGTGCCCCAAAGCCTAAAGCTGAAAATAGCAAATCTACAAGCTCACAATGTGTCGTGCTGCGACGTGCTTGTAGATGTGCCATCTTTGGTGCACGGGCACCTTTCCGTGCGGAATTTGCAGTTTCTCCCCGTGTCCCCTAAGGCAGTGTTTCTCAACCTTTTTGGTGCCAAGGCACACCTGGCATAGCCAAAAGATCCCAGGGCACACCTAGATATACGGTGTGTGTGTGTGTGTATGTGTGTGTGTTTTTATATATATATATATATATATATATATATATACAGTATATATATATATATATATATATATATATATATACATACACACACACACACACACACACACACACACACACACACACACACACACACACACACACACACACACACACACACACACACACACACACACACACACACACACACACACACAGATTATTAGGCAGGTATAAAGAAACCTTGACCATTATAAATATATAAATCTTTGGCCTACAAATATATAAACTTGGGTCAGTGCAAGGAATGGAGGAGTCTGAAAACCTTCCCAAAGTAAAACTTCCTTGGTAAGTATATTTGGTACCCAATATACTTCTAATATCTGATAATAATATCTAATAATGTGATCCTGATATCATTATTGCGGACTCATGCGCTGTTGCCCACTACAGACGAACACCAAAACTCTCGCCCCAAAACAGTCACCCCCGGGGAAATCCGGTGATATTCACCTGGTATTCCTAAACGTAACCTCATTAAACTATGCCTAAACCTAACCTTATTCCTAAACGTAACCTCAGCTAAACTAATAATATGGCTAACCCTAAACTTATTTCTAACCTTATACTCAGTAAAATAAATACAGGAATATAAGAACCGCTGGTCCGCGAAAAGGAATGGGGGCGATGGTGTTTTGGGGCGAGTTATATCAACAGCTCCGCAGCTTGAAGTTACAAGCGATTCTCTCCGTGGAGGAGTAATTAAACACCAAACTACACGGGTGACGTTGACACAAACAAACTGGAGTGATTTAGAAGCACTTTATAAGAAAACTAACACTTAAGTGGATTTAACGTTAGTAGGCCTGGCTGTATGTGTTTTATTGTTGGACATGCGGCAGGTAATAACATGGGTTTTTGACAGCCCCATTTCTTCCCGTTGTGGCGCATCTGCTGAACGCGGTATCGGCCCGTCCCTGACTGGGGGGGGGGGGTTATTTTTCACACCTTCAAACTGCGCGGCACACCGTAGCACTGCCCTAAGGTAGGTACCCTCACAAAAAACATGCAGTAATCCCGGTCTCTATACTGCCTTCCCCTGGTCAGCCGTGGCGCCTGATGGAGGAGAAAGGAACTGGTTGGAATAACGTGTTCCTTCCACGTGCTACGTCCTACCGGGGAAACTCCCCCCTGTCAGGTGATAAGCAGCCTGCTCACTCCACATGCGTTGAAGGAAGCATGAGCTCACCATGGGGCTCTCCCCAGGCTGGCAGAGGGAGAGCAGCGCCCAGGATTACAAGCTTAGCAATTGACACTGGGTGAAAAAATTGGTTACAAAAAATATATATATTATTTGGTGCGCGACACCGTCACACCGGTACGCAACTAGGTATAAATCAGCGATAACTCCCCAATTATTAAACGTCTAAATACCTAACCCCAACCTGAAACTTTTCCTGGTTGCAAAGCTAATCAGTTTTCACTATAAAACAACCACTTCTCTGGTCGCACGCACACGCACACACTTTATTCAGGCGCTCCTGGAAGCCAGCGGAACTTTCATATGAAACTGATGATAATTCGCTGAACTATGAACCATGAATGAGAATCAGCGTTCTAATCAAGGCCATGGCTTTGCGCTCCACACACATTCACAGAGATATGAGTCGCACATAGGAGGCCAACGTAATTACTTTGTATGAATCACTTGCCTTGAACGCCGCAGGATGACTCGGTGTCCTTCAGTGGTAATGATCATTTAATGATTGTGTGCCTATACTGGGCACTGGAAACTAGTTAAAACCTCATCTCAAAAGATAAAAAGAAACGGACATCAATAAGCAGTTTAATATGAAGCCCTTTTTTTTTTTTTGGCTGAACAACTCTACAGATAAATCATCTCTGTCTGTCTGGAAAACCTCATATGTCCAAAAACTGTATACTTTTCGGGATTTAGATAAAAAAAAAAAACACAAAAAGTTACAATATGGAGATAGGAGGTTATAACGATGTGAATGCACCCTTTCTGCTACACACAGTACGGCCTCAGCACCACATCTGTCAGTCTCATTACAATATTTGCTGTGTGCTGCATGCGCCCGTCTCCACTACCCTAATTAGATCTTTGTCTCGTTAGTCCGCTCCCCCTTCATAGAGAAGTGTCTCTCTTCTCCGCAGCACCATGAATTATACACCACGCCAATTCTCCCACTCGACAACCACCACCTCAACACACACACACGCGCACACACACACACACACACACACACGCACGCACACACGCACACACGCACACACGCACACACGCACACACGGGTGGAAAAAGTACTCACATTTTCTACTAAAGTAAAAGTATCAATACTGCAATGTAGAAATACTCTGTTACAAGTAGAGGCCCGTGTTCAAAATGTTACTTGAGTAAAAGTACAAAAGTGTTGGCATCAAAATATACTTAAAGTACCAAAAGTAAAAGTACTAAAATGTTTGAAAATAGCAGATCTACAAGCTCACAACGCGTCGCGATGCGACGCGTTGTGAGCTTGTAGATCGGCTATTTTCAAATAGCCTATATATAAAACAGGGCTAAACTGGTTAATGTATGTTTTTATGATTTAATCATTTATATCGGCAAAGTAACTAGTAACTAAAGTTTTCAAATAATTTTAGTGGAGTAAAAGCACAATATTTGCCTCTGAGATGTAATGGAGTAGAAGTAAAAGTATTGAACATTGGAAATACTCCAGTAAAGTAAAAGTACCTCAACATTGTACTTAAGTACAGTACTTGAGTAAATGTACTTAGTTACTTTACACCACTGCACAACACACAATAGAAACAGACACCGAGCAATACAAAAACACGCAGTACAGAAAGACAATCCTTTCGTCTTTGATAAATAATATGAACGTTTTTGCACTCAACCTTCGCCTCAGAACCGTGGTGACATACATGAGTGCTGGCTTTGTCAATGGAGCGGACATGTGACAAGAGCATGGTACCAGAGGTCATGGGATATTATAGAGCAGAGCATCACAGTGGGAACCGTTGTACGCATACTAATCATCCCATCTTAACCTGAAGTATTTATTCCAGCTGTCATGTAAGCACTTCAGTTAATTGGTCCTTCGGGAAAAATAAAAGGAGTATGTGTGTTTCAATAGGACAGAACTAGCACGATCCTATTAGTTATTATTACAAGGCTTGGTTGAATGCCTGATTCTGATTGGTCAATCGCTGAATTCAGCGGTGTGCTATTTCTGGATAATGACCGATGAGCTCTATAACAGACCGCTGTCTAATCAAAGGTTCATATCAACCTGCGCCGCTTGGTTTTATGCTGTATCCAACATGACAGCCATGTACACACCATTTAATTTACAACTAAACGTTGCTCTCAAGAATGTTTTTGAAAACATTTGAAGCGAGAAATAGACGATGCAGTAACCAAACATGTATTCTATTTGATGAACACTTCCTTGTTTTCCGAGGCGACCGTGTCCGCCCAGCCCAACACTTATGGAATACTCTCATTGCCGTGAACAAGGAAATACTTTGTTTTGTTGCCACTTTTGGGTCAAGTTGATTCATTTAATTATTAAGTAGCCGTGTAATAAGCGGGATAATTGTGTGACATTCTGGCATTATGGTTCTCCCAACCTTACAAGCAGTTGACAACCAATGTTATTATGAATTATAAAGAAGTGGCGTCTCACAAACATAGAAAGATTTCTTTGCAAACACAGCTTTCCATTATAGAATGAACGTCCTCCCACGCATACGGGTTCTATGATCCTTCAGCCCAGGGAATTCTGTCTAAAGCTGCAATTTTTAACAGTACAATTTATAATGGAATTGCAAAAAAGCCGTGAATTAGGACTCAAAGACGAAAAACAATTTTGATTGGTTCTCGTGGTGCTTTATCCTAAGACCTCTATTAGTATGCTTTGATCCGGAGAGATCCCGTTGAAGAAAATGCATCACTGCCGTATAGATTACTGGATGTAAACGTTGCAACCCTTCCCATGAACTGTATAAAATCTAAATGCGTTTCAATAATTACCCATCGTTTTCTAACATGGCTATCGGCTGAAACATTTCGTAAAGCCGATTATAGTAGGCAAAACATCCCACATTTAATCATCGTAATCTGTGGGAAGCCTAGTAGTGTATTATATAATACATTTTCCACAATGACGAAACGAGGGGATTAGCACGCTCTCGGGGATATAACATGTCAGTGAATTCAAGCTGCTAGCAGATGTAGGAGCTTGTAGATCTACAATTTTTGAAAAATCGTGGAACATTTGTGCAAATCTTTGAAGATATATCTTTGAAAGCGAACATTTGTAACTCAAATCTTTACCTCTGGGGAGGTCCCTGGAACTAAATATTTTACAAATGTTCGCTTTGAAAATATATATTCAAAACTTTCCACACACGATTCACGATTAGAAAAAAAAAGAAAGCTCATAGTGCGGCACTTTATGAGCTTGTATATCTGCTATTTTTGAATAGCCAAAGAAATCTTAAAATGACAGAGATGCGTTCCCGGATCGATTGGGTTAACATACAGTATCTGACACTATCTGACAATTCTTTTTACTTTGATCTTCAACTGAGGGGGGGGGGGGTGTACACTTGAGACTCACTCACTGCAGAAATGTGCAGTGGGTCACAAGTATATTACATATTGGTGAAGACATCATATAGACCAGTGGTTCTCAAACTTTTTAATTTGCCCACCCAGGGACGCAGAAGGGGGGGGGGGGGGGGGGTTGAACATACTCAGTTATCAGCGACTCAGGGATATCCCCCCCCCCCCCCACTTTTGGGATGAAGAAAAAAGAAAAAACCCAGGAAAAAAATAATAATAATCATGCGCACACGCACAGACCCCCCCCCCCCCCCTTCAGTTCTAACATGCCCTCTGCGTCCCTGCGCCCAACAGACCTGTAAGGGTCCATTTTGGAACACTGAGGGTCAGGGGCGTGCTGGGACCAAAATTCAGCTCTGGGATTTTCCGAAATTTTTCAATAAAAAAAAAAAACATGCTGCAGTTGTCTTGGGTGGCCCACCGGCCGTCTGGCAGCCCGTAAATGGCGCGGCCGTTCTGGAATTTTCCCGAATTGCCCAGTGGCCAGCACGTCCCTGCTGAGGGTCCCTGGAACCCACTCTGAGAACCACTGATATTAGAGTAGACCTTTTACAAAATGAAAATCTCTGGAAGATATTTAACAGGCAAACAATCTGGAAACAATGTTTCCCTCTCTTGTAGAAACCCTAATCACCAAAATACTGTGTGTTGTACGTCAAACAGCAAAAGAAATAGTCGATCTACAAGCTCACAACGCGTCGCAACGCACGGTGACCTATTTTCACGTTCATGCATTTTTGGCCAAATGTTTACCTAGTATGACATGCCCAGAATAGGCAGAGCCTTTATATTAGAGCAGTGGTTTTCAACCTTTTTCATGCCAAGGACCCCTAAATTCATATGTATTTGGCCGCGGACCCCCATCTGAAAATGTTTTGTGCCAGGGACCCCCAGCAGCAGATTTGAGTTAAAAATGTTCGCTTTAAAAAAAATATATATATACAAACATAAGCACACATTTTCCAAAAATAGCAGCTATGAGCTTGTATATCTGCTATTTTTGAATAGCCAAAGCTAAATGGTTAAAAATGATTGTCACGCCATTAACTAATTTCACTGGGACACTCGAACGAACGATTTTGTTTCACGGCAATGATTCGTTCAAATGATTCGTTCACATTCTCAGTTCAGTAGCGCTTCCGGTTCCGGCCGGCAGCGAGTGCGTACGGCGCGGTAAACAGCGCACATGGTCCAGTGACAGGTGTAACTTAGCCCACGCCCTCCCGTCCTCCTGTGTGCGTGACGTGCGTGGAGCGGAGCGGGTGAGGGGGGAAGCGTTCACGGCAAAGAACTACTTCTTAAGAATTACTCCACTACAATTATTTTGAAACTTTAGTTACTATAGTTACTTTTTTTTTTCATTACAAAACCACTTCAGCCCTACTGTATATACAGTACATTTCGGCCTTTTCAAAATAGCAGATCTACAAGCTCACAATGCATCGCGACGTATTGTGAGCTTGTAGATCTGCTATTTTCAAAAGATCTTTATGCATTTTATACATTTGAAAACTTTGTGAAATCCGACATTCTGCATAATGAGTACTTTCTACTTTTGCTACTTTAAGTACTTTTTGATTCCAATACTTTTGTACTTTTACCCAAGTACATTTTGAATTCCGGATCTTTTACAGAGTATTTCTACAGTACATTGCAGTATTGATACTTTTACTTAAAGGTAGGGTAAGTGATATTTTTTGGTAATTATATTTGTTTTGTTAAAAAGGTTAAAGTACTATATTCTGATAGTAATCATTGCTACAGAGCGTTTGTTCAGTCACAGGCGTCTCTCCAGCTCTTTAGTAAACAGAATATAGTACATTTTCAGGTGGTTGACAACATTTAAGCCAATCAGGAGAGAGCACTGAAAATGCATTTTCTGTTTAATAAAGAGCTGGAGAGACATGGGAGACTCCTTTTACTGAACAAACACTCAAAAGCAATGAGTACTATCAGAATATAGAGCTATTTAACACTAAAATATGTGAGTACTTTTTCCACCACTGCCACCGCCACCACCTCCACACCATCCTGGTTATCGCCAAAGCCAGCGCCAGCATTTTTCAATAGCTTGTTAAGCCTGTTACCGTCCCTCCGCATAATCAGTCCAGTTCAGCTTGTTGTTCAGGTGTACGCCCAGGAACCTGTAGGTTTCCACAAACTCCTCTATCTCCACATGAATAATGCAGGGGGCTGGCAGTCTCTTATTGCTCTGGCAATTGTCCACCATAGTCTCATCTATGCTTGAATTGAGGCGGAGGAAGTCGTCATCACTCCACTTCATGAAGCTCTCCAGCACGGTGTTGTAATCGACCTGGTTGTCTAATCCATTGGTTCTTGGGGACCGGGGACCCCCAGGGGTGCTTGAGGGAGTTCCAGGGGTCCCCAGCTGAATGGTGGATAGTTAGGAACCAAATGGACACTTATGGGTCTGTAACGAGTGTACAAATGGAACCAAATGGAACCATTGGGGTAGGTTCTATTTGTACACTCTCTGAGTTAAATTAGCATTGATTTTACCACATAAAGTGGGGTCCCAGAGATAGATTAAATGGGGGTCCGTAGCCTAATGCATGTCAAACTGGGGGCCCTTGAAATTAAAATGGTTGAGAATCACGGCTGGCCAAGAACAACTTATCCACACACCAAGAACAACTTATCCACACGCCAAGAACAACTTATCCACACGCCAAGAACAACTTATCCACACACCAAGAACAACGTATCCACACACCAAGAACAACTTATCCACACGCCAAGAACAACTTATCCACACACCAAGAACAACTTATCCACACACCAAGAACAACTTATCCACACGCCAAGAACAACTTATCCACACACCAAGAACAACGTATCCACACACCAAGAACAACTTATCCACACACACCAAGAACAACGTATCCACACACCAAGAACAACGTATCCACACACCAAGAACAACTTATCCACACACTAAGAACAACTTATCCACACACCAAGAACAACTTATCCACACACCAAGAACAACTTATCCACACACCAAGAACAACTTATCCACACACCAAGAAGAACTTATCCACATACCAAGAACAACTTATCCACACACACCAAGAACAACTTATCCACACACCAAGAACAACTTATCCACATACCAAGAACAACTTATCCACACACACCAAGAACAACTTATCCACATACCAAGAACAAACTTATCCACACACCAAGAACAACTTATCCACACACCAAGAACAACTTATCCACACGCCAAGAACAACTTATCCACACACCAAGAACAACTTATCCACATACCAAGAACAACTTATCCACACACCAAGAACAACTTATCCACACAGCAAGAACAACTTATCCACACAGCAAGAACAACTTATCCACACAGCAAGAACAACTTATCCACACAGCAAGAACAACTTATCCACACAGCAAGAACAACTTATCCACACAGCAAGAACAACTTATCCACACAGCAAGAACAACTTATCCACACAGCAAGAACAACTTATCCACACACCAAGAACAACTTATCCACACACCAAGAACAACTTATCCACACGGGGACATTTCGCTAATCCGACAGACCTTTTCTCGGACTATGTGGCATCCGCGTGCGGTTAGGGTTAGGGTGCGGGTTTGGTTCGGGTTTAGTATTGAAACGTCGGAGCGCTGCGCTGTCGGAGGAATGCGCTGTCGGACTAACGTACTGCACCCATCCACACACCAAGAACAACTTATCCACACACCAAGAACAACTTATCCTCATAGCAAGAACGAGGAGACGTGAAGAAATAATGTGATGATAATAATGTGCCTGTAGAGAAAATAATGCTGTCAGCTCACAGCCATGCAAAGCCCTGTAAAATCAAGACAAACGAGCAGAATGTCTGCCTCAATTTTCAGCTCACCAAAATGACATTACATTATGTGTGTGTGTGTGTGTGTGTGTGTGTGTGTGTGTGTGTGTGTGTGTGTGTGTGTGTGTGTGTGTGTGTGTGTGTGTGTGTGTGTGTGTGTGTGTGTGTGTGTGTGTTGTGTCTGGGAAAATGAGCAGATGAGGGGATTTTTCATTGGTGATTTGAGAAGAATTATGGTTGTTTTGAAGAGCCAGTAATATGGTTGGCTGACAGGTCCATTACTGCAGTGTGAAGAACACTATGCTGCTCTGTCACACACTGTGTCTGGTGGCGTGTGGTTGGTTGCCAGCGGTTGTCAATGTGTCACCATGGTGGAGTGACAACTAAAGATTAGTCATTTTAGTGTCTCTTTTCTGTGCGGTAGAGCCTTCACATGATCCCTTAACTCATTCAATTCGGGAACGCATCTGTGTCGTTTTAGATTTCTTTGGCTGTTCAAAAATAGCAGATCTACAAGCTCATAGCACCAAGTGCCGCGTTATGAGCTTGTAGATCTGCTACTTTTGAACATTGTGAGAATTTGTGCAAATCTTTGAATTTATATCATTTGTAACTCAAATCTTTGCCTTTATTTTACAAATGTCCTCTTAAAAATATATATATTCAAAGATTTGCACAAAAAAATAGCAGATCTACAAGCTCGTAGCGCGGCACTCAGTGCCGCGCTACAAGCTTGTAGATCTGCTATTTTTGAATAGCCAAATAAATCTAAAATGACAGATGCTTTCCCGGATTGAATGGGTTAAAGTATTTTGTTTAATTGCCCCAGGCAACGTACTAGGAAAGGCTTTCATCCCATTCTGTCTTAAATCTGTTTGCGTTCAAAATAACTTGACAAATAAGCAAAAATAGACCATCTATACTGTAGCTCACAATGCATTGAATAGCAACGCATAGTGAGCTTGACGAGCTTGATGGCATAGGAATGCTAGGGTTAGCATTTGGGTCAAAAAGATCAAAATTCAAGGTCATAATAGATGAGTGGATTTTCATGAAACTTGGTGAGAATGATAGACTGCCTGTAAGAGATGAACCCTAACTTTTGCGGCAAAACCATCAAAGTACAATAACGGTCAACATTGCACAAGCAGTCATATTTCATGTCATGACAATTTCACAGGACCAACCACCAAAGCCAAAGGTTTTCAGAATATAGTAAAAAATAAATAAATAAAAATCGCAGATCTACAAGCTGACAAGTGTGAGCTTGTAGATCAGCTATTTTCAAATAGACCAAGTATAAAATAGGGCCTTAACTGTATGAAATAGGGCTTAACCCATTTAGACCCTAGGCCGATTCTAAAGTTTTCTGAAAAACTTCAAATATTTATTCAAAAATTACAACAAATGTATGTTGCTATATACTGTACATAGCAACAGGAACCCAAAAAGGGGTTCCCGTCCTGAAAGGTATAGTTACAAATAGGGGTTCCTGCCCAAAATGGGTGAACAGGTTAATATGTTTTGTATTAATCTAACTACTGAAGTACCAGTAAATATACTCAAGGTTTTTTTCCGCCACTGATGACGGCCTCATGATGACTCATTTCTCTAGGCTAGATGATGAGCTCAATCCATTCTTAATGAAGCTATACTCTTCGGCTCAATGTGTACGGTATTATAATCATTAACGATACTCTTAAAATATTAATCAGGAAACTTGTTGTGTTAATAAGACCCATGATGAATGTTCATTATTGCTGGAGTTCAGGCAGGGCGTTGCACAGCGGGGATAAAAACATTATCTACCGTTAGAAGTGATTACCCAGCCAGATGTCAGGCAGAAACCCTAATGTAGCATTTCAGACTGAATAGGAATCACAGCTCAATTAAATGTCACATCAGTAGAAGTCAAAGTCAGGTCTCGTTCTCATGTCCTTTGTTACTGATGACTGACTCGACACCAGTGTTGTGGAAGCTACTTTGAAAGGGTAGTTTAGGACAGTGGTCCTCAAACTTTTTCATGTCAAGGACCCCGTAAAATGATAAGTATTTGGCCGCGTACCCCCATCTCAAAATATTTTGTTCCAGCGACCCCCAGAAGCAAAAATTTGAGTTACAAATGTTTGCTTTGAAAATATATATTCGAAGATTTGCACACATTTTCTAGCCCGACACTCAGCCTGAATTTTCATTTTGTTTCACTCCATTATTCAGTCTGAAAGCCCTCTCAGTCAGTGCAGACGTTTTCTGAGGTGGGGGCGTGGCCAAAGTTGGACTCTTTGGCGATTGGTTCATACTGGATTATCCCGATCCCGATTCGTCGCGCAGATTTTCAACCGAGAAACCCCCGCCTTCAACACCGTCACCAGACCCTGAATGCGAGGCAAGCGATTCAGGGGGTGGAGCCAGGCTACACATTTTCATGATTCAAAAAAATAGCCAAAGTATAAAAGGTGATTTTGGACTATCCCTTTAAACTCTCTGCTGTGGACAAATGCTGTTCTGGCCCTCTCTTGACTGTTTCGCATCACGTTGTCGGTGTTGGTTCTTCTCTCGTGGTCATGGGTGTGTGCATCAGTGATCTCCATCTGCTTTCAGAAACATGCATGAGCGGTGTTACCTATCTATCTCAATAGGATATCCGTCACCCTCTGAGTCGCCAAATAGGCTCTATGCACAGCAGCCATATTGGACAGAAATTGGGCCCCTTCCTCGCTTCCTTCACAGGTGTTACCAATGACACTAATGAAGGCTCTGTTCCATTTAGTGTAGCACAGTGGTTCTCAAACTGTTTAATTTCAAGGACCCCCATAACTCTGAGAGTGTACAAATGGAACCAAATGGACCCGGGAGGGTCCATTTGGTTCCATTTGTACACTCTCAGAGTTACACCCTCTCAGGAAACCATGAGGGTCCCTGGACCACACTTTGAGACCCACTAGTATTTCCAGTGAGCCAACATGCACAATATCAGCACCCTGACTCTGTTTGACCAGAATGGAACAGAGCCTTCATTAGTATCATTGGTAACACCTGTGAAGGAAGTCAGAAGAGGCCCAATTTTTCTCCAAAATGGCTGCTGTGCATAGAGCCTATTGTTATGGAAAAAAGTCTTATTTCCCATTCAGGGTTGAAGCATAAGTACAAAGTTTATTATGCAACCCGACAGGCGGCAAAGTAAACACTCTCTCCGCTATAGCACTCCTCTCTTCTCTCTGTCTTTGTCATCAAGCCCCCTGAGGACGTGAAAAAAAACAAAACAAGGATCCCAATAAATTGGCGTCTGTGATGAAAGTTTGGCCAGACAGTTTAGTTCCGTTACCCCGAGCCACCGTTTTCCAAGTCTAACCCACTGCTGTGCAACATGATGTCGCTGTATGTATGGGCCCAAAGAGCAACGACAAAGCAAATGTCGTTGCTGTGCGGGCAGAAACCTCTTATCTCCATATTTTTAAGTGTGTGTGTTTTTTGTAAATGAATACCCTACTTGATCACACTACAGCGTCACACAAAAGCATCAAAAGTAGCAGATCTACAAGCTCGAAACGCGTCGCTTCGCGCCGCGTTTCGAGCTTGTAGATCTGCTACTTTTTTCTCCATTACAAGTGAAAGTCCGGAATTAAAAATTTACTTGAGTAAAAAAAGCACAAAAGTAAATAAAACATTTACTTAAAGTACCAAAAGTAAAAGTACTCATTATGCAGTACTCATAATACAAAAAAAATCTTTTGAAAATAGCAGATCTACAAGCTCACAATGCGTTTGTAGTGGAGACAAATACATTGTAGTGGAGTAAAAGTACAATATTTGCCTCTGAGATGTAGTGGAGTAGAAGTAAAAGTACCGAAAATTGGAAATACTCCAATAAAGTAAAAAATACCTCAAAACTGTACTTAAGTACAGTACTTGAGTAAATGTACTTAGTTACTTTACACCACTGGACGAAGTAGGGCATTCATTTATGGGGAGGAAAAACGTATAAAAAGTTGAAATATGGGAGATACAAGGTCTCTGTCCCGACAGAGACACAATAAGCGCCCCCAGCAGGCCAAAAGGTGCGCCTGTCACATCTCTGCTCCAATAGAAGAGCAGAGAGGAACACAGAGATGTGACAGGCTCGCTTTTGGCCTGCTGGGGGGTCTGTCACGTCCTCTGGGACTTGGGGACAGGACAGAGAGAAGCTTTTCCTGTGTTATTATGACTGTCATGCAGTGGTGGAGAAAGTACTCACATTTTTTACTTAAGTAAAAGTATCAATACTGCAGTATAGAAATACTCTGTTACAAGTAAAAAGTCCGGTATTAAGAATTGACTTGAGTAAAAGTACAAAAGTGTTGGTATCAAAATGTACTCAAAGTACCGAAAGTAGAAAGTACTCATTATGCAGACTGTCCCGTTTCACAAGTTCTCAAATGTATACAAATCATTTGAAAATAGCAAAATTGAATGTATGTTTAGTAATAACAATCAAAATCTACAAAACTAAAGTTGTCAAATAATTGTAGTGGAGTACAATATTTGTCTCTGAGATGTAGTGGAGTAGAAGTAAAAGTACAGAACATTTCAAATACTCCAGTAAAGCAAAAAATACCTCAAAATCGTACTTAAGTACCGTACTTGTGTAAATGTACTTAGTGTGTGGTTTCTCCCTCTTTTGGCTGTGTGTGTGTGTGTGTGTGTGTGTGTGTGTGTGTGTGTGTGTGTGTGTGTGTGTGTGTGTGTGTGTGTGTGTGTGTGTGTGTGTGTGTGTGTGTGTGTGTGTGTGCGTGTGCGTGTGCGTGTGTGTGCCTGCTGTTGGATGTCACAATAAACTTTGGATTTGGTTGTTAGTCTGATTTTTGTTTCTTTCCATGACTGTATGACAATTCAAATCTACAAGCACAGGACAAACTCTATGTCATGCCTGGTTTAAAGTGCTTAAATCTTTCAGTTTCCCTGATCCATACTTTTAATAGTAAAAAATCCATGAAACTGAATTCAATTACAGTGGCCTCCACGGCTGCACTGACATGAGGCACTGAGGTCATTTGCATTTATATATATATATATATATATTTAATTTGTTTGGGTTGGTTGGAACTGAAAAACGGGAGGCATTGTACCCTGACGTGACGTCACGCCAGCGTGCAAATCAGTTTGGCCTGTTTTGACACCAATTTACAGAAAACCCCAGATTTGCTGTGAAAGCCTGAGTGTTCAAACTGGGGTATTTTTTGGGGATAGAAGAGAGGTGGGGGAGACCAAAAACACACAAAAAAGAAGAAAAAGTAAAAATTCATGGTGTAGTCCCTTTAAGCTTTTTCTAAATCAGCGATTGTCAACATATGGGAACCTATGACTACCTGGCAGGGAAAAAAACGAGCCTGCTTGGCTCATAGGCTGGGGAGACATCAGTGTACTGGGGCTTCACACTGCAGTCACATTCAGCGCTTTAAATACACATTACTGAGGCCATTAATCATCATCATCAGCTAATAAACATGAAACACTTTTTATATTACGTGTCGTGTAATCAAATCCTTTGTGCAAACAGAAGGGGCCACTGCATTTCATGCCTTCTAAATCAGTGGTTCTCAAACTTTTTCGTGCCAAGGACCCTGATAATGATATGCATTTGGCCGCGGACCCCCCCAGCTGAACATGTTTTGTGCGAGGGACGCCCCCGGAAGAGAAGATTTGTGTTAAAAAACGAATTCATATTTTTCATATATAATTCAATATAATTCAAATTAATTCAACATTTCAAAAACATTAAAAAATAGCAGATGTACAAGCTTGCAGTGCGCTGTGAGCTTGTATACACACTAAAAACAAACGGTGCTATATAGCATCAAAATCCGTTCTTTGGCTCGTAATCATAGGGAAACTTTTTCTAACGCTAACTTGAACATCAGTGCTGAAACGTCAGGACAAAATCTAAATGTATAAATACATAGATACCGGTATATAAAGATCACAATATATAACAATTCTATGCTGCCGGGTAGAAACTTAATTTGTCCAAAACTGTTACTGTTCAGGCTTCAAATGAAGAAATAGCAAAAACAGCTGATCTACAAGCTCAAAACGCATTGCGATGCATTTTGAGCTTGTAGATCGGCTATTCTTACTACATTTGTGTGACATCGTAGCAACATGACAAATTAGGGCATTAAATGATGATAAAAAGTTAAAATATGGAGGAATCAACAGTGGCCTTGTCTCTTTTCAACTGACTCTCTTCAAGTGGCCATCCAGAAAGAGAGAATACTGACTCCTACAAGCTACTCACAGGTGGAGTTGTACTTTATTAGCAGCTGCATAGCTGCTCTAGAAACAGGCTCAGACGTGGTCATACGCGACATGTATTCGACATGTATTTGTTCATTGGCTGTCCTGCGACATGTATTCGACATGTATTTGTTCATTAGCTGTCCTGCGACATGTATTCGACATGTATTTGTTCATTGGCTGTCCTGGCTGTCCTTCACTACTTTAAGCCAATGGGGGACACTTCCCCGTTTAAGCCAATGGACGGCCCGTCCTTCGCAGCACCCGCCTCCCCTCGCAGCACCTCCCCTCCTGAAGGCAATCATAGTGAGAGGCTGCGAGTCATAAAGTCATGAAGTCATAAAAACTCGGCCAGCGGAGAATCTACTAATCATCTGTGATTTACAACAGCCGTTCTACTGAGCGTTACGTTCTACACGCTCATCACAATAGACATTGTGTCTCCCTTCAGTGTTGATTTAACTCTGAGGAGAAGTTCTTCTTAGCTGTGATGACATGCAGTGGTGGAAAAAGTACTCAAATGTTTTACTTGAGTAAAAGTATGCATGCAGCTGCTAATAATATGACTGTCAAGTCAAATTTATTCTTGTTTTTTACTGTGACAGGAAGTTTGCCTGCATCCTTCAATTTCAGAACAACACACTCCAAAAAGGTCAGTGTCTTGTTCAGTTCTTTAGGGTACTGGATTCTGAACACAAAATATACACACAATAGGAGTCCTAGTGCCATGTAGATGTACTCACTCTCATCTGTGATCACCTGGCCATCCAATGTGAGCACGATGTGGTCATACTGCATTGGTGTTGACATGCCAGAAGTGCTGGTCTGAGCTTGGCCCTGGGGAAGAGGGAATAGCATTAACCATCTTGTCTCACATTTATTTGAAAGGCAAATTCAACTAAATAATCTTCAATGTGATTTATTAACACTTTCATACCTACTCAGTTATACATAAATAATGTAAATAGATAAATAGGGCGACAATAAAATAGGGTTATGGTGGTCAAAGTAATGCTATTTTAACTCATTTGTTGGGGGCCTACTGACAGCCCTTTAAGCCCCCAGACCCCACTTTGAGAACCACTTTAGGGGAGAACGGTCCATGTCCAGTTTTAATGGGTTAACACATTAAGACTGGGAAAGCATGTGTGTCATTTTTAGATTGCTTTGGCTATTGAGTTTGTAGATCTGCTATTTTTGAAAAACTTTGAAAATTTGTGCAAATGGGGATTCTACAAATGTCTTCCTAAATCCTAAACGTTTTTTGAAAAAGCTTATGTTGCTATAATATCAGTGGTTCTCAACCTTTTTCATGTCAAGGACCCCCACATATGTTGTTCCAGGGACCCCCAGAAGCAAATATCTGAGTTAAAAATGTTAAAAATACATATATATTCAAAGATTTGCACAAATGTTCACGATTTTTCAAAAAATAGCAGATATACAAGCTCATAGCACGGCACCGAGTGCCGCACTATGAGCTTGTATATCTGCTATTTTTTGAATAGCTAAAGAAATCTAAAAAAACACAGATGCGTTCCCGGTTTTGCTGGGTTAACACAGGACTTCTGGCTCCGTTCTCTCTAGAAAATCACAAGGGACAAATCTTGACACAGACTGTCAATGAAATGACAGTCTTCCAATTCATTGTCCTAGTCTGAGAGGAGACGTTTTACAGAAAGGCACTTATGATGAGCAGCAGGGGTAGTAGGCCTGGATAGTGATGGCTTGGGGGGTAACAGAGTAATAGGCTGAGAGAAACCGTCTGCCCAAACTTTACCCACAGACTCCAATTTATTACCACTCAAGTTCATGTACTGACTGTTATAAAATAACTTTTATGACAGATTCCTATTTGCCTGAGAGACAAAGAGGGATGAGAGAGAGACGTGCGCACGCACACACGCGCACACACACACACACACACACACACACACACACACACACACACACACACACACACACACACACACACACACACACACACACACACACACACACACACAGAGAGAGAGAGAGAGAGAGACAGACAGACAGACAGACAGACAGACAGACAGACAGACAGACATACAGACAGAGAAAGAGAGAGAGAGAGAGCCAGAGCCCATTTCATCCTCGCAACCCCTATAATGCAGAGCATGCTATGCTATATGCTATGCGTTATTTTATAAATTGCTTTCAAATTAGACTGTGATAGTTATAGTTCTCCTTTTACCTTAAAGCAATACATGGGGAGAGAAAAATGCACTCCAATGAATGAGTGCTGACATAAAAGTTATAACAAACATTGATTGAAGAACTTACTGAATGGCATTCAATCCTAAAATGAAATCTGAGGTATTATTATTATCAATATTAGCAGTAGTAGTAGTTTTATTATTATTAAATAAATCTGGAGTCAAGAAATAGATGTACTCTTCATCTATCAAATACAATCTTGCTAATCAAAGTATTGGTCAAATTGTGTGCAGAATGTACATTGAAATGATGTTGAGCTGTAACTGCCTTCACAGAGCGTGTATCCTGACTTGTGATGATTTCTTGCAGCCCCAGTCTCTCTGACTCTGTCCTTGAAGTCCAGTGGAGAGGAAGAGGAGGCCATTCACTCTTTCCTGGCTCATAATGGAGCACATGGTTTTTAATGGGTTTCATTTTAGCTGAATGCACGTTCACCTCCAGTTTCATTGGTCTCCATAGTTACTTTGGAGCTTGTTGTTGCCGGGCAGAAACGTCTTAACATTTTGTGTTTTTTTTCTCCTGTAAATGAACGCCCTACTTGATCATACTACAGTGTCACACAAAAACATCAAAAGTAGCAGATCTACGTCGCTCCAGACATTACATTGCAGCTGGGCCTGAATAACAATGAATGGGCCACACAGTTAATTCCATAAATAGCTCAATTACAGTAGCCTACATTGCTAGATTAAGCTGTTCTGCTAAGCATTGCTCATGCTTAGCAGAGCAATGAGCCTGCTCATCATAACATGCTTTTTTAATCCTTTAATTATTTCTAGAGCACATTTAAAACAATAGAAATTGATCAAAGTGCTGTACACATTAAACACAAAGCATCAACATAATACTGTACAAATGCAGGTGCACCCAAAAGCCAATGAAAAGAAGTGAGCCGTAAGGAGAGATTTAACCCTTTCAATCCGGGAACGGAGCTTGTAGATCTGCAATTTTTTTTAAAGAAATCGTGAAAATGTGTGCAAACCTTTAATATATATATTTTTAAAGCGAACATTTGAACTCAAATCTTTGCTTCTGGGGGTCCCTGGAACAACATATTTGAGATGGGGGTCTGCGGCCAAATACCTATCATTTTGGGGGTCCTTGACATGAAAAAAAGTTGTGGTGGTACAAGCCCATATATGGGTATTTATTTAGAAAATTGCGGTTGAATTGAGGTACTGGATAAACGTTCAAATCATAAGGTAAATATCTAATAATAATGAATAATCATAACAGAGGTTCTTCCCAGGTTTGGGGCCCAGTCCATTCGTCAATTATTCAGGTATTGTATGATACTGTTTCAAGGGAGGCTGCGGGGGCTCCAGCTCACTCCTCTCACGCAGAGAGTACTGTTTATACGTTTTAGGGCTATTTCACAGGAAGGTCCATTTCCTGGTAGGAGGCCCAGTCCTTTCACCACATTATCGTCACTGTTTACACATGTTCCATATGGTTGCCTCTAACATAAAAGACGCAGACTTTTAGAGGTCATTTCACTTAGAAGGGAAATAGTGGAGTGTATCGCTTACCGCCTGAGCGCCCATCTGTTCACCACGTAGAGAGAGAGCAGAGAGTGTTTGTAGCCGACGCCCGGCCCGTCACGCAGGTGCGCTGAGTTGGGGTTGATGGAGGAGGTAGATTGGAAGGTACCGCCCCTCGATGACGTGGCCTAGGCTGCAGTCAGGGCCGTGTTTAAGCACAGGCACTCTAGGCACATGCCTAAAACCGAAATAAAGTAACAAAGAAACGCCCAAAAACGGCCACAATCTGCGAAATAACCGCAAAATTTCGCGTGCATGTGCGCTGGGGGGGGCCCCCGAAAACTGTCCGTTGCCTAGGGCGCATTTTGACATTAACACGGCCCTGGCTGCAGCGCTGTCTCTTGGTCCTCTCTTTGTCTCTCATCCACTGTCTCCCCATGGTGCGGCGCTCACCTGCTAGGCGGTCCCCTAGCGAGACTCCACAATGTATAGAAGTGAAACCCCCGGGACGCTACAATATTCAGAATCTGAACAAACACCCCATAGCAGATATAGGGACAACTAATGACAACAGCTTCACACAAGCGACTGCACGGAGTAGCTATTAAGCAATACCAAGCCATGTTATAACTTCAACTTTTGTTTCTCTACCAGTGATGCGAGCTGCAGCAGACCATGCATGTTGTGTATATATATATATTCACTGCTCCAAGGAAAACACATTAACCTCCTGCGCACGTAAAAGCAGTCTTGTTTCTTTCTTCCAGCGGACCCCCTTCCCTGCTTGCCTCTCAACAGGATATGAAAGATGGAGCAGATGACGGATTGGAGGGACTGAATCCCACAGGAAGACACAATGGCGGTTGGTGGCCGATGGCTATCAGTGTGATCCGCGGCCCGCCATTCATGATGCATCGGCAGCCTTATTTTAGCACATGGAAGACATTTGGAGCGCGTGTGTGTGTGTGTGTGTGTGTGTGTCGGCCATTATCACTCACACAAATAACCCACGACAGCACAGAGTACAGGTACCGTAGCATCACTACCCACTGAGGTCCACATCTCTCCAGGAGAGGATGAGGAACAACAACTAAAACACAAATAGTCTTTGTTGCAATTTATGGCACTTTTCGACTATAGGAAGTAACCCAGAACCTTCCATAATCTTAAACTTTCCAGAACAAAAAAAAATCATTAAAAAAGCACTAAACAATCATTAAGAAAATTTAAAAAAATAAAACAAAACTGTGAAAGTATAAGTTCTGGGTTCCCAGAACTCAGGGGTTAGTACTACCTGGTGAGCAAGGCCCAAATTAGGTTCTGAGAACATAATCTGAAACCGAGCTGTAGCGTATCGTCTCTGTTGGGTGTAAACCTCATATGTCCAAAACGGTTAACTTTTCAGGATTCAAATTCAAAAGAAGCAGATTAGGCGGCTGCAGTTATGAAAAAAAAGCACCTAACCCAAAACAAATTGCAACAAAACGTTTTTCGACTGTTTCTTATAGTATTAGGTGTCCTTAATAACATACTAAAAGTTTACCAAAGTTTGAGCACTGGAAAGGTGTTATTTTCAAGATGGCGTCCAAGATGGCCAAAACATCTTTAAAATAACTTAACTCCTTCATTATTTATCCTAGACAAGTACTTTTTGTGTCTTACCCTATGTTTTGGGGGCCTAGAAATCCACTGGAATTGTCCAAATTGCAGAGATACAATTATATAATTGTGAAATCCAATATTTTGTTTGTGACTCTATTAAAACCCTCTGAAATGGTCACCCGTTTCAAGTTAACTAAACTAATTATGCAATAAACTAGTTATGTATTTTTTTTTACTGGAACAAGGCTTCAAGATATCCTTAAAACACAAGTCACAATTTTAATTTTTGTCAATTTTGTCATTCAGAAGGTGCATGGTAGAGAAAGAGAATATTGTCAGTTGATATAGTATTGCATGCAATATTGAAAGGTTTTGGATAGCTCTGTGGATCAAATGTGAATCAAAGTGTCATCTTGTAGACACAAGATTTTGAAAAACAATAAATAGATTTTTGAAGAACTTTTTAACACATTAGGAAGGTAATCAGTGTGAGTGAGTAAAGAGGGGTGGGGGTGGCTACGGAGGTTAGTGAAAAGCTGTCAAAACCCATGTCTCTACTGGGGGCCTAGACAGAGGGGAGTATGCGGGGTAGGGTTGTGTGAGGAGGTAAAAGGGGGTCTGGTGTAGAGTTTAGAGGGCCTAGGGTTCCCCTCAGGTGGAGTGGGAGTATGGGGAGTGGGGGGTCACTGGATTGCTCCCTGGGCACTTGGAGCACAGAAGAGCAACGTTATTGGAGCCAAGGAGACCCTGTCTCCTCTCCCCCATGTCCGAGGTGCAAAACCTCCAACAGTTGGCTCAGACATGTTAAAGCTATAGTGGCGCACTTGGGAGCTCAGGACGAGTGCTCATAGGCAGTTAAAGAGAATGGGGCTTGTCGGCCCCTGTGGTGGTAGTTCTAAGACCTCCACGTTGTACATCGCAATTCCAATATTCAAGTGTCCATCATCAAGTCCTCCACTCCCGCCTTAGCCCTGCCTCCGAGGGAGGAGGTGAGGAGGCAAGGAGCGTAATTTTTAAGTGACAGCAATTATGACGTGTCACACAGTTGGATTGCTGGACTATTTCGGAGCTCGGAGGGTTGTCATGTGGAGGAGGAGAAATTATATGCCACCACGCATTTCAACAAAGACAGTTCCGCAAACGATACATGAAAGATATACTTGTATCTTGCCATATTTCACTCCAATTGGCTTAGGGAGCCTGCGCTCACCTGGTTCTCAGCAACTCCAAAAGCAAATTAGCATTTGGGATGCAAACAATTTCTATGTCACGCTGGAGGACGGAGTGAGGAGGAGGCAGAAATTAAGCTTATGTGTTGGGCTGAGAGGAGTGTCCCTACAGTATGTCGCCTGGCTCACTGGATAGTCCCACTGGTCCCAAGACATCCATGCTGGCTCCTATGCCTGAGATGGGCACTCGTGAGTGGCCATAGTTAGTGAGGAGGGACCCCCCATAGTGGTGGTTGTAAGACCATGTGGTGCATGACTGTGTGTCAGGCAGACAGGGGTGTCCCTATGTCGGACTGGCTCACAGGAGAGTCGGTGTCTGGTTGGTGGCTGACCATTAATATTCCCAGGGGCCCCCAGTGACTTATCATTATGGCTCAGAGCGTCCTTTCCCCTCTCCAGAACAAAAAAAATAGTCTGACCATTAGGTGTATACAGAAAGCAATGCTTGTTTGTTGGATAGCAGCAGGGACACAGCGTGGAGGTCGGTTAGATCGGGATTCTATGGGAGACTGGAGCCCAGGGCGTCATGGGCTGTCTCCTATGCCTTCTTGATGTTAAAATTATCCAGAAAAAAAGATCAAAGTTCAAGGTTATTGCTATAGCAGTACCAATCACAAAATAAAAGACATGTGAACTGAATTTTGCACAAAAACCCCACACAACTACTACAATCTCAGGAATAAGATGTCTGTGAAAAGCAAATCTGAACCCTCTCCGCACCACACTCCTCCACCACCCCTGCCTAGACACCCAAGACAGCAGACACTAGATACATGTTGTGATAGCTCTGTACTGTCTTGCGCATCCTCTCCAGGCCCATAAGGGGCCATTTCTCTCCACTGTAATATTTGAGAATTTGCTATTAAAAAGGTCTTAAGAGTGATTAAGTTGTCACTTTAGTAATGTGCAGATACACTGTATACACTTATACTGTATGTTGGTTTGTTTACTGTTGAGTGGGAAAAGGAAAACAATGATGCACATTAAGCTAATCATCTGGGGGGGGGGGGGGGGGGGGGGGGGGGGAGGGGAACTAGAATCCTAGCTCTAGGGAACTAGGATTGTTATTATTTTTTTTGGCAGACACCTTTACAAACAAAATAGTGAAGAAACTTCTCTGTAAGGAATTTCTTCCAAGATTTGTGTAACATTCCCAGTCTGTCAGTTACAGCCATGTTTTTACAAATGTCACAGTACCACCCAATAATAATGAATTTATTCCTTATTGTTATCAAAAGAAATCTCCTGAAAGCTTCAACAGAATGTGAATTACATGTATATATGATGAATTCACCAATCCTGGGCATTATGGCACGTAGAAAAGGGAGAAATGTCCAATTACATTGTTAAATATGCTTATAACCATGCTTATAACCAATTGCTTTATAATTGTATACTTGTAATTACTTGGCTATAATTTATATTATGCTAATTAGATCCAAGATCACCAAAACATGGGGTTAGGCAATAAAAATTACTTATAGGATGAATAATGGAGTAATGGTATTTTAAGGATCTGGAGGCGGCCATTTTGAAAATCGGACCTTTCTAGTGGTCCGATTTTGGTACACTTTTGATATGTTATTAACTCATATACTGCCTAGAACGACTAAAACGACTTCTGTCCATAAGCCATGCCTGCCAAGAACGACTAAAACGACTTTTTAAAAAAATTAAAAAATTAAAAATATTTTTTTATTTTTTATTTATTTTTTTAGATTTTTTTTTTTTTTTTTTGACCGAAAGACCAAGGAGATATGATTTTTCGAAGATATAGACTCCCATCCACTTCCTTGTTAACTTAAAACTTAAAAATTCTGTATCTCGGCTCCTGAGTACTTTTTTTTTTCAATGAAAAATATGGCAGTGTTCAAACGCGGCCAGAAATAATTCTGGCAGTGAATGAGTTAAGTACACCTGATACTACAATAAACCATTGAGAAACCTTTTGTTGCAATTTATTTTGGGTCAAATCATAACTGCAGCCGCCTAGATCTACAAGCTCAAAACCGAGCTTGTAGATCTGCTACTTTTGATGCTTTTGTGCGACGCTGTAGTACGATCAAGTAGGCCGTTAATTTACGAAAAAACTAATAGTTTGAATATGGAGATAAGAGGTTTCCGGCCGACATGGAAACAGAACCTGTGAAATACGTGGCACGACACACTTCACTTATTAGTGCTTGGAGTAGAAAAGAGCCATTAGTTTGTTGCATAGATAGAGACATCAATTCAATGAGGATTGATTTACTGCAAAGCCATTATTTTCCTAACCAAGTATTTTTACTGCTACTAACAACTCTAATATTGAACCGATTCCACGGACAATCAATTCACATAAAACTGTTCAACCATAAATGTCTGGCCTTTATTTATGTCTCAACCCATTAAAACCGGCAACGCATTTGTGTAACCACTTTAACCATTATTTTATACTTTGGCTATTCAAAAATAGCAGATATACAAGCTCATAGCGCGGCACCGAGTGCCGCGCTATGAGCTTGTAGATCTGCTATTTTTGAAAAATCGTGAAAATGTGTGCAAATCTTTGAATATATATATTTTTAAGCGAACATCTTTAACTCAAATCTTTGCTTCTGGGGGGTCCCTGGAACAACATATTTTGAAATGGGGGTCCGCGGCCAAATACATATCATTTTGGGGTTCCTTGACATGAAATAGAACCACTGATATAGCAACATACGTGTTTTTCAGAAAAAAAGGATTTAGAAGACATTTTGTAGTATCGGCCTCAGGTCTTAATGGGTCAATTGCAGTTCTGCGAGCTGTAAAGCATGTATTAGGTATATACCCTCCTATCCAGTGCAGGTACACAGTAAAATCCTCAGTGTATAGTTTATCCATTTGTACAGAATGACATGAACACAGAAGATTCTACTGTGTAGTTTTGCCCAAGGACGCAGAGAGCATTTGAGAACCAATAAAGGGGGACTTTTTCTTTTTCCTTCACTCCCCCCCCGCCCCCCCCCCCCCCCCCCCCCCGGGCGTCCCTGGTTTTGCCTCAATCGGCTTCAGTTAGTTTTCAATGAGATGCACATGGTTGCCTTTGTCCACTGACTCCTCTCATTAGGGTGTTTCTGTCCATAGAGCTGCCACACTGACTGGATGTTTCATGCCACCGTGCTGTGTAAACTCTAGACCAGTGGTTCTCAAAATGTTCATGTCAAGGACCCCCAAAATGATATGAATAAACACAAAAAGTTAGTATATGGAGATAAGACGTTTCTACCCGACAATAACAATGTACTGGCTGGTGCGCACGCACGCACGCACGCACGCACGCACGCACACGCACACACACACACACACACACACACACACACACACACACACACACACACACACACACACACACACACTAAAGTAATGTAAGCTGAGCGCTTATGCTTGGCGTGTCTGAAAGTCTAGTTTTTTGTGGTGCCATGCCTTTGTACAGTAGGCTATATAAAATAACACTGTTTTATATAGCGCAGTATTGACATGTGTGAAGTGCCGCCAATTATAGAACTAACTCCAAGCTATTTTTATGGAAGATGCTTCTGAACGAAATGAATGAAAACGAAAACAGTCGTAGCGACTGAGAACTTTAATCCATGCTTTTTAAAGAAAATACATGACCCCGTAGACACCCTGCTATAAAGAGATATTTTTGGCTTTAATTTCTTTCCATTTGTAGCTGGTGGAACAAGCTACAGACAGCAGACGTTAGCTCATTACTCCATCACAGAGCATAATTGAGGGATGGAGAATCAGTCAACATGAAGCCATATCGTTTTTTTTTATTCACTAATGACGTTCCTCATCAGTGAATAATTACACAGAGAAACTGAATCGGGGGCTGAATCAGTAAACGACTAAAGGGCCCTGCATGCTACCAAATGAGGTGATCACCCTATCACTTTTTAGGTGAGAGGGTGATCACCCTCTAACTACAGTATGAGCGCCTAGTATGAAATCACCCAAATCACCTGAAAGGTGATAGGGTGATGATCACCTCATTTGGTAGCATTCAGGGCCCAGTGGTGGAAACTGGAAAGTAAATACATTTACTGAAGTACTGTATTTACCGGTAAGTAATTTCTTGAGGTACTTTAACTGAGTATTTTCATTTTTTTGCTACTTTATATTTCAAATATTATACTCTCCACTACCATTATTTGAAAACTTTATTCACAAGTTACTTTGTAGATTTAATTATTTAAAAATATACATTAACCAATTAAGACCTATCTTATCAATTATTTTACATAAGTAAGTGTAAGTATATTTTGATGCCAATACTTTTGTACTTTTACAACATTAAGTAAAATGTTTTACTTGTAACAAGAGTATTTCTACCATGTGGTATTGCTACTGGTAAACCTGCCGCCACTGCAACTAAGCAGGGAAAAGGTTCGTCTTAATGCTTTCTGCTCAGCTATAAAACAGGCCCACAAACCACACGCTGCAAATGGAATGAATAAACTCTATAACACAAACATACATTGGTGTTTTATGTGCGGTTGTTCTTACACTCTGTGAAGTCGCTGGAATCGGAGAAGGTAAAGTACTGCATGTGATGCCTTATTCTTTACTCACACCATACGATGGTGTCCTGCACCACACAAACACGCCACACTGTGAGCTTGTGGATCGGCTATTTTTGGTGCAGGCCACGTCATTACGAATAAGTACAAATCAGGCTTGACGCCCTGTTTGGTTGTGTCTTGGCTTGTCAACCAAGTCCTCCCCGTCTCAGAATAACAGGGCTTGAGGAGCCCTCTGACAGGGACCCCTGCCTTTTTTTCTCCCCCTTTTAGCCTTCCAAACTTTTATTTTTATTTTTGTAAACTAGACTTTCCTGTTGTCGGTCACTGTCAGCATCTCCGTGACAGTCAAGATCACATTTACGTGACGTGACCGCGGGTCTGTGTACGACTCCAAAGAATTGTGTACAGCTACGGTGTCGCGGCTACATCGGGACGGAACAGCAGTCCTCCCACGTCTCCAGAGTTTCTGTGCAACAGTTCATCTGACTAATTGATTTTAAAAATAAATAATCAATCAATTTTAACACATTGGGTGCCAGGTTTTTTTAAAAACAGAGTACACCGAGTGCCAGGATTTTTAACCATTTTTTAGGAGCCGAGATACAGGATTTTGAAGTCATAAGTTAACCAGAAAGTGGATTGGAGTCAAAATCTTCGGAAAATTATATCTCCTGGTGCTTAGAAGGTAAAAAAAATAATAATAATTGCATTTTTTTTTTCTTTTTCAAAAAACGTATATATACGGTTTTGGCACTCCGTGGTTGTATTGCAAAAAACGTATATATACGGTTTTGGCACCCAATGTGTTAATAAAAATGTTTTCCAGTTTTTCTTTAACAAACATATAAATAAATTATAAGATAGAAAGAAAATACCTACAACCTCACAACGCGTCTCGTTGCGACACGTGAGTTAATCAGGAAAATTGATTTAGTCTACTATAAAAAATCAATACAAATGTTTTGGTGTTTTGTTGATATGTTATAATACATGTGTGAAATCTATAGAAAATAAACCAAATTATGAAAAAAAGCATGCTTTTTGAAAATAATCAATAGTTGCAGTCCTATGTGTATTCTAATTATAACTATCACACACCACATTTACCACCGTCAAACTAAAATTCACACACATTTTCCTTTTTTTTCTTTCCTTTTTTTTTTTATTGATGTAGGACAGTGGTTCTCAACCTGTGGGTCGGGACCCCCAGGTGGATCCCCACATGATTTTGGGGGGGGGGTCCCCAGATGACAGCGAAGTGAAAATGTAAGGACTTTTAAGTCCTTTTTAATACCTAAAAAAAGAGACCATTACTACATCAAAAGTACAACCAATTCAAACCACCCAGTTCAAATATGATTTGAAAAAACGAATTCTTAAAGGAAATGTGGCCCTTACTTTGAATTCCTCAATCACACCGAGAATGCCCTTTTAACCCACGGTGGTATCGGACGGGGACAGGAGATGGCCTATGCGCCACATATAGAAGCTAAACAGAGGAAACTCATCCGCCAGCAAGAAGACACGCTGCTCCAGGTTGTCCAGGAGCGCTCTCTGCTGTGTGGAGGTCCAGGGGTGCTGCTGCCGGTGGTGGTGGCTGAAGGTGGATCCCCTCGTCCTCCCCTGCCCTGGAACAAGGGTTATTATAGATAATTAAAACTAACGAAACAACAAAAACTAGAGGAAAATAAATTGTTAACTGAAATAAAAATAAAAACGAGGCTTGTAGTGATGAGCGGGTCGGGTTTTTTCATGACCCGCCCCGCCCCGCCCCGCGACGGAACCCAACCCGCCTCAACCCGCCCCGCGAACCCATATATACATCTATGGCTCAACCCGCCCCGCGACCCACGATTTTTTTTTTATTCTGTAAAATCATGGTTAGAAAATAATCCCCAAGTATATTCAAACTGTTTTATTGTTATTATTCTTATTCTTATTAGGAATACAGACAAAACAAGAGCATGTGATTATTTTTATTTTTTTTGTGTGTGAGAGCGGCTGACCCGCTCACCCACAGCCCGCATAATTGCCTCTGAAATTCTGACTCGACCCACCCGCGCCGCGGGTTGACCCGCGGATCCCGCGGGTTACGGGTCGACCCGCTCATCACTAGAGGCTTGACAAAAGAACGATAAGTACCCGAAACTGTATTGTGTGTGTGTGTATAAAACTAATAAAAACTAACTAAAATAATAGAGAAAATGTCCTTAGTCTTTGTTAGTGTTTCATACATGAGCCTAATATGTTGGGTGTATATGAAGTTTAGCTGTGCAATGTTGTCAAAAAACTGCTAAAGAACGCTAAAACTAATGAAAACTGAACTAAAATAAGCATACAAAAATGAAACTAGGAAACCCGATATAAGACCTGGAACTGTGTCATTTTTAGATTTGAGCTAAAAAGCATTATTTTACACTTTGGGCTATTCAAAAATAGCAGATATACAAGCTCATAGCGCGGCACCGAGTGCCGCGCTATGAGCTTGTAGATCTGCTATTTTTGAAAATTCGTGAAAATGTGTGCAAATCTTTGAATATATATATTTTTAAAGCGAACATTTTTAACTCAAATCTTTGCTTCTGGGGGTCCCTGGAACACAATATTTTGATGGGGGTCCGCGGCCAAATATATATCATTTTGGGGGTCCTTGACATGAAAAAGATTGAGCACCACTGATATAGAAACATACGTTTTTCAGAATACTGTTGAGATTTAGGAGACATGTAGAATCGGCTTCAGGTCTCAATGGGTTAAAACAAAAGTGAAAATGCAATAAAAATAAAAACAAATGAAAAATGCAAAACTCTAATAATAAACTTGCCTGGTTCGTCTGGTTTGTGCTGCAGGATCCGCTCCAGAATCTGGAAGAGGTAGATGGAGTTCTCATACTGACTCACCGCAAACTGCTGGAGAGCTGTGCTCTCCTTAACCTAAAGAAAAAGAAAAACATTTATTATTATTATTATGTTCACCTTTATTTCACCAGGACTAGTCCCACACTCGCACTGAGATTCAAAATCTATTTCACAAGGGGGTCCAGGCCAAGACGGCAGCACAAGTTTAACATGAAATAAACATTAAACATCAACATAATATCAATTTAAAGAACATAAAACAACAACAGCAACAGGACATGTGCTCAAATAGTCTTTTATCTTATTTTATGAGAGTCCAGTTTGACTCTGCGGGTCACACGAAGATGAGGATGCAAACATATTAAAAGCAGTTTCACCAAAGACAGTACGGGTTCTAGGAATAACATGTGATCTAAAAAAGGTAAAAACACTAGTTCATGCAAAACGGCCTTGTGAAAAGAAATATGCCAATGTTGGGGGTGGGACTGGGGAGGGGTGTGTGTGTCGGGAACGTGTAGCCAAAATATCAAAAATAGCCAATCTAAAAGACCACCTCTTTTTGCAATCCGTTGTGAGCTTGTAGATTGGCTATTTTCACAACTTTTGCGTGATACTGTTTTACAATGAAGTAGGGCATTCATTTATGAAAAAAAATAAGAAGTTGAAATATGGAGATACAAGGTTTCTGCCTGACAGCAACTATATAAAGAATAATACAGTAATATACAGTATAATCTTCATTTTGTTTGTTTATGAAAGCAGCCTCCTCAGTACATTTGCAAAGTCATATCCATGCAAAACCGGTGCACAAACCACACAAGAAAGGTCAATTTTTATTCAAAAACGTCACTTTATCGGCATTTATCAAATCAAATTGGTCTCATAAACACTACATCAGTCTGGCTTTACTAAAAAACCCAAGAGTAATGAGTAAAATTCACAGCCACCCCACTCACAAAGTCATAAATCAATATAATTATCACATAAGGGAAAGAAATAACAGCCAAGAATTGAATGTGATCACATTAACCCATTGAATCCGGGAACGCATCTGTGTCGTTTTAGATTTCTTTGGGCTATGAGCTTGTAGATCTGCTATTTTTGAAAAATCGTGAAAATGTGTGCAAATCTTTGAATATACTGTATATATTTTAAAGCGAACATTTTTAACTCAAATCTTTGCTTCTGGGGATTCCATAAATGTCTTCTAAATCCTAACAGTATGTTTTTTTTTTTAAACTTATGTTGCTATGATATTTGTGGTTCTCAAACCTTTCCGTGTCAAGGACCGCCCAAAATGATATGTATTTGGCGGCGGACCCCCATCTCAAAACATGTTGTTCCAGGGACCCCCCCGAGGCAAAGATTTGAGTTACAAATGTTCGCTTTAAAAAATATGTTATATTCAAAGATTTGCACAAAGTTTCAAGATTTTTCAAAAATAGCAGATCTACAAGATCTACAAGCTCGTAGCGCGGCACTCGGTGCCGCGCTACGAGCTTGTAGATCTACTATTTTTGAATAGCCAAAGTATAAAATAATGGTTTAAGTGGTTACACACAGATGCGTTCCCGGTCTAAATCGGTTAAAGAAGACAAACTCCTGGCAGAAGAGAAGATGGCAGGGGACTCTACGATGCAGAAGATTACACACATAAATCAATATTAGAATAATGGAATCCTCCACTGGGTTTGCAGGGCGTGACTAACAGAAGACACATCGTTTAAAGAATGTGTGCAAGTATGTGACTGTTTGTTGTTGTGATGTCAAAGTTAGTCTTTAAGTGTACTGTAAATGCAAGTGTGTGTGTGTGTGTGTGTGTGTGTGTGTGTGTGTGTGTGTGTGTGTGTGTGTGTGTGTGTGTGTGTGTGTGTGTGTGTGTGTGTGTGTGTGTGTGTGTGTGTGTGTGTGTGTGTGTGCGTGCGTGCGTGCGTGCGTGCGTGCGTGCGTGCGTGCGTGCGTGCGTGCGTGCGTGCGTGCGTGCGTGCGTGCGTGCGTGCTTTTTGAAAAGATTCAAAATGTACAGTTTTCTACACAAGGCGGAGTGGGGGAAACCACTGGTACCTCTCTAAAACAGATACAATACCTGCATTCACAATTTACAATAAACCTCTTAAAGTCTATTCACGGTCTGAGACATACACATAGCTGGGTCACAAGTTTAATGTGGCAGGTGAGTTGAAAGATCAGGTCAATGAACTCCAGTACTCCAGCAGACTTTAATACACGCATCGGCATCGCCCCTGCCACTTATCACGAAACTAAAGGCAGTCAGAGTAGTAGCATTGGCCAAGGTACAACGCCTATTCTCCAATGACTAATAAAACTGCACACCTCCCCTATCCCCCCCTTCCTTTCTTTCAGTCGCTCCCCTGGCTTCGGTGTGTGGGTGGACAGGCCAGACTTAAATAATCTGTGCTGCTGGGCTGATGTTACCTTGTAGGGTCTAAGGTTGTGGCTGTCTCAGAGGATGTTATACTGTATCTGACCCCGGTATCTCTGTCAGAGCAACTATGGCTGTGTGTGGGATGGACACTGGCAACTTCCATTGACTAATAACCGAGGTCGCCTCCTATGGGCGCAACAACAAAGGCAACAGCAACAATGGACTAGTTGTTGAGACTGCAAGGGAAGACTGCATGTCTCCCTGCTGCGGACCATTCTGTCTCTCACGTTCAAAAATGTTGATGAGTGCATTGTTGCCTTTACTTTGAAAGCGAGATTGAAGGTTTTACCATCTAACCTTAATCTTTCCATATGGTTTCCCAGGAAACCATGCTCCTCACTGTTTACATCATGGCCATGAACAAATAGCTGAAAGCATGACGTCCCACATCTTAAATGGTTGCCATGTATACAGGGGGCCTCTACATAAGTAGGCATGACAGAATAGAGGATACGGTATATCAAAGGATATCTCTTCTATTTTCAGGTCCTCTATCACAGTGGTTCTCAAACCTTTTCATGTCAAGGACCCCCAAATTGACACTTATTAGCCCGCGGACCCCCCATTTGAAAAGATATGCCACGGACCCCCATAAGAGAAGATCTTTTACGGCTCTAGCAGTGATTCTCAACCATTCTAATTTCAAGGACCCCCAGTTTGACATGCATTAGGCTATGGACCCCCATTTAATGGCATTTCTATCACTTGGACCGCAATTTATATTGTAAAATCAATGTCAATTTAACTCTGAGAGTGTACAAATGGAACCAAATGAACCCGTTAGGGTCAAGGGTTCATTTGGTTCCATTTGGTTCCATTTGTACACTCTCAGAGTTACAGACCCATAAGGGTCCATTTGGTGCCTAATCTATCATTTAGCTGGGGACCCCCTGGAACTCCCTCAAGGACCCCTGGGGGTCCCCGGAACCCACTTTGAGAACCAATACTCTATCATGCTGTATAAGCATATGTGAAGCCGAGCATGTTTAACCTGTGTAATGATGATTCTGTGTTCTCATTTCAGCTAAAAGCCCTGATGTCATTGTTGTTATAACGAAAACCATAGGCAGGTGTTCATTCTCGAGGTCTTTTGATTACAGCTTGGAGGAAGCCTTCCTAACCAAAGTGCTAAAATATCTATAGCTAGAGCAGACCATCTCACAGCTAGGCTACAGATGTAAACTTTTAGTTTTGATCTTCGGTAGACTATAGGGCACGTGCACAGGTTGGTTGTGAGGGGCTTAACAAATGGCCGGCCTCTCCAAAAAGGAGGGCCAAGCAGTCAGCAAGGTACTGCTCAGTGTTCAGCTCTTATAGGAAGCCGCTCAATTTGGAGGCGTTGTTTCCTTTATCCATGATTTATGTCTGCTACACAAACACACACGCACTGCAACCCCCCCCCCCCCTCCCACATAATCATGCACTACACGTACACAGACATAAGCACACCAGTCACATTGAGTACAACGCTGCTCTGGCTGGAGTCCAGTGGTGGACAACAGTTCCAAGCAGATATGAAATGGTATATTATATCGTTGCTGTCAGGCACTACGGGGACTACGGACGGAAATTAGCATTCCTGCTAAAGAAAACGGTGTATTTACACAGCATTTTATGTGTGGTGGTCATTAATATGGGCCGTCCCGTCCAAATACATGCATACATAGGCAGAAAACTCTTATCTCCATATTTTTACTTTTTGTGTTTTTTTAGTAAATTATTGTCCTATACTTGATCATACTACAGCGTCACGAAAAAAAATCAAAAGTAGCAGATCTACAAGCTGGAAACGCGTCGCTTTGCGCCGCGTTTCGAGCTTGTAGATCTGCTACTTTTGAATTTTAATCCGGCAAAGTAGCAGCTTTGGACATACAGTATGAGGTTTCCACCCGACAGAGACGATATCAATCTAATTACCTTCATCCGTCTACTGTAAATGCAAAGATGTAATGATCTCTGGAGTCCCTCATTAGTGAAATTGTAATTCATCATTATACTGTACTTCTTTGTTTCTTGGAAGAACAAACCATGGGAATAGTTTTAATTCTCTAATCTTAATTTTGTAATCACCAATTAAACACAGTATAAAATAGTTTGTCTCTTTCAAATAATGCTGGAGAGGGAAGAGCTTATCTTCTAACTTTCTAGCATTTTAGGCCTATTTGAATCAATGTAATACCATGCTTAGAAAACGACTGCAGCAGAATTTGTAAACGATCATATATTTTTTTTAAATTGGCTGGTTTACTGTTATGGCCCAAATATTGCCATTACCAATACATGTGGGAGTTCAGTGCTGACAGATACTCAACGCCTGTTGCAGGATCTGTCTTGGGAGATTAGCACAACCCTAACCCACGGGTTATTCCATCTACTATTGTTCTTTGAACACACACACACACACACACACACACACACACACACACACACACACACACACACACACACACACTCCAAACAACAGCATGATTGCGTGGTTTGATGCTATGCTGTAGGGAATGGAGAACAAACGGCCACGACTACACATCATACACAAGGTTCCAGCTATTCCAAGGAGACGCGTGGAAATATTATTCATGGCAATTCATAACCGTCTTAAGCAGCGGTCTATTCTTTGGCAGTGTCTCAGATGGCATCAACAGAACAACTGCTTTGTTCCTCGGCAAAGACAGCCGTTGATTTGTCTGCAGCTCTGGCAGAATTGGAAGCGTAAATATTGGAGTGCTTTGGGGGGGCCTAACAGACATGAAATGAAAAGATCTGACGGTGGGTGGCTGAAGACGTATTCTATCCCACACACACATCGGCCTTTCTCTTCAATGAGCAGAGTGTTTCCCGTCGCATTGAAAACGCCTTCAAAAACGCCTTCTAAATCCTGACCTAAGTTTTCTGAAAAACTTCAAATATTAATCAAAAAATTACAACAAATGTATGTTGCTATATACTGTACATAGCAACATGACTGAAAGGTATACTTACAAGTAGGGGTTCCCGCCCAAAATGGGTTAAAGGGCAGGGGTGCACATAACTGGTGCGCAGGTGCGCATGCGCACCCAAAATAAAAAATGCGCACCACATCAGGCGACGCGAGGCGCTTTTGCGCACCAACAGCTGGGACAGGAATTTCCAAGCTTTTATTTTTTAGCAAAAATAAAAAATAAAAGCCTGGAGATCGAGGCTAGGAATTTACTTCCTGAAGCCACACTCACACAATCACTCTAAAGCACCCGTCGGCCCCATGTACAGCCATTAGGCGGAGGGGTAGAGATATGACTCGCGTCGCCTCGCATCGCCTCGCATTGCCTCGCTGCGTGCACGCAGCCAGCAGCGGCTGTTAGAGGCACTCGTCACCGATGATGAACGCACCGTAATGGTGCAAAATATGCCGTGAACGTCCCAATCTGGCGGATAAAATCAGCGCAGCATCACAGGGCACCGGCGGAATTCGGCGGAATTCAGAAGCAGAGCAGAGCCATCGGCGGAATTCAGAAGCAGAGCGTCCTTTTTTTCTCGCGCCCCCCCCCCCCGTTGACAAATCTGTCCGGTGGGCACCGTGCTGAACCCCCCCCCCCCCCCCCCCCGTTGACAAAACTGTCCGGTTATAATATTTAATATCATATTGTTCATGTCCCTCAAACGTTTTTCAAAAGGTTTGAGCCTAAATCAAGCCTCAGATATACTCATTCCAACTAACTTCTCTCTGGCTTATAAAGCAATTTCACCTGCAATACCACATTGTCCTGTTTGGCACGGGGCGCTATTGAGCCAGTTTGTATGCATGTTATCTCCTGGTTCTGTGTGGAAAAAGTAAAAAAAAAAAATATGAAAAAAATATATATATATATATATTTTTTTTTTAAGATTTTTTTTTTTTTTTTTTGGTTGGAACTTAAAAACGGGAGGACTTGTTCCCTGACGTGACGTAGGCAGGGGGAACAAATCTGACGAACTGTTTTCAGACCAATTTACATAAAAAACACAGATAGCCTATGAAAGCCTGCATGCTCGAAGTCGGGTATTTTTTGGAACAGAAGAGAGGTGGGGGAGACCAAAAACACACAAAAATTAAGAAAAAGTTACAATTCATGGTGTAGACCCTTTAATGCCAGATTCAAGGTCTCCATTTAAAAAACACAAACCACCCACCCGAGTACGATGTAATCTCCCCGGTTATTGGTGAGGCAGAAGTATATGCAACGTCTTTCAGTCGGTTACCATGGCCTTCTACGGAGGTACCACTGAATGTCACAAGACTGTCACTGGCTGCATCCCTGCCTGTTATGGGAACGATACTGACCTCAACCACAAAGCAATGTAGAGGGTTGTGCGGACAGCCGACCACATCAAGTCAGTTAAGTCGGTTAAAGGTAAGGTAAGTGATTTTTTTGTTTTGGTTCAAAAGGTTAAAGTACTATATTCTAATAGTAATCATTGCTACAGAGCGTTTGTTTGGTCACAGGGGTTTCTCCAGCTCTTTAATTATGTACATTTTCAGGTAGGTGACAACATTTAAGCCAATCAGGAGAGTGTACTGAAAATGCATTTTCTGTTTAATAAAGAGCTGGAGAGACATAGAGACTCCTTTTACTGAATAAAACACTCTATAGCAATGAGTACTATCAGAATATAGAGCTATTTAACACTTATTTTAACCAAAGTAAATCACTTACCCTACCTTTAATTAAAAACAAATCGGTTTCAATATATCTTCAGTTAACTGCCCAATCCTAGATGCTTCGTAGCCACAGAACCAGTGGATTACTAAATACCTACTGTACTTCCCCATGGACAATCAATATTATAAACGAACAAGCAAGGGGGGAAAAATGACACTGTCTGCTGGGTGTAATGTTTATGAATGGGGTGGCAGTGAAGCAAGACATAGTCGCTGATACTAAGAGGAAATGTTAATGTATCTCTGAAAGAGAGTGTGATGTACAATTGTTTAGAGTGAATGCCTTGACCACTTCAGCCTGATTTATACTTAATTCTAAAAACAAAAATAGCATAATATGGTGCAAAAAAACCAAAACAATGTTCCCCTATATGAAATTACCAAAATAGTTGCCAGGGTTAGAGTGGTAAATTATAATAAGGTATTATACCTTACCTACCTCCACAGCGCTAACCCCCTTTCCCGCTGAGCTAACTCCCCGAATAGAGCTGTTAGCCTAGCTTTTTGTGAGCCAACTTTGGCTTACTGTGTCATTGTTGACAGTTCTTCCGTCTAAACAATATTCATGTACAAACCTGCTTCAGCAATGATGCGAATAGAGGTTCATGAATGTTTACTGTTAGAAAGACAACTTTACAAACTTCATTGTTATTTCATCACTACAAATACTCTGTAAGAATAAAGTCTAATGTAGCCTAATGGAAATTTACTTTTAAACTAGCCATGGATACACAACGGTCGTCTGTCACAAACTTCAACCTGGTTTTTGCACTTTCTCCATTTACAGCCCGTACATCTACATAAACGTTCAGCTTTCAAATATAAAGTGCTAACCTCATGGCCACGGATGTTACAATTATGTCGGGCCTTCAGAACTACTCATATCTTCCGTATTGTTCAATAAAAAGCATTTTAATTCAAATCGGTGACCATTTTCTCTGAATTTTCTCCATGTTTTCAACTACGCGACCCTATGGGTTGGGAGGTGTATTGCACTCTGATTACATTATAACTCTATGAGAAAATGGCCATCGATCGGATTAAAATATTTTTTCTTGAACAATACGGAACATACGGGTACTTCTGAGGGCCCAGACATAATTGTAACATCCTTGCCGATGGGGTAAACACTGTAAATTTGAAATCTGAACTTTCATGTAGATGTACGGACCAAAAATGGAGAAAGTGCAAACACTATATATGTTGACGTTTCGTCATGACAGTCATGTTTCAAACTACTTTTAAACCTACCTTATAAACCTATAGTCCTGTCTTCTGTTCAAGAGGAGGAACAAGTGACCTCTAACTGTTAGAAGACAGTTTTATACAGTATAAACATGTCAAACTATTTTAAGCCAATAGGACCACAATGGAAACAAGTCCCCAGTACTTTTTGTGTTATGCTTTTAGCCTTAATGTATGACTGTACCTCATGTATTCAATCAATCAATCAAAAAATAAGTGGATGAAATATATTCTTTTGTGTGCGAGTGAGAAGGTAGGAGGATAGAGACAGAGGAGGAGCAAGGAGAAGGTAGGAGGATAGAGACAGAGGAAGAGCAAGGAGAAGGTAGGAGGATAGAGACAGAGGAGGAGCAAGGAGAAGGTAGGAGGATGGGGCGGCCATAGCTGAGTGGTTAGTGAGCCCGCCTAGGGAGCCAGGGGCCCTGGTTGCCCCAAGTTCCAGGCCAGGCCAGCATATGTGTCGATGAAATGAAATTTGTCCCTGAGCAAGACTCTTAACTCCTAATTGCTCACAGGTTCTCATTGGAAAGAAGACCGCAAGGACTTTTATGAACGACCTGTTAAAAAGGAATTATCCTTATAGAGACAGAGGAGGAGCAAGGAGAAGGTAGGAGGATAGAGACAGAGGAAGAGCAAGGAGAAGGTAGGAGGATAAAGTAATGACACATATATATTCATAGATACAAAATAGTATTTAAGTAGTAACATAGCAGGGATGTAGGAATGTAAGCATCGTCAGCAAGAGAGAAGTCAGACATAAAGGAAAGTATTCCAGTGTGGCTGGCAGGTGGTGTTCAGACCTTGTTCAGTAGGGCATAACAGTGGCATTTTGTGTTGACACAGATAGAAAACCCATTCATTTTTACCATAGAGATTTCCCAAAGCCTGGAACCCCAAACCATCCAGGCTCCTGGTGAATCATGACCAGAACACATTTCATTCTGTGTAAAGAAAAAGATATTACCAAAAAAAAAAACATTATACACTTAATAAATATTTAATACAATATTTGTTTGTAGTTTTCAAATATAATTTGACACAGAATCAGATGTTTTATGGTCATGATTCACCATTAGCCTGGATGGTTTAATGTAAATATTTTGCCTATATGGCATAGTGCATGTAATTACATCCTGGGTAATAAGCCAACCCTCAGTGTCAGAGATGTTCTGACATGAATATACTGTCACTTCCCCTTTGGCTGTTGTCAAGAGGAGTCACTAACGCACCCTAAGGTCTGTTTGGATTTGAAGTAACTTTTGCTTCTGAATTGGAAGACTATAAATAATGATTTTATTTTATTTATAGCTAAAATAATGTTCTGAAATATTTTTCTTTAAAGGACAGACATGGCAGAGTCCAGACTTCAAGGTAAGTCACAACATCATGAGTCATAACACTGTTTCTTACTTCCTGATAGATGAACCGTGTTATGGAGTATTATAATCAGAGGTGGACAAAGTACCCCAGTACTTGAGTAAGAGTACAGATACTCCTGGTCAAATTTACTCCACTCCAAGTAAAAGTAGCTCAGTCAAAATGTTACTCAAGTAAGAGTAAAAAAGTAATTGCTTTTAAATATACTTAAGTATTCAAAAGTACATGCTTTTAAAAATACTTAAAGTAAAAAATGTCCTTTTGCACACCTACTGGGACAGGTGCGTAGGAGCAGACAGCTAGTGCATGAGACAGGAAAGAATGGTGATCAACTGACATTCATCTGGTATTTCTGATTAAGGGGTTAAAACTTGGTTGATGTGTGTGTGTGTGTGTGTGTGTGTGTGTGTGTGTGTGTGTGTGTGTGTGTGTGTGTGTGTGTGTGTGTGTGTGTGTGTGTGTGTGTGTGCGTGTGCGTGCGTCTTGTTGTTGAGTACCCTACCCGCCCAACATAAATCTGCATCCATGCCTGCAGAGTTGGTGGTTGCAGAGAGGCAGGTGTTATTTGCAAGGCATGTGGTTAGGTTGAAGGTTTCAACATCTTTCATTTCTCAGTCCTAGACATGACATACAGCCTTCTTTGTGACCACATCCTCTGAGTCACAAAGAAGATGCTGTTATTTGCATATGTACCCGCACGCACAACCGTTGTCAAAACAAGGTGGCAGACAGACAAGTCGACTTGCTTGGTCTCCATATAAACAACCTTTGATTTCCTATACTGACAATTCATGTCAGATCCTGTGTCTAGGTGAGACATGACCTTTGATATGATCTACAGCCTTGGTTCTCAAAGTGGGGTCCGGGGACCCCCAGGGGTACTTGAGGGGGTTCCAGGGGGTACCCAGCAAAATGTGTAAATATAGCATCAGCATAATTTGAACCTTTTATACTTTGCTATTCAAAAATAGCAGATATACAAGCTCATAGCGCGGCACCGAGTGCCGCGCTATGAGCTTGTAGATCTGCTATTTTTGAAAAATCTTGAAAATTTGTGCAAATCTTTGAATATATATATTTTTTCAAAGCGAACATTTGTAACTCAAATCTTTGCTTCTGGGGGTCCCTGGTACAAAATATTTTTAAATGGGGGTCCGTGGCCAAATACATATCATTTTGGGGGTCCTTGGCATGAAAAAGTTTGAGAACCACTGATCTACAGTATGTCTCAATAGAAGAGCAGGGAGACAAAATATAACCACCCCGATTATATAAGTTATATTGTATTAACACATTCCACGCCAGAGTTTAATATCATAATGTACTCACCAGTGCCAGCGATTTATTGTTGTTTTTTTTGTTTTTTTCACGTCGCCACAGACCTCGCTAAATACCTTATGATCGCGCGTTAAACTGTTTGTGCCAATCGCATAGTTCTACGCAAACCTAAATAATTGCACGGCGTGCCAGTCACGTAGTTCTACGCAAAGTGGTCTTTTTTTGTTTTCTCTCGCAGTGACACGAAAAAAAGACACCATTTTATGCCCATGTATGGACGAAAGGGGGACAAAGCCTCATGTAGGCCGACCCCTTGGCAAAACAAGCCTGAACGGTTTAAGATGTGTTCGAATAACATTCAATTTCTGCCTGATGTGATGATGTCATCTGATGTGATGATGTCAGCTGCTTTGAATCTGACACAATATTTGAAAGATTTAAAAAAATGGTTCACAATGGGAAAGTTATGTAGAGTGAATGTGAATTCCTACACCAGGGGTGAGGGTTAGTTGGGTGATGCAACTTTGTAGATGGTGAGGGCCACTACATTTCCACACTCACTCTGGGGGGCCACGTTGTTTATCGGCACTCTCGCCAGTAGTACCCCATTACTCAAAAAGCCCATAATAGTCACATTCTGTGATAAATAAGGGATATTAAAAAGTATGATTTACTTTAGTTACTAGTTACTTTGTAGATTTCAATTATTATTACAAAACATACATTAACCACTTCAGCCCTATAAACATATCGGCCATTTGAAAATAGCCGATCTACGTCGCGATGTAGCGCATTGTGAGCTTGTAGATCTGCTATTTTCAAAAGATTTCTATACATTTGAAAACTTGTGAAATGGGATATTCTGCATAATGAGTACTTTTATTTTGGTACTTTAAGTACATTTTGATACCAATACTTTTGTAGTTTTACTCAAATACATTTTGAATTCCTTACTTTTACTTGTAAGGGCACGGTCACACCAAACTATGGCTGCCGGCTGATAAACTTGCAGCACATGTTGTCCCAATAACCAGTGACGCACCCGTCACTCACTTTCAGGACCCTCCCCGTAGCCCGCATTTGCTCAATTGTAAGCTCCATGTTGCTTCCTGAGTCTTGGGATGGTCCGCCTTTGACTCACCCGATTGGATAGAGGGGGGAAAGCAGCATCTGTCTCCAGCATTTATCTGCTTCTAATAGACAAGGCATATAGAGCACATAAATGCAAGGTGTGTGCGACGACACACAAAAAAAGATGCTCAAGACCATAAAACCATGCCATTCCCATTGAAAAGCTCTGGCAGATTCCACCCCATAGGTAGAACAAACGTGTAGCAGTGTACAGAGTATCTCTACATTGCAGTATTTATACTTTTACTTAAGTAAGAAATGTGAGTATTTTTTCCACCACTGGAAATCGCTAATTAAGGCTCAGCTGCGCTGGATGAGACTTTCTTAAATTCTTCACAACGAGACGAAATGGATGCAAGAAGTGAAGTTATAGTTTGGCATCTGACTTGGGATTAAACTATACTAATTGTAACACATACATTATTTGTTACCAGGGGCCTATTACACGAAAGGTGAATTAAATTAGCCTGGGCTTAAGTCAAATCCAGGTTTGACAAAGTCGGGTCCGTACAGCATGGTTTATTCCGTTCCATGAACGCCAAGCTAGGCTGAAAAGGAGCGACTTTGTCGAGCTAGACCAAAACCAGAGCAGCGTTCTTCTCTGTGGTTGAACAGCAGCACTGCAGCAGCTCATGGAATCATATGAGGAAGTAAAATGTATAATAAGCAAGAAAGGAAACACAGCCGCAATAAATATAGAATTTAAATTCGAATAGAATTTATATACAAGTCCATATATATATATATATATATATATATATATATAATATATATAAATTCAGTTAGGCTTAAACATGAGGAGTTTAAGTGAATATTGGAATAATCGCCTACTAATCTGCAATTCTATCATATGCGCCATGCATAAAATGTTGAGATTACATGGAATCCATTTATTTATATATCTGCAGTGCCATCCACAGGAGTAACGGGGGTCCCCGGGGGGTCGCCGTTACCCGTATGTCACATGTATGTGTATGTCAGACATTTTTTAAACTATAAAAAAAAAACTGTAATATATTATCAAACATCTAACAACAGTATGAACTATAGTGTTAACAGAGTGACAATGACATATCACACGAGTCATTGTGAAACAGTTATGATTCATGGTCACACACTATTTCAGTAATATAACTAAATTGATTATATCTTATTGTATTTATTTCATTTTAATTTAATGCAGGGTCATTAAAATGAGTCCATATACAAACATATGTGTTGAATTAACTGTGGAAAAAAGTCATTGGTTTAAGAACAAAGGCACTGGATTAATTAAGCTTGGCTGTTAGCCTGCTCCGGACCAGGCTAACTTCACAGCTAAATTGCCATGGTAACTAAGGTAGGATTGCGTCATTGCGTCAATTTTCTTTCGTGAAATCTAGTCATGGATAAACTTATCCAGGGTGAACTGGCTAAACTAATCTGACAAGATAATTCAGCTTTCATGAAACTGATTCATCGCAAATCCTGGCTAAATTAAGCCAGGATAGGTGTTAAATCCAGGCTTAACCCCTAATTCTGCTTTCGTGAAATAGGGCCCAGGTAGTTGGTCGTCACTAGTAATGAATCACGTTTTAGAGGGCCTAAACGTACTCGGAGAGTTGTGCAACTTTGCACACACATCACAATTGGTGAACAATTTTGTTTTTTAATGGTCTTAAAAAGGGGCGTGGCCTTATGGCCCAATAGTGCCCCTACAAAATTTCAACGTTAAAGCCCCACGATACGATTTCATTTACCTCAATTTATGTCAAGACAAGTTATGACAGGGGTGTGCAGGCCGTACAATTGGCTCTCGCAGGCCGCAATTGGCCCGTGGGCCGCACATTGACACACACACAGGTGATGTCTATATCTTCTACGCGGTTGAGCAGGCTAGTGGTCTAACTGGTGTATTCTGTTCTGTGTTTGTCATTGCAGAGCTGAACAAGAGGCAGTGTGAGGTATTGTGGGACTACCAGGCAAAGCAGGAGAATCAACTGGAGCTCAAAGTGGGAGACATCATTGACTTCATTAAAGAGGTACATTTATAACCCTCACCTGGCTAACACGCTAAGCAGCAGGATGACAGCTACTGTATTCCCTAACTCCAAGCTAGCAACCTTACTAACTATTGCTATTACATCTCAGCCATTCCCCTGCATATTGTTGCACACCCTGTTTGTATAATGTGGAGTTAGAAGGAGAGCTCATCATTGAAGTCATGGTTTATGTACTGGTACTGGTGTAAAGGTGCAATGCTACTGGTCTATTTAGATGCTTTTGTAAGACCTTTGGTTTTCTATTGTGTATTTGCGTGTCATCATGTCACCCTGGGTCAATTGACCTGGTTGGAGTCAGTGTCCTGATTGTAGTTTGTAAGCTAGACAGACTGGATGGAAGATCTGCTACTCAGATGTACGACACAGGGAGGGGGCGGGGCTAGGTGACCAGTGGTGTAGTGGTCCAAGTACGATGGTGCACCGTGTTCTCACAGTGTTCTCACAGTGTTTATGCATTTGCACACATTGCACACGTGTCCATACATGCATGTGTGTGTCCACAAGACTGTGGTCTCCCACGTCATCCCTAACCTCACATCACCAGGCTTTCACACACCATACCATACAGCTCAATGTACCATTAGTTATAGTGTGTAGTCTGGTGTCAATGTGTTACTGTAATGGTTATTTTGAGAATGCCAACCTGTTGTAAATCACATATGTATCTATCTATATGTATTTTGGCCCTAGAATGGTAGCCACACAGCAGGGTCCTTTTCACAGCTTCTGTTCCTGTCATTCAACAACTGATACAACGGTCTATTTCCACATTATTCTCTGTGTCAGCAAATAATCTGTCCTGTGATACTATACATGGTCATTGCTAATTTAACCAGTCAGCTCTATGGTACTGTTACTTAGTATAGCCTGTTTATATTTATCTACATTTAGGGGAGAGATCTTTGTGTATAAAAGGTGTCGCATATGACACTTCAGGAGGCTTGTGCCCCGAATGGGCTGTTGGTCAGGCCAGGAGGCCTGGCTCTACCGATCTGTGTATGCTGTCTCTCTGCTGAAACTCTTCCTAATAAATGAGCTACAACCTCATCCGAATGGAATATTATTATTAATAATATTGCTATAACATTTGGCGACGAGGATGGGATTCATATTTCATCATCATAAACATAATTATTATTATGGATACTGGATCAAAAGAACTTAAGGGTGAAGGACTTTTTGGTAAGAAGATTTTTTCAAAGCAGATCCGGACCACATCCAGACGATGGACGACAAAGAGAAGACCGCCACAGAAGCAAGCTATGCAGAATCAACTTCTGATGATCTTCTTCAACAAACTACACGATTGGAACCTCGCAGACAGATAAGTCTATTCTGTGATGACATCAAGAAAACCACAAGCTTCAAGCCACAGAGGGAAGGAGCAGAGCATGCGTTTTCCACAAGCAGAGCGTATGTGGACACCAGCCATGAGAGCAGCACCAACAATGTCACCATGCAACAGCGGAGGTGACGAAATCGACACCTGGTCAAACACCAAGAGACTTTGACACAGCAGGACACCAGACCACAGAGGACCCAAGGAGACACACAGATAGCTTGCCATATCTGTTCCATTTCCAGTCAAAGGTTTTACTCTTGCTGGGACAGAAAGACATGCTGCGTTTGAGAGCCACTAAATAGTGGAACCACTAGCCGAGTGGAGCTCGCTGTCAGAGACATAACTGTCAGAGACATAACCAAATGGACCCGTACGCCAAGTGAAGATGGAGGAAAGAGCCATGAAGACTGGAAAACTATATTCGATAACTAATGTGTAAAATATTTGTTCGTACTGCCTAATCTCTGGTATATCAACGTCTAGAAGGGTGAGAATCAATTAAGGTGTGAGTCCTTCCATTTATGGAAAATAACTGTACTTAATCGTGCATAGAGGTGTGAGTCCTTCCATTTATGGAAAATAACTGTACTTAATCGTGCATAGAGGTGTGAGTCCATCCTTTTATGGAAAATAACTGTACAGGAACTGTACATAGTCCGTGGAAGACGGAGAGTGAATCAAAATCAATCCGTGAAAGGCGGTCCGAATTGGTAAATGAATCTGTATGGAGCCCTCAGCCTTGAGAAACAGAGATTTAAGGTACAAACAGAGATAGATTTGACATTATACTAAATGTTATACAAAATTGAGCGAGAAGCTCTCAAAACTCTCAAACCTAAACAAGTAGATCTACTTTGGATATTATTATTAGGTTAACGGCAGAGTCAGTGATGCCTTCTGTGTCAGGCAATTATGCATCAGTTATAAGTCGCACGTCCTGTCTCCTGATATTTTTGTCTGATTGATCATACAGTAAATGGTTGAGAAAATAGATAGCTTTGTCATTCTAAAAATCTCCTGTCTGTTGTACATGAATATGATTATTCATGTACAAAAACAAAAAACTCTGGAATGTAATGGTTATTTTGAGAATGCCAACCTGTTCTAAATCACATATGTATCTATATGTATTTTGGCCCTAGAATGGTAGCCACACAGCAGGGTCCTTTTCACAGCTTCTGTTCCTGTCATTCAACAACTGATACAACGGTCTATTTCCACATTATTCTCTGTGTCAGTACTATACATGGTCATTGCTAATTTAACCAGTCAGCTCTATGGTACTGTTACTTAGTATAGCCTGTTTATATTTATCTACATTTAGGGGAGAGATCTTTGTGTATAAAAGGTGTCACATATGACACTTCAGGAGGCTTGTGCCCCGAATGGGCTGTTGGTCAGGCCAGGAGGCCTGGCTCTACCGATCTGTGTATGCTGTCTCTCTGCTGAAACTCTTCCTAATAAATGAGCTACAACTTCATCCGAATGGAATATTATTATTAATAATATTGCTATAACATTACTTAGAACAATAGGCAGCACCCACCTGTTTTACATAATGTTAATCTATGTTTCAGAGCAGTTTAGCTACTGATGCAGTGCTTCTAATGACATTAATGATGAGATATTTGTCCAAAGAAACGTGTCAGAATTATTATATTCAACTACAATAAAATCACTCAAATGTACAAATGACTTTACAAAAATCCATCTCAGTTGAATATAACAACATGTGTGTCGTTTCTGATACTTTAGAACAAACCTGTTAAAAATAAATGAGACAGGTGACAATGTCTTTCTCCAGTCAGCCTCATAGTTATATAAGAACTAGAGAACGGACCCCACCTATTTATTTACATTAAGTTGCTCACCCAGCGCATTCATTATTTGGAGCCTATTTGGAGCCCAAATGCAGCCGATTGGAGCACCAGGCAGGCGCAGTACCAGGCAGGTGCACTAGGGTTTCAGGCAATAGAAGCATGCACAGAAACGTCCTAAATGCAGAAGTCTTGCAATTCCAGATTTGGCTGAATCAAGGAACTTAGATAAGAAGGAAAGGACGCAGGGCACGCACCATGAGGCTCATGGGTGGCAAACACAGGAAATTAGATGAAATACATAGCAGTGAATGAGAGCCGGCTGGACCAGCTTATGAACAAGCACTATTTCACTAGTGGGAAAGTCGCACTATGTAGTGTTACTGAGATACCTGGAGTTCAACCCAGGGAATATTTGTCCATTCTGGCTCAAATAAAAACATTTCACTCATCAAAATAACATCCTCGGTGCTCAGGTGGTGCAGTGGTAAAGTCCCTGTGAATCCACCATGGTGCTCAGGTGGTGCAGTGGTAAAGTCCCTGTGAGTCCACCGTGGTGCTCAGGTGGTGCAGTGGTAAAGTCTCTGTGAATCCACCGTGGTGCTCAGGTGGTGCAGTGGTAAAGTGGTGCATCCGGCTTTGACAGGCGTCTAGGTGAACACAATTGTTTGGGGGAGGAAAGCTGGGAGGGGAGGGTGTCTCTGCATGTATTCCTATAGGCTGGGGGGAGTGTCAGTAGGGAGTGTTGGGCGGGAGGAGTAGGACGAAGGCCCAGCGTCCTCTCCGTGGGGGCTCCTCACTGGCAGGTGAGTCAGTAGGATATGACAGCAGTGACAACACAGAAATGTGTGAGAGGAGGAATTAATTGGGGAGAAAAAGGGTTAAAAATAATTGCCTACTCTGAGTTTAGGAAACAATAAAGAAATAAAATAATCTCCTCAAAATAAACATAAATACACAAACAACATAAACGTAAACAGTGAGGTTATCACATAAGCCCCCCTAGGGTTTCCTACGTAACACAGGGACTTAGGTAGGGTTTCCTACCTCACCGGCACAAAAACTAAAATCTTACACTTTCCCTTTGAAAGAATGAACATGTCCTGTATATGTACACAAAAAAATGTTCAAATAAATCAAATCAAATCAAATATATTTTCTTTCATGTTTGGAATTTTCTTCATATATTTTGGTTGGAGATGTTACTCTCCAAATATAATTTCAGAGCATGTTGTCCAACTGTTCAACTTTTAACAATACATAAAAAATACATAGTGGAAGTTCAGGTGGATAAACAACACCTTATGTCTTGTACCTTCAGGGTGGTCATGCTGGATGGTGTTACGGTAGCTTAAATGGCAAGTCTGGGTATTTCCCCTCCAACTATGTCAAAGAAGTAGAGGCAACGGGAGCTGTGACAGGTAAGACTCACAAGCTGTCTGGGCTTCATTTAACAAGCTAAACCATGAAATTATTTTTTTCATATTTATTTGTGTTCTTTTGGGCTCCCCTGCGTCCATTCTACCCCCAATAAAAAAAATCAAATAAATAAACAAACAAACAAGCAAACAAATCTGAACACTCTGCCTGTCACTTTTCTGAGAATGTGTCTCTGAAAAGGGAATTTAATTTGCTACTGGCCAACCACAGCGGGCCTTGGCTTTAGGCTTACAAAAGAACATGTTTTCCGATCCGCCATTTTGTTAATTAGGGCCAGAGCACTGCACCTTCGCAAAGTGCTATTGTAATTACAAAGAATAGCTTTTTTGAGGGCCTAAACATACTCAAAAAGTTAAGCAACTTTGCACACACATTACAGGTGGCAAGAATATATAAATTTTAATGGTCTCAAAAAGAGCCGTGGCCTAATGGCTCAATAGCGCCACCTACAAAATTTCAACGTTGAAGCCCCACAATACGGTTTCGCCTACATGTATAAAAATTGCTACCCACCAGTACCAAAATGGCTGACAGGAGGTCAGCCATTTTGAATTTATTGTGGTGTTTGAGAACCAATGTTTCCTTTTTTTTTAAATACAGAACAAAGTGTGTCCCGTATCAGTTCAATACGGGACGCCTCTTTCAGTTTCCAATTACGGGATGATTCCGTATTTTACGGGACAGGTGGTAACCCTACCCGTGTGTGTGTGTGTGTGTGTGTGTGTGTGTGTGTGTGTGTGTGTGTGTGTGTGTGTGTGTGTGTGTGTGTGTGTGTGTGTGTGTGTGTGTGTGTGCGCGTGCGTGCGTGCGTGTGCATGTCTTTAAGTGGCATTTAAGTGGCATGGCAATATGTGTCTCCTGTTTGTGTTTGATTAGTGGAAATGGTTGCATGTTTGTGTTGCAATCAGCCACAGCTGTTGAGGCCTTGCTCATACAAACACTCTTGGTCACTTGTTGGAGTGGCTGGCACCGCTCAAAAAGCACCTTAGCCTAAAAAAAATTGCAACAAAAGGTTTCTCAACTGTTTTTAGGTTTCCTTAATAACTTACTAAAAGTTTACCAAAGTCTGACCACTAGAAAGGTGTGATTTTCACGCTGGCGTCCAAGATGGACAAACATGCATTAAATGACCCTAACTCCTTCATTATACTAGACAAGTAATGTTTGTGTCAAAGCCTCCATTGGACCTGTCCAAAACATGTCCAATACATGTCCATACATGTCCAATACATGTCCAGATGCAATTACATCATTGTGAAATCCAATATTTTGTGTGTTTTCTATTAAAACCCACTGAGTCACCCGTTCCAAGTTAACTAAGTTACTATGTATTATACCACCCAGTTTACATTAGTTCTTTTACTTGAATAAAGGCTTCATGATATTTAGAAAAACAGCTAAACAAAACACAATTAATTGTCCAGTTTTCAACATTTCAGAAGGTGGTGGTAGAGATTATTGGCATTCAATAGATATTATGTTTGCATTATTGAAACGTTGTGGATCAAATTTAGCTCAAACTAAACATATCTTTGACTATACACCCCCCCCCCCTTCCATTGTGTCACATCTAGGCCTGTCACAATTATTACATCATTGTCTAATTGCAATTATTTGAGATAATCGTCATAATCTTTTCCATGTTGAAAAATGTTCACACATTTTCAAATATAAAAAAGCAGAAATAGCAGATCTACAAGCTTACAACGTGTTGTAAGCTTGTAGATCAGCTATTTCTGCTATTTTCAAATGTATAAAATGATTAAATATGTCAATAATGTCCGTATATGTAAGTTATTTGTCATATCTGGCCTGTGCAATTTTTGATTATTTTTGATAAAAGGCAAACATACATTTATTTTGTATTCATATTTTCCAATTCATATGTTCATCATTCAAATGTAAATATGTTTAAATGAACACTAATAGTTTCATATGTCACTAATTATTTTATTTACTCCAACAGGTGACTTTAAACTGACCTCTAAAGGCTATGCTGAGGTTGAGGAAGGTGGTAATGTCACCCTCCCCTGTCACCTCCCTCCTGGGACCAACGCGGTTTCCATGACAATCAGGTGGTTTAAGATGACAGAGTGCATTTACGTGTATAAGAAAGGTCAGGTGATAGAGGGGAGGGGCTATGAGGGCAGACTGTCCCTGGACGCCCAGGAGCTGAAGAAAGGCAATGTGTCTCTGATACTGAAAGACTACAATAAAGAGACAGATGGAGTATGTTACATCTGTCAGGTCCAACATGGAGGACAGGAGGTGGAGGTTGCTGTGGCAGTAAACGGGGGTAAGTGTTGTACTGTCACAGTGCATTATTATTAACCTTGACATGTACAATGATGTGATCATGTTAATCTCTTCATGTATTAATAACATTGTGCTTTCATATAATGTCTAGAATTGTTTACAGCAGTGGTTCTCAACCAGTGGTCTGGGGACCACCAGTGGTCCTTGGACCTGGGGGCGGGGGGACCAGGGGGTCCCTAGCTAAATCAGTTAACATAGCGTCACAATCATTTCAACCACTTAGCTTTGGCTATTTTTGAAAAATCATGAAAATGTGTGCAAATCTTTGAATATATATATATTTTGTTTTTAAAGCACAGTTTTCATTCAAATATTTGTTTCTGGGGGGCCCTGGCACAAAACACTTTCATATGGGGGTCCGCAGCCAAATGTATCAATTTAGGGGTCCTTGGAAAACATGAAAACCACTGGTTTACAGTAATCTGAGTCTTCATTATGTTTCATAACGTGGCTGTTGAGCAGAAACCTTGTATCTCCATATTTAATCTTTATATGTTTTGTCATAAATCAATGTCCTACTTTATACTTTGTGGTATGACAGTGTAACACAAAGGTACGTAAATAATCCATCTACAAAGAGAAATTTGCTCTCTCTGTGACTCAAACTAGTGAAAATAGCCGATCTACAAGCTCACAATGCATCACGATGCTGCGTGTTGTGAGCTTGTAGATCAGCTATTTTCAAACGTGTTCTTTTTTACTCTAGAAAGTATTTGATTACTTTTTATCATGACATTATTTAAAAAAAATGTTTGAAATGTCTTTAATTTCTTAATTATTATTATTATTTTTTTATCTTTTGAAATAATAAGGTAAAGAATGGTAGGAAACAAAAATAAAAGAGATATTAAAAAAAAAAAGAACAGAGGTTTACTCGTGACCCATAAGCATTGGTCCGTGACCCAAAGATGGGTCCAGGCCCACTGTTTGGGAAACACTGGTCTAGATCAGTGGTTCTAAAAACTGGGGTTCGGGGACCCCAAGGGGTCCTTGGGGGGTCCCAGGGGGTCCCCAGTAAAATGTGTTGAAACAGAATCACAATCATTTTAACCAAACATTTTCAGATGGGGGTCCGCGGCTAATACATCAATTTGGGGGTCCTCGACATGACAAAGTTTGAGAACCACTGGTCTAGATGACAACAAATACATTCATCACAGAATGGCCCACAACAGTGGTTCTCAAAGTGGGTCCCAGGGACCCCCAGGGGTCCTTGAGGAAGTTCCAGGGGGTCCCCAGCTAAATTATTGATAGTTAGGAACCAAATAGACCCTTACTGGACTGTAACTCTGAGAGTGTACACATGGAACCAAATGGACCCTTATGGGTCCATTTGGTTCCATTTGTACTAAATATCAGAAGGAAAGAAGCTCACAGCAAGTCATTTACATGGCAACATCGCTGTTTTTGATTGGCAGTGGTGAAAAAAGTACTCAGATTTTGTACTTAAGTAAAAGTATCAATACCAGTATCAATACCACAATGTAGAAATACTCTGTTACAAGTAAAAGTCCGGAATTATGAAAATGTACTTAAAGTACCAAAAGTAGAAAGTACTGCTTATGCAGAGTGTCCCATTTCACAAGTTTTCAAATGTATAAAATAAATATAAATCTTTTGAAAATAGCAGATCTACAAGCTCACAATGCGTCGCATCGCGATGCATTGTGAGCTTGTAGATCTGAAGTGTGTTTTGTGGTAATAAAATCAAAATCTACAAAGTCACTAGTAAGTTTTCAAATAATTGTAGTGGAGAATGAGAAGACTAATTTCCAGTGGTAGAAAGTAACTAAGTTCATGTACTCAAGTACTATACTTAAGTACAATTTCTACTTTAGTTGGGTATTTCCAATACTACTACTTCTACTCCACTACATCTCAGGGGCAAATATCGTCCTTCTACTCCACTACAATTATCTAAAAACCTTAATTACCATACTAGTTACTTTATAGATTTAGATTATTATTACAAAAAAAATACATTAACCACTTCAGCCCTGTATACATTTCAGCCATTTGAAAATAGCTGATCTACAGAAAATAGATCTGCTATTTTCCAAAGATTTTTATACATTTGAAAATTTGAAATGGGACATTCTGTATAATGAGTACTTTTACTTTTGGTACTTTAAGTACATTTTGATGCCAATACTTTTATACTTTTACTCAAGTACATTTTGAATTCAGGACTTTTACTTGTAACAGAGTATTTGTATATTGCAGTATTACATTACTTTTACTTAAGACAAGATAGTGTCCACAAGATATAAATGATATGGACTGAATAGAAACAGTAGATAATCTATCAATGGGCTCAATTGAGTCAGCAGATTCATTTAAATGATGTGATTTTATGTCACTTTTAACAATGTGTTAATGATGAGTCATATTTCTCTATGTGAAGTATCAGTTTTCTAATCATGAATGTGTTTTATCTTTTCATGAATTATGAACATGAATGGGAACAGGATGGCCTGATGGTGAGTATCACATCTATTTTACTTCATGTCCTCATGTGTTTTCTGATTTACATCAAGTTCTCACAATAACAGAACAAATGAATGCATGGTAATATCTCCACAGTGAATAGAAACTTAATTGGCTCACCCCCCCCCCCCCTGCAATTAACTTTTTCATCCACGGCACCAGAATTACATTGTTACCGTATATTCATATTATGGTATGTAATTATGTATTGTTCCCCCTAAGATACAGTATGTCACAAGGAACACTTTGCATTATAGGACAGATTGAAAATAACTTTATACTTGACGCATAAAGATCACATGTTTGAATTAAAACTACAGTGATGAAGATTTCCATCGCTGTTCTTTATTATTCTATTGAGATCCAAGAGACGAGATCTGTTTATTTTAACCCTTTAAGACCGGGAACGCATTTGTGTGTCATTTTAACATTTCTTTAGCTATTCAAAAATAGCAGATCTACAAGCTCATGAGCTTGTAGATCTTCTAGTTTTGAAAATAATTGTGCAAATCTTTGAATATATATATATATTTTTAAAGCAAACATTTTTAACTCAAATCTTTGCTTCTGGGGGATCCTACAAATGTCTTCTAAATCCTAACAGTTTTTTGAGAAAACCTTTGTTGCTATAATATCAGTGGTTCTCAAACCCCCAAAATCATATAAATTTGGCCGCCGACCCCCATCTCAAATTATTGAGTCCCAGGGACCCCCAGATTCCTAGAAGCAGATTCCCATCTGAGTTACAAAAGTTTGATTTAAAAAAATATGTATATTAAAAGATTTGCACAAGTTTTCACAAATTTCCAAAAATTGCAGATCTAAGCTCGTAGCGCGGCGCTCGGTGCCACGCTACGAGCTTAGATCTGCTATTTTGAATAGCCAAAGAAATCTAAAATTACACAGATTCGTTCCCGGCTTTATTGGGTTAAATAAACTATGTTGTGTTCAAATAGTGCTTTAACTACTTAAACCCTATATACAGTACTTCATTGAGTGGGGCCCCACAGGGTTCTTTACTTGGTCCCCTAATTCTTTCCCTCTATACCAAATCTCTTCACCAACAATAGCAGATCTACAAGCTCACATGTCGGTGCAAACAAAAAAAAAGTTTTAAACACATTTTCTCTTCTGGGGGTCCCTGGTGCAAAACATTTTCAGATGGGGGTCCGCGGCTAAATACATTAATTTGGGGGTCCTTGACATGACAAAGTTTGAGAACCACTGGTCTAGATGACAACAAATACATTCATCACAGAATGGCCCACAACAGTGGTTCTCAAAGTGGGTCCCAGGGACCCCCAGGGGTCCTTGAGGGGGTTACAGGGGGTCCCCAGCTAAATTATTGATAGTTAGGAACCAAATGGACCCCTGCTGGACTATAACTCTGAGAGTGTACGTACAAAATATCAGAAGGAAAGAAGCTCACAGCAAGTCATTTACTTGGCATCATCTCTGTTTTTGATTGGCAGTGGTGGAGAAAGTACTCAGATTTTGTACTTAAGTCAAAGTATCAATACCAGAATCAATACCACAATGTAGAAATACACTGTTACAAGTAATGGTCCGGAATTATGAAAATGTACTTAAAGTACCAAACGTAGAAAGTACTCCTTATGCAGAGTTTCCCATTTCACAAGTTTTCAAATATATAAAATATATATAAATCTTTTGAAAATAGCAGATCTACAAGCTCACAATGTGTCGCATGATCGCGATGCGACATATTGTACTATGTACATTGTACTATATACTATACATAAGTACAATTTTGAGGTATTTCTACTTTAGTTGAGTATTTCCAATACTACTACTTCTACTCCACTACATCTCAGGGGCAAATATTATTATATAATATTATGTAATATTGTCCTTCTACTCCACTACAATTATCTTAAAACCTTAATTCCCATACTAGTTACTTTATAGATTTAGATCATTATTACAAAACATACATTAACCACTTCAGCCCTGTATACATTTCAGCCATTTGAAAATAGCCGATCTACAAGCTCACAATGTGTCGCAATGCAACACATTGTGAGCTAGTAGATCTGCTATTTTCAAAAGATTTGTATACATTTGAAAACTTGAAATGGGACATTCTGCACAAAGAGTACTTTTACTTTTGGTACTTTAAGTACATTTTGATGCCAATACTTTTATACTTTTACTCAAGTACATTTTGAATTCCAGACTTTTACTTGTAACAGAGTATTTCCATATTGCAGTATTGATACTTTTACTTAAGACAAGATAGTGTCCACAAGATATAAATGATATGGACTGAATAGAAGCAGTAGATAATCTATCAATGAGCTCAATTGAGTCAGCAGATTCATTTAAATGATGTGATTTTATGTCACTTTTAACAATGTGTAAATGATTAGTCATAGTTCTGTATGTGAAGTATCAGTTTTCTAATCATGAATGTGTTTTCTTTTCATGAATTATGAACATGAATGGGAACAGGATGGGCTGGTGAGTATCACATCTATTTTACTTCATGTCCTCTCATGTGTTTTCTGATTTACATCAAGTTCTCACAATAACAGAACAAATGAATGCATGGTAATATCTCCACAGTGAATAGAAACTTAATTGGCTCACCCCCCCTGCAATTAACCTTTTCATCCACGGCACCAGAATTACATTGTTACCGTATATTCATATTATGGTATGTAATTATGTATTGTTCCCCCTAAGATACAGTACGTCAGTATGAACTACCACGCTAATAACAAAAAGAAACTCACGATGATTTTAAGAGATTGTATGATTTGAAGATCGAAAAACAACAGAAAAAGAAAACACAGCTCACGGTAACTAAAGCTCCACTGGCTAAGAGAAACGATCCACAGATCGTATAAAACAATTAAAAGAACGCTTTTTGAAACGCTTCCGTCTTCCGGTGAAAACGAATGGAATTCTGGGTAACGCAGTAATAGACGAACGGCCTGCAGTGACGGTAATGACCAGCAGAGGCTGCTAAAAATCGTTTTTTTGAAATCTGCACTGTACAACTTTAATTATTTTATAAGATTTTCAAAAACGCTAACCAAAAATGAATATTCAAATATCTTTAAGAATAATTGAATTACTACAAATATAAGCTTTTAAGAAATAGTGAAAATAGCAGATCTACAAGCTCACAAAGTGTTGCACTGTTATGCATTGTGAGCTTGTAGATCTGCTAATCTCACTATTTTCTCATTTGGGTCTCAAGCCAAACATTTTGCGAACCATCGGTCTAATGCATACTACACTGGGGGTCCTCAAGTAAAAGAAAACACATACACATGCATTAAAACAACATTAATGCTGTCTTCATATCCTGATGATATCTTAACTTAAACCCCATATGGGTAACCGGAGTCCCTCAGGGCTCAATTCTAGTGTATTTTCTGTTTTCTGTTATTGTGGGGAAAGCTTTCGCTGAAAATAGCCGATCGACAAGCTCACAATGCGACGCAACGCGTCGCATTGTGAGCTGGGGTTTAAGTGGTTAAAGTAATATTACCAAACTAATTGTACTTGTTTTAATAATTCAAAATAATGACCCAAGGTATCAGGTTAACTCAATGCTTGTGGTTGAGCATTGTGAGGAGAGTGACATCATCATAATACACAGGAAGCAGTAATTCAGCTCATATTAACATTAATATTTACAATAATAGGTTTATGATTATCTGATGTGTTCATATTATTTTAAAGCTGCCTGTTCTTCATCATGTACATGTATGCAAGAGTTGAATGTGATTTAATATCAAATGTATTGTCCAGTCAGTATGACATGTTAATCTGATGAAGAGTTGTTATCAAAACACATCTTAACTGTTTTTATGTAGTTAAAGGTGGAGCTGAACGGTACCTCAGAGCTGAGACAGCAGAGTATAAGATTGAAAGAAAGGAATCAGTTCATCAGCTTGGTAAGTATGAGAGGTGATAACAAATAGAAACTAACTGTATGTTAACTTTAACCTTTATTATACTGTCTTTATTATCAGTCAGTCACAGTTATGAGTGTGTGTGTGTGTGTGTGTGTGTGTGTGTGTGTGTGTGTGTGTGTGTGTGTGTGTGTGTGTGTGTGTGTGTGTGTGTGTGTGTGTGTGTGTGTGTGTGTGTGTGTGTGCAGCAGACCATAGAAGATACACTCTTGTCCTTTGCTCAATAATGTAGCCTAAATTAAAATTCAAGACATTCTCATAATGACATTAATGTTTATCCTACTTGATGAGACGTCCATTACAGTCCAGCTCCTCAGACAAAGCTAGTATTATAGTAATCCATGGAAGCTGACAGGAACAACACTTTAAATCCCTTTGTGTAAAACCACATAAATATACTGGAGTTTAGCATTAGTAGTTCCCTTAGCATTAGCAATGACATGAGGTATTTTTTTTTGCCTTGAAGTACAGTAATTGAAGGCAGAGAGTTGACAAAGGTTTTGTTTTTTTGCCTTGAAAATAATGAAGGCAGACACAATTATGATGTCTGTTTTGCATAGCTCAACTCACTCAAGGACCCCTAAATGTATTTGACTGCAGACCCCCATCTGAAAAAGATGTTGTGGCATCCAGGGACCCCCCATACAAGATTTGTGTTATTATAAAGTTTCGAGGATTCCATTTTCAACTTTTTTCAAGATTACTTTGAAAATATGAGATCTACACGCTCTATCTATCTATCTATCTATCTATTAGGGGTGTGCCGATATATCGTCCCGCGATATATCGCGATACGTTTTCGCGACGATATGTATCGTTTTGGAAAAAAAATATATTGTTTTTGAAAAAAAAAAAAAAAAAAAACTTTTTTATTTTTACAATCATAATAATCAGGCATGCAAACGGGCCCGAAGTGAAAAGAGTGACAACATGTTTTTTTTTCGGGTCAGGTGTCACACTATTTGGATTCAAAACGGCTATTGTAGCTGAAAAGCTACAAGTTTGCATGTCTGAATAATGCAAAAACAGAATTATTTGTTTGCATTTTCTTTTTTTCTCCCCCATATATTTTCATAATAAAAAAAGTGCGTATCGTATCGTATCGAAATCGTATCGAAGTTGTGAGCCAAATATCGTATCGTATCGTTTGGTGAAATTAGTGTATCGGCACACCCCTACTATCTATCTCTATAATCTAAAATACAGCAAACAATAAAAACAGCAAACTGGAGAGTTAGATGGAAGTTAAAATATCTCCACACCCCAGTGGTGGAAAAAAGTAAACTAGTAAAAGTAATGTAGAAGTACTCCGTTACAAGTGAAAGTCCGGAATTCAAAACATAGACTGTATAAATGAGATGGACAAAGCCACTCCGCTGCTTTCTACAGACCGAAAATGAAGCCGATTGTACCACGACTGTAGGTCCGCCATCTTTCAAATTTCGCGTCAGAATGAGACCAGACCATTATTGGTTGGGTAGCTTGTTAATCAAGAGCGGGGGGGCGGGGAATGAATGCTATTGGTTGTGTAGCTTGTCAATCAAATCATCCCGCCCCTCCTAGAGAATAGCCTACTTTATCGTCAATTTTAAAATAAATAGGACCATAATTTAGCAAAACGCATATCCTGATGATTGAAAGGAGACTTTAAACTAGCGACTGGAATTTTTATTACAGTAAGAAAATCTAGTCTAAAGTTTGTCAAAAAACCCAGTCTCTTGTGTTAAAATAAATTCTTTCTGACACCGCAGGTCGGCGCAGGGTAAAACAGCGCCACTTTGGCCATTTTGACGGCCTCATCGTAAATATCTAAGACTTGCCCCTTGATTCAAAATTGACTTGAGTAAAAGTACAAAAGTATCGGCATCAAAATATACATAAAGTACCAAAAGTATTAAGTACTCATTCTGCAGAATGTCCCATTTTACAAGTTTTCAAATGTATAAAATTTTTAACAATCTTTTGAAAATAGCCGATCTACAAGCTCACAATGCGCCGCGATGCGACGCATTGTGAGCTTGTAGATCTGCTATTTTCAAATGGCCGAAATTATAGGGCTGAAATGGTTAATGTATGTTTTGTAATAATAATCAAAATCTACAAAGTAACTAGTAACTAAAGTTTTCAAATAATTGTAGTGGAGTAAAAGTGCAATATTTGCCTGAGATGTAGTGGAATAGAGGTAAGAGTACTGACAATTGGAAATACTCCAATTAAGTAAAATGACACAGGACAAAACATAGTCAGATCACCCGTACTCCTACTCACAGCTGTTACTGCTATATGACTATATACTACTAGACCATACCCGTCGGCGCAGCGCATCCGTGGGGGGATATGCGCACATGATCTGGCAACCCGGGAGGCAGTTCGTCCCATAGCTGGGCAGGCCCGTAACCATGGCGACAGTGTTTGACAGAAAAACGCTAATAAGAAGCTGAGATTTGATGAAATGGAAAAACGGGCTTCACAGTTGCGTTCAGATGGTAATGGTCAATGGCTGTGTGCAAAATCAGAGCAATTGGTCCAGCCAGTGAGGAGAACCGGGTGTCTTCACTCACGTACTCACCACCACTACAGAGGTTACTAGAATTATAGTATGATATACTATATGACTATATGACTATATACTATATACTATATGAATATGACTATATACTATATGACTATATACTACATGACTATATGTCACGCTGGACAGAGTGCCGTTTCAAGTCAGGAATTCACCTGCGAGACAGAGTATATGACTCTGCTGCTGTGTGTGTGTGTGTGTGTGTGTGTGTGTGTGTGTGTGTGTGTGTGTGTGTGTGTGTGTGTGTGTGTGTGTGTGTGTGTGTGTGTGTGTGTATGTGTGTGTATGTGTGTGTGTGTGTGTGTGTGTGTGTGTGCGTGTGCGTGTGTGCGCGCGTGTGTGTGTGTGTGTGTGTGTGTGTGTGTGTGTGTGTGTGTGTGTGTGTGTGTGTGTGTGTGTGTGTGTGTGTGGTTCCATGAAAAGTGATAAAAGCAGATCTACAATCTCAAAACACTTCGCATCCTGGAGCGTTGTGAGCTTGTAGATCAGCTATTTTCACTAGTTTGGGTCTCGAGCCAAAAGGTTTGGGAAACGTATGTGCGTGTGCGTGTGCGCGTGTGTGTGCGTGCATTGTGTGCATATGTATTTGCAGTCCTAATATGCAAAGTGTCATGAGCCAGTGTTCGTGGTAAATTGACATGTTTTAAAAATACAATATCATGCCGAATACAAGTGAAAGAGATACGGACACAATATGATTAACTGAGAATGTTGTCTATGGATTCTAAAGTTACACATCTATATTTTATATATGTTCTCTAATAGAAACAGCACTGGGTGTGAGACAAATGACCCAGGATCACAGACAACAGTTCATGAAAATGACCCAGGATCACAGACAGCTGTTCCTGGAAATGACCCAGGGTCACAGACAGCTGTTTGTGGAAATGACCCAGGATCACAGACAGCTGTTTGTGGAAATGACCCAGGATCACAGACAGTTGTTCCTGGAAATGACCCAGGGTCACAGACAGCTGTTTGTGGAAATGACCCAGGATCACAGACAGCTGTTTGTGGAAATGACCCAGGGTCAGAGAGAGCAGTTCCTGAAAATGACCCAGGATCCGAGTCTGTTCCTGGATATGACCCAAAACATGAGAGAGCAAGAGAAAGATCTGCAGAACACCGTGAAAAAGATGGAGCTGAGCAACAAAAAACAAGATAAACTGAACCAGGACCTGCAGGAACAGAGAACCCAAGTAGAGAAGCTCACTGTTCAACTGGAAGAAAGAGAGACTGAACTGAAAAACAAGATAGAGAGAGAGAAGAAAATAGAGGAGAAAGACCAACTACTGAAGATGAGGAAGAAGGAATTGGATGGTGTCATCACAGAAAACACACAACTTGGTGAGAATTAGATCTTTACAAACATTGTTTCACTAGATGACTTTTCTCTTGATGATTGGCCAAAATGTAGTCGGCTAGTATGCCTTACAAAATATAATAATATTCAGATTCAAATACACACAATACACAATTACACTTGAAATGAATACACCACCGGCTAATTATAATGTTATGGACAAGTAAATCAAATAAACACACTATAATGACTATACATAAAGAATAATGCAGCAGCATAAACACACAGGACATCTGCAGCACACCAGTTTTTGATGAATAAAAATAAACACCCGTGTAAGGATAAGGATAATTCCTTTTAACAGGTCGTTCATGAAAGTCCTTGCGGTCTTGTTTCCAATGAGAACCTGTGAGCAATTAGGGGTTAAGAGTCTTGCTCAGGGACAAGTTTCATTTCATCGACACATATGCTGGCCCGGCCTGGAATCGAACCTGGGGCAACCAGGGCCTCTGGCTCCCCAGGCGGGCTCCCTAACCACGGGCTCCCTAACCACTCAGCTATGGCCGCCCTTTGACCAAGTGACCTTCATTACAGATCTGAAGATAGCCACTAGGCTGAAACCTTAATATACAGATGTGCCACTTCAAAACTTCACATGTCCTGCCATCGCCAAGACAGTACATTTTCAGGGGATTCCCAGGGCAATAAGAGGGACAAAGAAGGGCATTTAAAATGCTGAATTATTTTGATGATCACTGCTTTTATGATGCTAATTAATTTGAGCAACTGGTCAAATCACCTTTCGCCTCATAATGAGTCCTTCTTAAACACACATTCTTTTGTTCTCATGTATATGGATGTCTGTTGAAGGGAAAAACGGGGGTGTGTAGTGACAACTTCTTTTCAGGGGCAAAACAGTGCATTTTAAGGGCAGAAAAGGGAGGAAAAAAATGCATTTTCAGGGGACTTTCAGGGAAAGAACAGTAACGTGTGAAGTTTTGAAGTGGCACATCTGTATATATATATATTATCAATGTTATTATTACACAATTATACCACAAATAATAAAACCAACCCCCATCTTGTCTTCAAGGTTCTTCCATGACTCAGCACATTTTGACAAAGATAAAGAGCGAGGAAGCTGAGAAATGTCTGACGACTGTGAGGTGTGAGTTCATTGACAGAGTCTCAGTGACCATCCTGAATTCTCTAATGGACAGACTTTTCAATAAGAAAGTAATCAATGATAAAGAAATGGAGTCAGTTATAGGGGAAATACTCAGGGCAGACAAAGCACGGGGAATTATTGACATGGTGAGGAGAAAGGGAAACAATGCAAGTTCAGAAATGATTGACATGCTTCTACAGCTGGACTCTAAGCTCAGTGAACACCTGCATGAATATTACAGCAACTACCAGAAGACAGAAGACCAGGCCAAAGAGATGATTCAGAGGGACAGTGAGGATAGGAAACACAAGGAAGAGCAGGAGATGAGGGAGAGGTTTGAGAAGGAGCTTGAGGAATCTCAGAGGGAGAAAGCGGAAACCATCCAAGAGCTTAAGGCAAACATCAGTGACCTTAAGTATAAACTGGCTAAACTAGAGAAACAAATGAGGGAGGAGAGGGATGAAGTGAAGAAAAGAGAGCTGGAACAAGAGCTGAGGAATAAGTCTGAGAGAAAAGAGGAGATGGAGAGAAATCTGGAAAAGTTTAAAGAGGAGAGAGAGAACGAGAAGAGAGAGATGGAGGAGAGACAAAGACAGGAAATAGAGAGAGAGATCTATAAAGGAGACGCCAGGGCAGAAGCAGAGAGACACCTGATGAAGATAATCTTGCCTGAGATCTTCAGCGACATCATGACCTCAAAGACAAATATGCAGAGAGAGATTGAGAGACAACTAGAGGAGAAGAACAGAGAGATGAAAGAGAAGATGCAGAGAGAGTTTGAGAGACAACCGGAGGAAAATAACAGAGAGATGAAAGAGAAGATGCAGAGTGAGTTTGAGAGACAACTAGAGGAGAAGAACAGAGAGATGAAAGAGTTAGAGGAAAGACACAAACTTTCACGTTCAGTGTTGAAGGAAGAGATGCTGAACTTATGTTCAGAAATGAACTACAAGATATCTACTTGGTAACATGAGTATAATGTGTAACATATGTGCAACTTAAAAAACAAAATGTAATTCATGGGTTTACTTATTTCACACCTGAGTAAGTCATTTAATATAGTGGTGTTAATCTCTGTACAGTTAATAAGCTCATATAGAATAGCTCTAATTAGCAACGCTCACCTCTACCTTACTTTGCTCAATCTTAAATGAAACCCCAGGAATCATGCATTAAGTTTAAACAATATTTCTCTGAATGTCAAATGTAAATAGCTTCTGTAATGGTTAATTCGTGATGATTAATCTTTAGTTGTCAAATGAAAACATATGTTTAGTTATAACCAGGGACAACTTGGAAGATTTACAGTAAAATAATGAATGATATCCATTGTCTTTCAGGAAGTTGAGATCAGAACTCATAGTAATTAATGATGTAAAGATCACTGGTCACAAAGGTTTTGCCTATATGCTGTACAGATGATATGAAGATTGATGTAATGTTATTAGTTGCCATGCAGTACCTGTCTTTAACATTAAACCACATGAAATATATAATAAATAAATCTACATGGACAGTGTGTCTCATGTTGCTTTGTAACTGTCTTAGTATTACTGTAGAAACTAAACACGTTCAGCAGGGACTACCATATCCCTCACGTATTAGAAGAACAATATCAGTCACCAGAACCAATGACGTGTGTTTTCATTCAATCTATCATAGTTACAATGAAGCTTCAACTTACAATGGCTTTGTATGGGAAGGGGGCGTGTCTGTTCAAATTAATATTAAATATCTAAATACCAGTGGTGTAGCTAAGTACATTTACTCAAGTACTGTACTTAAGTACAATGTTGAGGTATTTTTTACTTTACTGGAGTATTTCTAATTTGTTGTACTTTTACTTCTACTCCATGACATCACAGAGGCAAACATTGTACTTTTACTCCATTACAAATTATTTGAAAACTTTAGTTACTAGTTACTTTGTGTGTTTTGATTATTATTACAAAACATACATTAACCACTTCAGTCCTATATACATTTCGGCCATTTGAAAATGGCAGATCTACAAGCTCACAATACGTTGTGATGTGACACATTGTGAGCTTGTAGATCTGCTATTTTCAAAAGATTAGTCTACCTTTTATACATTTGAAAACTTGTGCAATGGGACAATGTACTTTTAGTACATTTTGAAACCAGTACTTTTGTACTTTTACTCAAGTACATTTTGAATTCCAGACTTTTAGGTGTAACAGTATTGCAGTAGAACATATTATGGTCTTATTGTCCTGTGTTAGTTAACCCTTTAAGACCCTTTAATGACTTATAAATCCTAACAGTATGTTGTTATATCAGTGGTGCTCAAAACATGTTCATGTCAAGGACCCCCAAAATGATCCCCCCCATCTCACAGTATGTTGTTCCAGGGACCCCCATCTCACAGTATGTTGTTCCAGGGACCCCCATCTCACAGTATGTTGTTCCAGTGACCCCCGTCTCACAATATGTTGTTCCAGGGACCCCCAGAAGCACAATATGTTGTTCCAGGGACCCCCATCTCACAATATGTTGTTCCAGGGACCCCCATCTCACAATATGTTGTTCCAGGGACCCCCATCTCACAATATGTTGTTCCAGGGAGCCCCAGAAGCACAGATCGGAGTAAAAAATTGCAAAAAAAAGGTTTGCATACATTTTCAAAAATAGCAGATGTACAAGTTCATAGCACGGCACGAAGTGACACGCTATGAGCTTGTAGACCTGATATTTTTGAATAGCCAAAGAAATGTAAAACACACACACACACACACACACACACACACACACACACACACACATTAATGTGTTCAGGAGTCTGGGCCACGTGCACTAGTTCTCTGTGGACTGACTTTCTGGGAAGATTGAAAAAAGACAAATAATCAGGGCTGCCAACTTTTAGGAAAATCTAGGAGTGAGACTTTAGTGTCATCACATGCATGAGCGCACAGTGAGGATACTGCGCGCGCGCAGAATCCACAATTTTTTCGTGGTTTTTCGCGGTTATTCCCCTTTTATTTCACCGTTTTTCGCGGTTATTCCCCTTTTATTTCCGTTTTTTATTACTTTAATTCGGTTAATTCGGTCCAAAAAAAATGTACTCCATGAAGTGTATGTGTGGCAAAAAGGAAACATTGCAGGGGGGGCTTATTTAATCTTTTAAATATATATATATATATTTTTTTTTTTGGTTATCAATTATCAACATTGGCAATCATCTTCAGTTTCAAAGTGCTTTATTTATAAAGCAGCTTAAGTAAGTTCTCACTATAAATCCCTTAAATTTGTTTCAGAGGACATAAACACTATTAGCAAATATATTCAAATATACAAATATTCAATGCCAAGTTACTACTATTCTGTAATAGATACATGAATGCTCGCTGTTAACACTGCTATATCTGATAAGCCTAACCGGCATTTGTTTATAACAGTACTTGCACTTCTATTGTAATAAAAAAAAATGAAAATGCATCTAAGGCTAAAAGCAGCTCCGAAGTGGTTGAGTTACAGGGTGATTAACATTAGAAACAGTAGAAAATCAATACAAAGCATATTGTAAGTGTACGCAGTATTGCTGTGAAACTGGGCCTGAGTGGGCCTGGCCGAGTTTGTGCGGGGCAGAAACGTGCGCGGAGTGCACACATTTTTTTTTTACATTAATTCATTATACGTGTGTGTGGGAGGAACTAGGGGGGGAATAGTTATAGTATAACCTACCTCCACAAAAATCTAGAACACACCACTGCAAAAAAAACGAGTCTACTTGGATCTGATGGATAGGGTTCTGTGCAGACTGCAGTCTGCAGAAACACTTGGACGGACCCCCTACCTCATTGGTTCTCAAAGTGGGGTCCGGGGACCCCCAGGGGTACTTGAGGGGGTTCCAGGGGGTCCCCAGCTAAATGATCAATAGCAACCAAATGGACCCTTATGGGTCTGTAACTCTGAGAGTGTCCACTCTCAGAGTTAAATTAACCATGATTTTACAATATGAATTGGGGTCCCAGAGATATAAATGCCATTAAATGGGGGTCCGTAGCCTAATGCATGTCAAACTGGGGATCATTGAAATTAAAATGGTTGTGAATCACTGCTAGAGCCGTAAAAATCGTCTCTTATCGGGGGTCCCTGGTATATCTTTTCAAATGGGGGTCCGCGGGCTAATAAGTGTCAATTTGGGGTCCCACAGCGCAAGGCGACGTCGGGCGTCTTTGAGCCCCCTCCTCCCCCCAATGCTGCCAGGTCACAACGTCGCAACCGACCCCCTTCGTGAGCGGAGTACACGACGCCGACCACCCTGTTTCTCCCAGTGTCTACAGAGCAGGACCATTCCTCTCTGCAACCAAGAGAGAGCAGGGTATATTTTTGCACATTCTGTGAGGTCAGTACAAAGTATAATGCCTGTTTTTTGTACCAATAAAATTTGTTACAAAGAACCACACCTTTGCATTATTCAAACCATGTCGACTTGAGTCCACAATGCTAGAAAAAGGATTGGTGCTCGTCCTCCTAACACTGTCGGATACAATTTTTGATGCCTACCAGCGTCTGTACTTTGTGGTATTTAACGCTTGTCATTGTGCCTATATGTCTGTTACATTTGCCACACCTTGCATCATTTAAATCCTGTCGACTTGAGTCCACAATGCTAGGAGAAGGATCGGTGCCCGTCCTCCTAACACTGTCGGATACAACATATTATGCATATCAGCGTCAGTATATTGTGGTACATAATGCTTATCATTGTGCCAATATGTCTGTCACACTTGTCACATCTTGCATTTTTCAAATCCTGTTGGAATAAACCCAAAAAGCACCTGGAAACGGGGCCGGTGCTCGGCTTTCCAAATACGGTTGGGTTACAATATAATGCCTTTCACTGTCAATATATTGTTTATATTGCCTGTCTTTGTGCTATTATAGTTGTTCTTTCACCACACCCTGCATGGTTCAGACACTATCTGAAATAAGCCCATAGTGATTGGACGGAGCCGTTTTTCTCGGCTTCCCAAACACTGAAGGGATACTAAGTATAATGCGTTTCTCCATTATTTTTATATAATGTTCGCCATTATGCCAATGTGTTTGCTACACTGAATTCATTAACTCCAGTGCAGATGGTAAAACCAGTCTCCCCCCCCCCCCCCCTTTCGGTTGGGGAAGAGACAGGGACCCCTTTTATATCTCGAGGACAGAGTCTTGGACCACTCCTCCACAGCCAAACAGAGGAGCATGTCGCACTTTCTGTAAGGTCTGTAAAGAAATACCCTGTAATTGTGGCATTACATGCGTTGAAAAGTACAAAAACTTGTCTTATTCCAACTCTGCCTGTGTACCAGGGAGAACGAGGACCACCTAATTGGCGGCCCCCCGTTCTCGACGGTCTCCCTATGAGCCCACAGCATTTGGTAAACCCGGTTCGCGGTTTTCCAAATGCGTGTGGGACAAACATACTGAATGTATTAACTCCACTGAAGGTAATATTAAAATCAGCTGTAATACCAGTACCACCCCTGCCCGCCAGAGGGCGACTTTGCTCCTCGGCACAGGGGTCACGCTTGTTTTACCAGCCGATTCTCCCATCCAGGAGAGGGCACCAAAACGCTTCTGCATCACAGGGCCCTCTCAAGATGGCCGAACGGAAGGTAGGCATGCCAACCACTTCTGTTTCCGACTCTGGCGGTATGGCACCGCCAGAGCGTGCGAGCACGTCGCTGGTTTCCATGACAACAACCAGACAGTTAGTGGAGCGAGCACATTTATTAACTCGCCCCAAACCCCTAGCTCGCTGTCTAGCGCATTGGAAAGCCTGCCACCCGTCTCCTTGGGTGCTACGCACCATACAGAAGGGTTACAAATTGCAATTTTGCGCGAAACCCCCTATGTCAGACAAAGTGATTTTCTCCAGCGCGACAGGCGCAGCGGCGATTACGTTAAGGGAAGAGGTTCTCTCTCTCCTAAACAAAGGCGCCATAAGAGAGTTATCCCCAGGTCAGAAACACCTGGGTTTTTACTCTAAATATTTTCTGGTCAAGAAAAAGGGCGGGGGGGGGGGGGGTGTACGTCCCATAATGGATCTGAGAGGTCTCAACAGATTTCTAACGAAATTCAAGTTTCGCATGCTGACGAACGAGACGCTTTTACGCACGGGGCGTAACTGGTGGACCAGTTTAGACCTGAAGGATGCGTATTTTCACATTCCCATCTACCCACCACACAGAGAATTTCTGCGCTTCGGGTTCGAGGGACGAGTGTACGAGTACACGGTTCTCCCGTTCGGGATGTCCCTGAGCCACAGTGTTTTCGTGAAGTGCACTCAGGCGGCTTAGCCCCCCTGAGGAGACAGGGAATGCGCTTGTCGACGTACATCGACGATTGGCTACTGGCAGGGGGCTCCAGCCACTTCTTGCTTCTTGCCCCCAGCCTGATAATACCTTTTGTAATGCTGGTCTATGCCATGTTCTACACGGCTTGACAAGCAAGCAAGGACCTCAATTATTCCTTTCATCTTCACTTCTCAGTTTTGTCTTTCTATTAAAACTCTAAGTTTAGCCTTCTACTACAGTATATCTCCTTGGTCTGCCTCTACATTCGGGTTCACTGTCTGCCTTGACATCTAAACCTGTGCTGCAAAGTCCCCCGTCCCCTCCTCCGTTCTCTACCCACTCCTCTTTTGTGTCTGTCTCTCCTTTTCTCTCTAGTAAAACAGAATTCACCTCTTATTGATCTTGGAGCAAAAGCAATCCTTTATGGATTAAATGTGATCCCAACGTAACACAGTGTAAGACAGTGAATGATAGAACGGTAATTGAGTCGACCACTGGCTCATTAGCTCCGGTCAAGACTGTTTAACACCGACACACATGGCTCATCCTGCCTTATTAAGAGCCCCATTAAAAGACAGTTTATAAAGTGGCTGCTAGGGCTGCAACTATCGATTATTTTCTATAAATAGAAAGCGTGTTTTTTTTATAACAAAAAGATCAACCAGATTAGTTTACACTTTGTCACAACGGTTTCATGCAAAAATACGTTAAAATAGCAGATCTGCCAGCTCAAAACTCTCACTTAAAAGGATATTTCACTTTCAAAAAAACTTTTGGTGATTGTATCGTCTACTCAGGCTTTTGTGAGCCCCCAGACAGTTTTTAAGTTGCTTGATTCAATATTTAGATATTTGATATTCATTTTATCAGACACGCCCCCTTCCGATACAAACCCATTGTAACTTCAAACTCCATTTTAACCATGTTAGATTCATCAAAAACACCCGTCCTTGGTTCACCCGTCTCCTACCGCCCCCCTAATACGCGAGGGGGCCGTGTTTTTTCAATTACTTTTTTCATTTACTTTTAATATATTCTTTGGAAAATGAAAAAAATTAAATACAATAAAAAAATAAAAAAAAATAAATGAAAAAAAATCTCTGAAAAACACGGCCCCCTCACACATTAGGAGGGCAGGGTGAGTCACCAGAACCAAGGACGGGTGTTTTTGATGAATCTAACATGGTTAAAATGGAGTTTTAAGTTACAATGGGTTTGTATAGGAAGGGAGCGTGTCTGATAAAATGAATATCAAATATCTAAATACTGAATCGAGCAACTTAAAAACTGTCTGGGGGGCTCACAAAGGCTTGAGTAGATGATAAAATCACCAAAAGTTTTTCTGAAAGTGAAATATCCCTTTAAGTGGTCAGATGGGTCATCATAGATAGAGTACACAGGACAAGCTTTTAGGTTTGTTTGTTTTTACACTCGAGGGGTACCGTGCCACGCTATGATCTTGTAGATCTGCATTTTTTTACTTTAAAAAATGATTTGCACGATTCTTAAAAAAATAGCAGATCTACAAGCTCATAGCCGCGCTATGAGCTCGTAGATCTGCTATTTTTGAATAGACGTAAGACATCTAAAATGACACAGATGCGTTCCCGGATTGAGGATTGAATGGCTTAATCATCCGTTTGATTACAGTTACTGCCTTGTTACTTCTTCAGACCGAGAGACAGACAGACGGACAGACGGACAGACACACTCACTCACAAGAGTGAAAACATAATCCCTCGCCTTCAAGCTGTTCTGGCCTGGAGGGGACAATTATTCTCTACAAAAAAAGACCTACGCCTGCCGCTATGAAATGAATAATGGATTATTCCGTACCACTGCACGGCCGTAACAAGAATAACAGTAACAGCGTTCCTGCTTGTGCTTAGCATCTTTCCCAACAGCACTCAGCCCATTCATAGACAGGAGATCTCCTGGAACTGTATGCAGTCCAAAGCATCACATGCTGTAGCTCCGAGGTAGCATCCCCAGCAACCCTGATTGTAGAGACGAGACCAGAATGGTACTTAACCCAATAAGACCGGGGACGCATCTGTGTCATTTTCACATTTCTTTGGATATTCAAAAATAGCAGATCTAGAAGCTCATAGCCACGCTATGAGCTTGTAGATCTGCTTTTTTTTTTTATCGTGTAAAAATTGTCCAAATCTTTGAATATATTTATTTTTCAAAGGGAACAGTAACTCAAATCTTTGCTTCTGGGGGGGTCCCTGGAAGTAAATACTTTGAGATGGGGGTCCACAGCCAAATACATATCGTAGCTCGGTGCCGCGCTACGAGCTTGTATAGTTGCTATTTTTGAATAGCCAAATAAATCTAAACTCATCTAACAGATGGGTTCCCGGTCTTAACGGTTTAATTGCCCACTTGATTGGTGCTGGGAGAATTATTTACTGATCAAACGGAGAGCCAGTTAACCCCCAACAGCCAGAACCGGGGAAACCAAAATCTCTGCCTTCGACACGGCCGAGAGTGACGGTTATGGAGGCGAGATAGACGGAGAGTGGGAAAGAGAGAGAGAGAAAGAAGAGAGAGGAAGAAAGCAAGAGAGGAACAGTTATGGGGCATATAATGATGACTAGAAGAGCGAGAGAGAGAGAGAGAGAGAGAGAGAGAGAGAGAGAGAGAGAGAGAGAGAGAGAGAGAGAGAGAGAGCGCCTGTCAGCGGCACATAATGAAGACAGAATCTGTGAGATAGAGAGATAGAGTAAGAAAGAGAGAGAGAAAGAGATGAAAAGCTAGTCAGAAAATAAAAGAAGATTTACTGCTCCATTCACTTCCTGGTTAACTTATTACTTTAGAATCCTGTATCTCGGCGTACTTTTTTTTTTTACTATGTATTTTTGGTGAAACATGCTATTTTCAACTGGCTGCAATAATGGAACGGATTACAGGGATCAGATTTTTTTTTCCCCCGATTCTACGAGACTCCTGTGTATGTAATGAGGGAATCACCGTGAGGGTGGTGATCACGGCAAATATTTGGCTGTACCCTGTTTTAAAAAACCTCTGGCAGTGAATGTGTTAATCATGTCTGTTAGCCCCCCCCCCCCACCCCCAAGCAATATTTACGGTTCCAAATCTAGCAGAGCTGCAGACAAATCAACGGCCGTCTTTGCCGAGGAACAAAGCAGTTGTTCTGTTGATGCCATCTGAGACACTGCCAAAGAATAGACCGGCTGCTTAAGACGGTTATGAATTGCCATGAATAATATTTCCACGCGTCTCCTTGGAATATCTGGAACCTTGTGTGTGATGTGTAGTCGTGGCCGTTTGTTCTCCATTCCCTACAGCATAGCATCAAACCACGCAATCATGCTGTTGGGAGTGTGCGTGCGTGCAGGCATACAAGTGTGTGTGTGTGTGTGTGTGTGTGTGTGTGTGTTAATCTATTTTGAAATAATTGTGGCATTGATTTGAAGAATATTAACCAGCCCTAGGTCAGAGATACAGAAAAAAATCACACCCAGTGTGAAGTGGGTGGTGTGTGGTCATCACAACATGACTCACTTAAAAAAAAGGATAAATGACTTTAAGTCCATACTGCTATTCATAGGGCTGCACATGTGTCATGCGTTTCGCTAGCCAATCACAGTCCTGAATTTGCAAAGTCAGCCAATAACATTACAGCTAGTGGTGATGACACTAGCTGTAAATGTGATTGGCTGACTTTGCAAAAGTATAGATTTGCACTGACTGTGGAAGGGTTAGGGTTGTAGACTGCGTTGCAGACTATTGGCCAATCACGGTGCAGGATTGGTCAGTGTCCAAAACTCACTTATAGGGGGCGGTTACACCGCCCCAAAAAAGATGAGAAAGCTATAGGGGGGGGAACACAGTGTTCCATATTGAAGCACCTCTTGTCAAGGTCTGTGAAGATCTGTAAGTCAGCCACCAAGGACACAGACTGATTAGTGGACAGAGTGGAGAAGAAAGTCCAACGTGTGAATCACAGACCTTCTTTTGTCCATCCTTCACCAGTGGTGGAAGAAGTACTCGGGTATTTTACTTCAATAAACGTAGCAATACCACAATATAAACATACTCTGTTACTAGTAAAAGGCCTGTTATCAAAGAGTAAAAGTACAAAGGTATTGGCATCAAAATATACGTACAGTACCAAAAGTAAAAGTACTAAAATGTTTGAAAATAGATCTGCTATTTTCAAACAGCCTATGTATAAAATAGGACTGAAGTGGTCAATGTATGTTTTATTATATACTAATTTATATCTACAAAGTAACTAGTAACTCAAGTTTTCAAATAATTGTAGTGGAGTAAGAGTACAATATTTGCCTCTGAGATGTAGTGGAGTAGAAGTAAAAGTACTGAAAACTAGAAATACTCCAGTAAAGTACAAATACCTGAACATTGTACTTAAGTACAGTACTTGAGTAAATGTACTTAGTTACTTTACACCAAGCCAATAATTTGATGACCGGCAGCGGTTCCAGTAGGAGACACAAAGAGTCTCCTTTGTATCTCCTACCGGAACCTCTGAACCACTGGTCATCAAATTATTGGTTTAGAAATACGAAGAAAAAAGAAAGAAAAAAAAACATGAATTCAAGTATTTTTTTTGTGAACTATCGCTTTAAAGATGTGCCACTTATGGGGCAAGATATAGAACTGACGGTGATGGAGCTAGTGAACTGGTGCTGTAAGTATTATTTCATAACAAACTGGTATAATAATCACATCGTAGAGTTATCTTTTGTGCAATGTTGGCCTAATGGTGGTGCTAGAGGAAAAGCTCATACGTTCTTCTAATGTACCCCTTTTGCAACACTAGCTGCCACGCACCACTGCACACAGGACAGACATACTAAAGGGAAGTGGACTGTGAAGCCTCCTGTTTAAGCCATTCAATCCGGAAAACGCATCTGTGTCATTTTCCGCGCTATGAGCTTGTAGAGCTGCTATTTTCTTTTTTTTTTAAAAGGTGATTTTTTTGGCAAATCTTTGAATGTACTGTATATTTTTTTAAACGAATATTTGCAGCTGATATATTTGCTTCTAGGGGGTCCCTGGAACAACATATTTTGAGAAGGGGGGTGGGGGGGGGGGGGGTTTGCGGCCAAATACATATCATTTTGGGAGGTCCTTGACATGAAAAAGGTTTTAAGCGCCACTGATATACAGTACGGCAACATACGTTTTTCAGAGAACCGTTAGGATTTAGAAGCCATTTGTTAGAATCCCCCAGAAGCAAAGATTTGAGTTACAAACGTTCGCTTTAAAATACGACAACATATTCAAAGATTTGCACACATTTTCACTATTTGTCAAAAATAGCAGATCTACAAGCTCATAGCGCGGCACTCGGTGTCGCGCTATGAGCTTGTATATGTGCTATTTTTGAATAGCCCAAAGAAATCTTAAAAATGACACAGATGCTTTCCCCGGTGTTAATGGGTTAACGGAGTGAGAGCGGGAACGGGACGTCCCATGAATTGAGTTCCTTTCCAGCAACACTGCTCCATGCTCTCTGAAAGCAAAGGGGAGACGGTGCAGCTTTCACTGGTTGAGCGATTAAGACCTTTTGCCTGTGTAGATCAAGGTGATACGACTCAGACGTGAAGATGAAGGTATAAATATATACCAGTGGTTCTCAACCAGTGGTCTGGGGACCACCAGTGGTCCCTTGGTTGGGGTACCAGGGTGTCCTCAGTGAAATGAGTTAACATAGCGTCACAATCATTTTAACCACTTAGCTTTGGGCTATTTTTAGCGGTGCCAACCGCTCTACATTTGACTTTGTCTCCGTGTCCGTCGTATGAGCACGGCAAAGAAGAAACACATACAAACACACGCACACACACACACACACACACACACACACACACACACACACACACACACACACACACACACACACACACACACACACACACACACACACACACACGGACGTGGACACTGCCTATGCCATCTCTCCTCTCATTGCCCACATGTACCACTGGTTATCAAAGAGGGGTCCAGGGACCCCCAGCGTATGTTATGTCCGAGCACGGGATGAGCACGGGATTTTAAACAGCTATAACTCCAGTGTGCAGCATGCCACCAAGTCCAAATTTGGTATGTGGACTTACACCACCAATAGGGACGAGCATGAATTGCTGAAGTTATCAAAGAGGGCTCCAGGGACCCCCAGCGTATGTTATGTCCGTCCGCCCGTATGAGCACGGGATGAGCACGGGATTTTAAACAGCTATAACTCCAGTTTGCAGCATGCCACCAAGTCCACATTTGGTATGTGGACTTAGACCACCAATAGGGACGAGCATGAATTGCTGAAGCCCCGCCCCAGGGTTCCAGGGACCCCCAGCGTATGTTATGTCCGTCCGCCCGTATGAGCACGGGATGAGCACGGGATTTTAAACAGCTATAACTCCAGTTTGCAGCATGCCACCAAGTCCAAATTTGGTATGTGGACTTAGACCACCAATAGGGACGAGCATGCATTGCTGAAGCCCCGCCCCCTCTGTCTTCCCATTGGCTGGCCTTTAAACAGCCATAACTCAAGTTCGCAGCATGCTACGGAGTACACATTTTGTACATGGACTAAAACCACCAATAGGGACGAACTGTAATTACTTAAGCCCCGCCCCCTCTGTCTGCCCATTGGCTGGGCTTTAAACAGCCATTATTCCAGCATGCTACCAAGTACAAATTTGGTAAGTGGACTCAGACGACCAATAGGGACAAACTGAAATGAGTTAAGCCCCGCCCCAAAGGCACCGCTTCCTTCACACAGGGCGTGATTTTTTTTTTTATCTAGAAAATCTGTGCATTTGAATATATATATATGTTTTAAAGTAGGGATGTCCGATATTATCGGCCTCCCGATATTATCGGCCGATATTAGCATAAAAAGTGATATCGGGAAAATATCGGTATCGTTTTTTTTTTTTTTTTGCTTTATAAATAACTTACAGGAGTTCTTACTGTATATGGTGTGTGTGATATGAAATTTGAGCTTACCCTAATCACAATAATCCCCGCATATATCGGTATCGGTTGATATCGGTATCGGTAATTAAGAGTTGGACAATATCGGTATATCGGTTATCGGTAAAAAAGCCAATATCGGACAACCCTATTTTAAAGCAAAAATGTTTAACTCTAGGGGGTCCCTGGCACAAAACCTTTTCGGATGGGGGTCCGCGGCCAAATGTATATCAATTTAGGGGTCCTTGACATGAAAAAGGTTGAAAACCACTGGTACGTACTGTAGAAACAGGTTTTTTTTTTTTTTCAGGCCAAGGACCCCCCTCGCTGAGAGAGAGAGATGAAGCAGGGACCCCCCCCCCCCCCCCCCACCCCACTACATTGTTTACAATTTAGTTTTTTCTTTTTCATAGATAGCTTACTATCATCGGTGTCGTGTAAATTCAGGTTTTTTATTCATATCAGACATTTAACCACTTAAACCTTCAATACTTTGTACTTGATTTGCTATTTTCGGTTAATGTTCCCCTCAAGAGTAGGGATGCTAGGGTTCAAGTGGTTAATGTGAAAAAAAAAGTAAAATCCTATCACACAAAGATTTGACGGACGCCCTATAGTAGCCGTGAGGACCCCCTGCTTGAAGACACCTGCCGTAGAAAGTAGGTCCCTCTGTCTGTCTGTCCCTAATGTCCTTTCCCCCCCCCCAGTGCAACTTTGATGTGGCCAGTGTCCAACTTCTGTGTTACAATACAGAGCCAGAAATTACTTTCATATCAGAACAGTCAGTCGCGATGACTTATTCTTTATGTTAATGTCTTGCAGACAGATTATTGTGCACAAAGGGTTTTGAAGATATCTAAATTGGCATGGCAGACGCGGGATGAGAGCAGACTGGCAATGAACCACCCTGTCCTAACTATGAAACTATGAAATGTGTTTTCCATTCATTGCCAAGCGGCAGCTTTTTGGAGTTAAGTGCCATTATGCATCGCTCCGCAGTTAATTGTCAGTGCGTACACGGAGGATTCTGCTACTTTGCAGCCACAGCCTTTTGGTTAAAGTTTGCGTGTCTGTGGCCAGAAACGATACGATACGATAATACTTTGTCAGCTCACACTGAAATTTGTCTTGCGACCCAGCAGCCATGTATGCAACACATATACAGTACACACATTTGACATGACACAAAAAACAAAAAACACATACATAAAAACATATAAAGACAAGAGCAATGTCCACCACTCAGCCTACCCCTGGCCTAAACTCCTGATTAAGCCCCAATGTCGTCTGATGGACAAAGGACCTCTTCAGTTTGACCTTATTGCATGTTGGAACACCGTATCTCCTTCCTGAAGGCAGCAACCTATATTCTCCATACAAAACATGGCTAGTGTTTGAAGTGATATTCCTTGCCAACCTTAGCATACTGTTATTACAGTATACGTAGATGTATAGAGCCTCTGCTCACCAACCGGTTGCTTGAAAACATGCCTGTTTTGCCTATATCCAATCCAATCCATACCAATCCTGCACCCATATCCAAAACTAATGATTATTTTCTTGTGGATTATTCTATTTTATCTTAAATTTGTATCCCACGATTTTGTAACCTTATTTTTCACCCAGTGCCAATGCCTACGCTTGTAATCCTGGGCGCTACTCTCCCTCTGCCAGCCTGGGGAGAGCCCCGAACTGAGCTCATGCTTCCTTCAACGCATGAGGAGCTAGCAGACCGCTTCTTATCACCTGACTGGGGGGAGTTTCCCCAGCGCGTGGAAGGAACACGTTATTCCAACCAGTTCCTTTCCCCTCCATCAGGCGCCCCGGATGACCAGGGGGAGGCAGTATAGAGACCAGGATTACCGATCTATTGATTATTTTTCAGATTAATCGAATAAATTAGAAGCGCAGTGATTTTATATATAGACACACACAAAATAGTGAAAATCACAGATCTACAAAATCGCAAAGTGACGCCAAAAAAAAAAAAAAAAAAAAAAAAATATATATATATATATATATATATATATATATATATATATATATAATATAAATAATTGTACAATTCCCCTATAATGACATGCCCAAAAGTAGGGATTGATTATCAATCGATTATTTCTTGAAATTGAGTTCTGTTGCACCCCTAAGCTCATACATTCCTTTTCAGAAAAAAAGCGAAGATGTTTTTTTCTGCGTCTCCGTCCCTATAGTCCACATGCTTTCAGAGCTAACATTTAGAATGCATAGCCTCTCAGCCTCCTCAGCATCACATTACTACACCAAGGCTCACTGAATAGCAATCACTGCACACAGCAGATGGCCTGGACGCTGGCTTGGGGGACGAAGAAGCTTATGAAAACTCATATCGTGACATGAGTATACTTGACTAAGGCTGGGTATTGTTCAAAACGTTTCAATACCAGTTACAGATACCTTGACTTCGATTCCGTCTCTTGAACAATACATTTTCAATACCAATTTTGTAAAAATCTATTTTAACTAAAAAGTTAAATTACCTTACGGTACATTACACATTATGAACTATTAAAGGGATAGTTCACCCCCAAAATGACGTTTTCTATCGATTAAGTCACCCCATGGAGAATTTAATTCATGGATATTTTTTTTGTTTTTGTCCCATTCCTAAGCCAAGAATTTGATGACCAGCAAAGAGTCTCCTTTGTGTCTCCTACCGGAACCGCTGCCTACCGGTCCGCTAGTCATGAAATTATTGGCTTAGGAATGCAACAAAAACAAAAACAAATATCCATGAATTCAAGTCTCCATGCGGTGACTAACCGACAGAAAAAAAGTTTTTGTTTGGGTGAACTATCCCTTTAACCGTTTAATTGATTTGAATTTAAATGTAATTAAAGAAAACATTCCGTACAGACAGCGTCTGATGACAGATGTCCTGCCCCCCCATTCTTCATCTAAAATGTAACTGCATTTCGTGGATAGACTGCACTAACAATGATTTCAGCCACTGTTTAACACATGTGAATGTGTGACGACGTGACAATGAAGTGAAGATTACGTTAAACTAGTCCATACCCGTGGGGGGGATATGCGCACATGATCTGGCAACCCGGGAGGCAGTTTGTCCCATAGCTCGCGCGGGGCCATCCCACAGCTGGGCAGCCCTGTAACCATGGCGACATTCTTTTACACAAAAACGCTAATTAACAGCTGAGATTCGGTGAAATCGAAAAACGGGCTTCGCAGTTCCGTGCACGTGGCAATGGTCAATGTGTGTGTGCAAATTCAGATCAATAGGCTCTATGCACAGCAGCCATTTTGGAGAGAAATTGGGCCTCTTCTTACTTCCTTCACAGGCGTTACCAATAATACTAATGAAGGCTCTGTTCTATTCGGGTCAAACAGAGTCAGGGTACTGTTGTGCATTTTAAAAGGTGTGTAACTCTGAGAGTATACAAATGGAGCCAAATGGACCCGTAAGGGTCCATTTGGTTCCATTTGTACACTCTCAGAGTTATGGGGGTCCTTGAAGTTAAAAGTTTGAGAACCACTGTGTTACATGAAATGGAACAAAGCCTTAATTAGTATCATTGGCAAAACCTGTGAAGGAAGTAAAAAGAGGCCCAATTTCTTTCCAATATGGCTGCTGTGCATAGAGCCTATTGCTCCAACGACTGAGGAGAACCGGGCAGAACAGTTTTTGGCCTCACCATGCACTGCTACACCATGCACTTACAGAGCTTTGTAGAATTAGAGTAGGATAGTAGGATGCCACATTAAAAGTGGGAGAGGAGAACGCTTTAATACACTTATTTACTTTCCTGAGACCTGACCCAGATGTTCATGGCCAAGTTTAATGACTGGAACAAGTAGCCATCGTCTCTAATCTCTCCCACCATTTCTCACGTACGTCGAAATCGATGGCTTTAGGTTCTGCTCCGCCGAGAACGAGGTAATTCCTTTCAAGGCCAATAACTTATACATTATCGTCTCTGTCGGGTGGAAGCCTCACGTGTCCAAAACCTGTTACGTTTCAGGACTCAAATTCAAAACGAGCAAAAAAGCAGCAGAACTACAAGCCCAAAACGTTTTGTAGGGTATGCACGGTTTGTATGTTATTTTTCACTTTTAGATTTCTTTGGCTATTAAAAAATAGCAGATCTACAAGCTCATAGCGCGGCACCGAGTGCCGCGCTAGGAGCTTGTAGATCTGCAATTTTTTTGAAAAATCTTGATATATATATAAATCTTTGATATATATATATTTTTCAAGCGAACATTTGTAACTCCAATCTTTGCTTCTGGGGATTCTACAAATGTCTTATGAAAAAACAAAAAACGTATGTTGCCGTATATCAGTGGTTCTTAAAACCTTCAGTTGCGAAAGCTGAAAGGAGAGACGGTGAATGAGAGAGACAGGAGAGGAGGCGAGAGAGGAGCCCTCGGGCCAACCCAATGCTCCCGTGGGAGTAGAGGATCCCCGTTGACAGGAGGAGAAAGACAGAGATAAGAACGCTACAGGAATCACACCCAGGGCACAACTCCGAAAATGTGATTCCTCGGTCACCACAATGTGGGCTCAGATGTGAGCCACGGAAAGGTTGAATAACAATAGAGTTAAAGGAGAAGTTCACCCAAAAAAATGACTTATTGTCTCCGCCAGGCCGAAAAGACATGGCCGAGACTAGTTTTCTATCAATTACACACCCCATGAAGCCTTGAAGCCTTTGGTTTTCGTCGCATACCTGAGCCAATAATTTGATGACCAGCGGAAAGATGCTAATGTATCCGGTAGGAGACTCAAAGAGTCTCCATTGAGTTTCCTACCGGAGAGAGATCGCCGGTCATCAAATTAGTGGCTTCGGAAGGCGACAAAAACAAAAAGATCTACCTTGATGTCATGATTAGCTAAAGGCCTACGCTAAGAGCCAAAGCCACCGTATAGCATTTCAGATAACTGAGCATGTATTTTGGATCTCAATGGATATATAGGAGCTGCAGGACTCCCACGGTACTAAATGGCATTTCTTTTTTTGTTTTGTTGCGGGAAAAAGTAGCAATAATAGCCAATGGACAAACTCACACAGCGTTTATAAACATTTAACCAATGAAAAATAGACCTTGTGACTAAATAACTACCTTCGATCCATTGTAACCGAGTTCCTTTTTTCCATTTCCTGAAAAATAATGTTTTTGGACTTGGTTTCCATCCGATGTTATTAGGATTTAAATTGGTTTCAAACAGGTCGTTTTATATGGCCTACTTGGTACGGTGACTTGGGCTTTTATATGAATTTAAATGAACACAAACCATCAAAGCTAAGCATCTTATAAACCTGCAAACTGCAGACGAAATGTGTCTCTCCAATTACACAGAAAAGGCTGCAAGGTATAGAGTAGAATAGATTGTGTTACTGTATGAGTGAGACCGCTCTATAATACAGGCCTGGCATTCCCACAGCATCAATGAAGCACTCTAAGCTCTCTAATTCAATCCAGGGAAGCAGAAAAATATGGAGTCAGAACAGTCTCATAATGAGTAAATGCACAAGTCTTGGTTTGTATTCACACATTTGATTTTTGAATGAACAAGTTCTGGTTTGCATGTGTTTCGTGTTTGTGTTCGTGTTTCAAGTCCACGTCCGTGTTTCAAGTCCACAGCTTTCGTGTTTCGTGCGTTCGTGTTTCAAGTTCGTGTTCGTGTTTCAAGTCCACAGCTTTAAATCCACAGTCTGTGTATTAAAGTCACGTTTGTGTTTTGTGTTTGAAATCCACAGTTTAAAATTCACAGTTTGTATTTTGTGTTTCAAATCCACAGCTTTAAATCCACAGTTTGTGTATTAAAGTCACATTTATATTTTGTGTTTGAAATCCACAGTTTAAAATTCACAGTTTGTATTTTAAAGTCACATTCCAGATGCTCTGCTTCACAAATATAATTCTCTATTTATCTCCAAAACACTCAATTTACAAATGCACATTGAATTAACTACAACACAAATCGATTGGTGTGCATTTACACACTGCTTCTCTGTGGTGGATCTCCTCTGTGCACGCACAAATCTTTTTGAGACTGATCTGACGCTTATTGAGACTGGGGGCGTAGACGAACGTAATCATTGGCTGATGAATCTGATTGACAGGGTCATCAGCCAATCAGATGGGTTCACTTTCAGCCAATCTAACGTCTCCTTCCCTTTCAACCCGGAAGTACATGCTCTCTCTCTGTGTTGCCATGTCTGCTTATTATAAGCGACTTTGTGCTTGTTTTTCTATGATGTCTTTCTATGAAGACACATTGTGAGCTTGTAGATTTCAAGTTGGATGCAACTCAAAGTGAACATTCCTCAGGTATCTATTCCAGAAAATGGAAATACTCTCCTGTCTCACTGTCACAATTCTCTCCTAACTCTTTTGAATATCACATGGTCACGGTTTCTCATCCAGTCAAGCTCACCATTGCAGTTGTTTATCGCCCACCGGGCCATGCTGGTGGCTTCCTGGAGGAACTCGACCATCTAGTCTCTCACTTCCCGGTCGACGGCTCTGGAATCATCCTTCTGGGTGACTTCAACCTCCCGACCGAGAAGCAGCTAGACCCACTACTGTCGTTTCTCGCCGCCTTCGACATAGTCCTTTCCCCATCTCCCCCTACCCACGAGAAGGGCAACCAACTGGACCTGATCTTCACCAGAGGCTGCTCTACTGCTAACCTGTCCGTCACTCCTCCTCCCAGTGAAAAGGGTAAGAAACTCTCTGATCACTACCTCATGTCTTACTCTCTCTCTCTCTCCTCCCCCCCCCACAGCCCCTCCCTACCCACATGATTTCCTCACGTCGCAACCTTCGCTCACTATCCTCCTCTGATCTTTCCTCCTCTGTCCTCTCTGCTCTCCCTGCCCCCGAATCCTTTGCCCTACTATCCCCCGACACTGCCACTGATCTTCTTTTCTCTACTCTATCCTCTTCCCTGGACCATCTCTGTCCCCTCACCACCAGGCCTGCACGCCAAACTCCACCTGCACCCTGGTTGTCGGACTCAGTGCGTACTGAGAGACGGAGCCTAAGAGCAGCTGAGCGTAAATGGAGAAATGGCAACCTCCCGGAGGACCTCCTTACCTTCCAATCTCTCCTTTCTACCTTTTCCTCCTCTCTATCAGCTGCTAAAGCTGCTTTCTTCTGCACTAAAATTCAGGCTTCTGCTTCTAACCCTAAAAAACTCTTTGAAACTTTCTCCTCTCTCTTGCAACCACCTCCCCCTCCTCCCTCCTCGTCCCTCGTCCCTGACGATTTCGCCAACTTCTTTGACAAGAAGGTGAACGATATCCGATCCTCATTCCCTCCTCCCCCGGCTGGTGCCCTGCGCACTACCCACACCCGTCCCTCTTCCACCCTCCCCTCTCTAGTTTCATCTACTCCTCTCTCCCCCCCCTCCACCTCTCTATCCCACTTTTCTCCCCTTTCTCCTAACGAGGTCCTTCTCCTTGTTACCTCTAGCCGCCCCACCTCATGCTCTCTGGACCCTGTCCCATCCCCTCTGCTGCAGTCCACTGCACCTGAACTTCTTCCCTTCTTAACCCACCTTATTAACACCTCTCTGACATCTGGTTACTTTCCCTCTACTTTCAAGACTGCCAGAGTCACCCCCCTCCTCAAGAAACCGACACTTGACCCCTCTGAAGTCAAGAACTACAGGCCGGTTTCCCTTCTATCCTTCCTATCTAAAACTCTCGAACGTGCTGTGTTCAAACAACTGTCCTCGTATCTCCACCAGAACAACCTCCTGGACTCCAACCAGTCTGGGTTCAAAGTGGGTCACTCGACAGAGACTGCCCTCCTGGCAGTGGCGGAGTCACTCCATGCCGCTAGAGCGAACTCTCTCTCCTCTGTCCTGATACTCCTGGACCTGTCTGCAGCGTTCGACACAGTGAACCATCAGATCCTCCTCTCCACCCTCGAGGGGATGGGTGTCTCAGGCTCTGCACTCTCCCTGTTTGCATCCTACCTGACGGGTCGCTCCTACCAGGTGATGCTGGGAGGGTCTGTGTCTGAACCACACAGGCTCACTACTGGGGTTCCCCAAGGCTCGGTTCTGGGTCCTCTTCTCTTCTCTCTCTACACTACATCTCTTGGTGCTGTCATCCGCTCCCATGGCTTTTCCTACCACTGCTATGCCGATGACACCCAGCTGATCCTCTCATTCCCCCCCTCTGACACACAAGTGGAGGCACGCATTGCTGCTTGTCTGGCTGACATCTCGGAGTGGATGTCGACGAACCACCTGAAGCTCAACCTGGACAAGACCGAGCTGATGTTCATCCCGGGGAAGGGCTGTCCTCACCGAGACATGGCCATCACCATTGAGAACGCTGTGGTGACGTCAACTCGGACTGCGAAGAATCTGGGTGTGACCCTGGACGATCAACTGTCGTTCTCGGCTAACATCGCATCAGTGACACGGTCCTGCAAATTCCTCCTCTACAACATCAGGAGAATTCGGCCCTTCCTCACAGAGAAGGCAGCCCAGGTGCTCATCCAGGCTCTTGTCATCTCCCGCCTGGACTACTGCAACTCCCTCCTGGCTGGCGCTCCGGCATCTGCCATCAGACCCCTGGAGCTTGTTCAGAAAGCTGCGGCTCGTCTGGTGTTCAACCGCCCCAAGTTCTCTCACACAACTATCCTTCTCCGTTCCCTGCACTGGCTCCCCGTAGCGGCTCGCATTCAGTTTAAAACCCTGGTGCTAGCCTATAGGGCAGTGAAAGGAACAGCTCCCTCTTACCTCCGGGTATTGGTCAATGCCCACAACCCTTCCCGACCACTCCGGTCGGCCACCAAGGGGCGACTGACTCCCCCGCCACTCAACGGTCCTTCTGGCCGATCGACACGGTCACGACTTTTTTCTGTTCTGGCCCCACAGTGGTGGAATGAACTTCCCACTGATGTCAGGACAGCAGAGTCACTGCCCATCTTTCGCCGCAGGCTGAAAACCCACCTCTTCAGGAAACACTACCCTTCCTCTTTGCCTGGCCTACTTGTTGTTAACTAGTTTAGGAACTATTGTTGTATTGGATTGATTAGCTCGTGCTCATTTGATTTGGCTATTTTATCTCATGTGCTTGAAAGTAGATAGCTGATATATTGCACTTTTACCTTAGCGCTAGGTATACTCTTGGTTGCTTGTTTTTACAGGAAATACACTTAAGACCTCTGGTGATTAGTAGTTTCGTTCCCTACCTATGTTGAATACACTTATTGTAAGTCGCTTTGGATAAAAGCGTCTGCTAAATGACTGTAATGTAATGTAATGTATCTAGTTTGTTGCCATACGGCCTTCCTAGACCGTGTTATTAAAGAAAAACGACAAAACGACAATGGCCAAAACTGTTTTGGCCATTATCTCTGGAACAGAAGGTCCAATCTGCTCAGTTCAAAGCGTGTTGGGTGCGTGACTTTGAGGACATTAAGCACACAATGTTACATTTTCGGATTTTTCAGGGTTTTGTATTTTTTTTATAGCTTTAGGCTATATTTCAGTATGGTTTATGATAAATTGTGTTTGTTGTCATATTTGTTGTAAATTACCACCAACCAAAGGGGTTTTGATACTGGCTATACAGTTATAGTTGTTCATCTTTATTGATTGATAGTTGTTTTATTGTTGTGTTTTATTGCTACGTTTTGAGTTGTGTAGGCCTATGTGTGGTTTACAAAAAGGTCCACTGGGTGGCAGTGTTTCCCCATTTTTTCTGTACATTCAGTCAATACATAGTCACATTGTTGGAATCTCGCGAGAGTTCTGAAAAATGTACATCCACAGGGGAGATAAATAGTGTATACGTTTTAATTCATGTTTTAACACCCCCGGAATTAGGTTTGTAAGCTATAGTTTATACTTTCAGTTAAAAATACCGTTTTTTTACTGCTCTAATGTGGCTCATGATGAATGCAACAGATGTATTATGTCTTCCTAAGGCATAGCCTTTGTTTACAAGGGTTAATTTCATGTCTAATGTTGTTTAGTGTCCCAAGATGGCTTTTTTGTACCGTTAAGAAGTACGTTATTTGTTTATTGTCATGTTCAAGCTTATTTTTGGTCAACTGTTTGTTGAATTACTTTATTGTATTTTGTGATACTGTAGACTTCACATATCATGCAGTCTTATTTTCCTATAGTTTTCACGGTGCTTCAGGAATAAACCAGCATCTGTTTGAAACTCCACTGTCTCATCATTATCATACTTACCAAGCTGAGGGGCAGTTACATTTGTAATGTTTGTCCTTTTTTTCTGATTTCCCACCTATAGTTCTTACGGTGGTTCTTGGATTAAATATTCTAAAATCATCAGTTTGAGAGACCATCCTTAATCAGCCAGGGTTTCTTACAGGACAGGTACAGCGGCAACACTTATTGAAAAAAAATATAGAAAATTATGATCAACCCATGGTCACATCTTTATGTATTCTTCAGTACAGGTACGTTTGTTTTAATTCCCTTTTTTCATTTAACTTTGTCATGACTTAAAGTTACCTTAATGCTAATCAATGCACCGCACAGTAACACAGCAATGCTAAGCCAGTCTTCAGAGCAGCTAATCATATTTTAATCATAAAGGACATTAACTTTAATGTCCTTTATTAATTATCAACTCTTTTTTATAATTTTTATCCCTCGATTTTTGTAACCCTTTTTTTTTCACCCGGTGCCAATTTGCTAAGTGATCCTGGGCACTACACTCCCCCCACCAGCCTAGGGAGGCCAGGGCCGAGCTCATGCTCATCCTTCAATGCATGAGAGCCAACTGACCTTCTTTTCACCTGACAGGGGGGAGTTTCCCTGGTTGGACGTAGCGCGTGGAAGGAACACATTATTCCAACCAGTTCCCTTCCCCTCCATCAGGCGCCCTGGCTGACCAGGGGGAGGCAGTATAGTGACCAGGATTACTACATGTTTTTGTGAGGGTATTAACTACCCTAGGAGACACGGGGAGAACATGCAAACTCCACACAGAGTAGGCCCTTTCGCCAACCCCACCAAGGGTATGGGCGCTGATGACGCGCCCCCAGCGCCCACAGCGTCCCCGGCGGAAATCGAACCCAGGACCTTCTAGCTGTGAGGCGATTATCAACTCTTTATAGCATAAAGAGTTGATAACCATTTCATACTATTGAATGAATGCATTTCTTTGGAGGCAACAACACAAACATATCTAACTTCAGGGTTATTTTCAATATACAGCAAAAGAGTGTGAAGTAATGGCATTTGTCAAATGTATGCTCTGACAATAGTATCCTAGATCCTGGAGATAGCCTCTTTTACACAGGAATGTACACAGGTTCAGAATGCAGGGAATGGGGTGAGACAAAAGATGAAAAGTTTGCCAGCCAATGCTTCTTTTTGTTTTTTTCTATTGCCTAGAAGCCTACAAGGAGCTGCAGAATACAGTCTGTGTGTCATTATGATATGGACCTCAAATTATAATTTATGAGGCCCTTAACCCTTGCACTGCATCCACTTGTGGTGTTAGCGGGTCAAATTTGACCCGTGATTTAAATCAGCCCAAAATACTCAAAAATAAGTATTTTCATTATTTTTTTCCTCCCACCTCATAGCTGACTTGTAATGCATTCATATCCATGTAAACACCTTTTAATATTATGTTGGGTTAGGGCTAGGGTTTCATCTTTCAATATATCTCGTTTTCTATTATAAAAATGTTAAAATCCACTCTTTAAATTTCCTATAATGAAGGCAATGGATAATGATGTTATCTAGCTATAATAGAATAATTAAGAATAATAATTAGAACACACTTAAAAAAAATAAAAAAAATACTTGTTTTCATTTTTTAACTTTAAAAAAAGGTTTAAATTATTTATTATATTACCATATTAATATATTACCATATATTATGGTAATAATTGTGTTTATAATAATATAATATAATATGTATTGTAATAATTATTATATGTATTATAATAATGATAATAATTAATGTAATATTAAATATGTTTGATATTGTTAGATATATGTAACCAAATATATTACCATATATTTATTATATATTACCACCACCTACTAAATCACCTTTTGGTTAATAATGCTTTGTCATGTATCCTTTAAAGACCTCAAATATGGACCAACAATTAGGCTAAATAGCCATGAACAATGATTTATATTAGTTAAATATTAGGTCAGTTCATGTCCATTATGATTAGCTGCTCTGAAGACTGAAGGCTTAGCATTGTTGTGTTGCTGTGCAATGCATTGAATAGTATTAAGGTAACTTTAGCTCTGTCTGAAAAGTCATGACAAAGTTAAATGAAAAAAGGGGATGAAAACAAACATACCTGCACTGAAACCATGTAGAATACATACAAAGAGTGACCATGGGTTGATCATAACTTTCTATATAGTGTTGCCGCTGTACCTGTCCTGTAAGCAACCCCGGCTGATTAAGGATGGTCTCTCAAACTGATGATTTTAGAATATTTAATCCAAGAAGATGGGAAAACAGGACAAACATTACAAATATGGCTATAATGACAAACACAATACCATAAACCATACTGAAATATAGCCTAAAATTATAAGAAATACAAAAAATCCGAAAATGTAACATTGTGTGCTTAATGTCCTCAAAGTCACGCACCCAACAAGCTTTGAACTGGGCAGATTGGACCTTCTGTTCCACAGATAATGGCCAAAACATTGTAGCCCGTTTTTCTTTAATAACACGGGCTACTGTAGGAAGGTTGTATGGCAACAAACTAGATACCTGAGGAATGTTCACTTTGAGCTGCACCCAACTTGAAATCTACAAGCTCACAATGTGTCTTCATAGAAAGACACCATAGAAAAACAAGCACAAAGTCGCTTATAATAAGCAGACATGGCAACACAGAGAGAGAGCATGTACTTCCGGGTTGAAAGGGAAGGAGACGTTAGATTGGCTGAAAGTGAACCCATCTGATTGGCTGATGACCCTGTCAATCAGATGTATCAGCCAATGGCGACGTTCTTCTACGCCCACCGTCAGGTCAGTCTCAAAAAGATTTGTGCGTGCACAGAGGAGATCCACCACAGAGAAGCAGTGTGCAAATGCACACCACCCGATTTGTGTTGTGTAAATTGAGTGTTTTGGAGATAAATGGAGAATTATATTTGTGAAGCAGAGCATCTGGAATCTGACTTTAAAATACAAACTGTGAATTTTAAACTGTGGAATTCAAACACAAAATATAAATGTGACTTTAATATACAAACTGTGGATTTAGAGCTGTGGATTAGAAACACAAAATACAAACTGTGAATTTTAAACTGTGTTTTTCAAACACAAAACACAAACGTGACTTTAATACACAGACTGTGGATTTAAAGCTGTGGACTTGAAACACGAACCTGTGGACTTGAAACATGAACGCAAAGCATCGCATTTGTAGTGCTGAACCAAAAAAACACATGCAAACCAGAACTTGTTCATTCAAAAATCTAGTGTGTGAATACAAACCAAGAGTGTGTGAATACAAACCAAGACTTGTGCATTCACTCATTATGAGACTGTTCTGACTCCATAGAAAAATAGCAGATCTACAAGCTCATAGCGTGGCACTATGAGCTTGTATATCTGCTATTTTTTGAAAAAATCGTGAACGTATGTGCAATTTGGCAGATTCTACAAATGTCTAACAGTTTTTTGTAAAAACGTATGTTGCTATATCATCAGTGGTTCTCAAACTTTTTTTCATGCCAAGGACCACCCAAAATGATATGTATTTGTCCGTGGACCCCCCCTCCCATACATATTTATATATATATATATAACATATTTTGTTCCAGGGACCCTCAGAAGCAAAGATTTGAGTTAAAAATGTATACATATATATATATATATATTCTAAGATTTGCACACATTTTCAAGATTATTTTCAAAAATAGCAGATACAAGCTCATAGCGCGGCACTCGGTGCCGCGCTATGAGCTTGTAGATCTGCTATTTTTTGAATAGCCCAAAGATATCTGAAAATGACACACAGATGTGCGTTCCCGGTCTTAAAGGGTTAAAGAGTGCAGCGGTGTAAAATCTCATTTCCCATGCATGTGTCACTCTCTCTCTCTCTTTATGACATATAGGCATAACGGCAGACTAACATCACAGTCACTCACCCAGAGTCACTGAAGGCCACATGGAGGTATTGTGATTGCTATACAATAGCAGCAACAATGGGCTGCCAGAGTGCAGCAGCACAACCCTCTGTGTATAGATAAGATAGGAATGAGATTGTTGCCAGCGGGGGAAGATTTGTTTACTTGAGTAAAAGTAGCATTACCACAATGTAGAAATACTCTGTTATACAGTAGGTTAAAGGTTCTATGATATTCATTTTCAGTTTTTTTTATTTTGTATGTTTTTTTGGGGGGTTTTATGACCTCAATTACACCCAAAAACTTTGAACATTCAGTGGATTTTCTGTGGTCTGGGGTTTTCTGAATAATTAGGCTGAAAAGTAATCTGAGATTGGCCCTTGGATAGTGAAGTCACAGGCCATTAATCCCGCCCACTCTCCTCCTCGGCCCGCCCCTATCCTTTCCTTTGGGGGGGGACACCCTCAGGCAAAGATTTATTTTTTCATTGCAGTTGAAAAGGCTTTAGAAATGTGAGCGAAAAACACCTGCAATGGCTCACTAGAGTGGAATTTTCAGTTAAAACTTCTTATACATGTTTGAAGGACCATGACAAAGACTTTTAATGTGTTGTAAAACTGAATGTCATGAAACCTCCTGTATTCCACATTTTACTTGAGTGAAAGTAATCAAAGAATTGCCATCAATACAGTACAGTATAAGTACTGAAATATTAAAAAAATTGTCACACATTTTGAAAAATAGCCATGGCGATGCAACACGTTGAGAGCTTGTAGAAGTATAAAATTGCGCTTAAGTGGTAAATGTATGTTTTGTATAACTATCTATATCTGCAAATCTAAATGTGACTAGGGTCACTTGAGGTAGTGCAAAATTGACAAACACAAAGTCAAGTAAAAGCCCCTCAAAATGTTACTTAAGTACTAGTATTTGAGTAAATGTACTTAGTTACTTTCCACAACTGCTGCACAGTGGCTGGCCGTGCGCGTGGCCCTCTTTGTAGACAGGAATGGGATCGGGTTTCAACGTTCCTGGATCAATGTGAAAGAGTACAGTACAGTACCTGTGTTTGGGAGATGCAAATAACCCATTCAATCCGGCTGAACGCATTCGCATCACTTTAGATTTGAGCCATAACCATTATTTTATACTTTTGGCTATTCAAAAATAGCAGATATACAAGCTCGTAGCGCGGCACCGAAATCACTCAAATCTTTGCTTCTGGGAGGGGTCCCTGGAACAACATATTTTGATGGGTAAAACCATGTATTTGACCGCCGATCCCCATCTCAAAATATTTTGTTCCAGGGACTCCCAGAAGCAAAGATTTGAGTAAAAAAATGTGTTTATTGGACGGGATAACAGCGGGGGGGCACACTTGGTCTGCGCCCAAACTGGCACGGAGAAGCTCGTATGGTAGGGACGCATGAGCCAACCTAACACTGGTGGCTGTTGATAAGGCATGAAAGAAATGATGACTGCCAATAATAAATGTTTCTACTATACAATACAGTACAGCAGGGGTCTTCAACCTTTTCAGGCCAGGGACCCCCTAGCTGAGAGAGAGATGAAGCAGGGACCCCCTACTCTATATTGTATAAAATTGTGTTTCAGATTCAACTTTTTTGGTTTACTTGGTCTGCTCTTTTTTCCCTCTACACCAAACACCTCTTTGCCAAAAAATTGCCGATCTACAAGCTCTCAACGCCTCGCAGCGCGAGGCGTTGAGAGCTTATAGATCGGCAATTTTTTGGCTAAAGTTCTCCTCAGAAAAGGGATGTTAGGGTTCAAGTGCTTAATGTTAGGTAAAAAAAAATAAAAAAAATAAAAAATAGGAAAAAAATAGAAACAAAATAGAAAAACGTTAGAAAAACATTAGAAACAATTAGTAAAAATGAGGTAAAAAAAAAATCTTATCACACAAAGATTTGGCGGACCCCCTGTAGTAACTCTGAGGACCCCCTAGGGGTCCCGGACCCCCTGTTGAAGACCCCTGCAGTACAGTACAGTACAGTATATGCTGGCAGATGTTAGGTAACCAGCCTGCCAGCATGAATACACGTCAACCAGCTGAAAAGTCCTCCAGCTGGAACTGGGAGAAAGGAAAGCGCAGTGGCTCATTCTACTGTTGTGTTTCCGTGCGAGTTTCTACTTTTCATTTCTGTACTGTGTGTGACCCAGCACGGCAAATATATTCTCATTACCAGTGGTTCTCAAACTTTTTAACAAGGACCCCCCCCCAGATGTGTATGACTTTAGGCCACGGACCCCTATAACTCTAAGAGCATACAAATACCCTATAACTCTGCAGTGGTGTAAAATAACTACACTACCAATATATTTACTCAAGTACAGCACTTATGTACAATTTTGAGGAATTTTCCTTTTTACTTTACTGGAGCATTTCCAATTTTCAGTACTTTTCTTCTACTTCATTACATCTATGAGGCAAATATTGTACTTTTTACCCCACTACAATTATTGAAAAATTGAGTTACTAGTTACTATGTAGATTTAGATTATTATTACAAGACATACATTAACCACTTCAGCCCTATAAACATTTCGGCCATTTGAAAATAGCAGATCTACAAGCTCACAATGCGTCGCATCGCGACGCATTGTGAGCTTGTAGATCGGCTATTTTCAAAAGATTTTTATACATTTGAAAAACTGAAATGGGACATTCTGCATAATGAGTACTTTCTACTTTTGGTACTTTAAGTACATTTTGATGCCAATACTTTTGTACTTTCACTCAAGTACATTTTTAATTGCGGACTTTTACTTGTAACACTTCTAAACTGCAGTATTGATACTTTTACTTAAGTAAAAAAATGTAGTACGTTTTTCACCACTGTAGCTCTGAGAGCGTAAAAATGGAATCCTCACCTTAGAACTGTTAACCCCCCTCTATGTTGCCTAGAACTGGATAATTGATTGAGGTCATGTGATCAGTAACATACGCAAGGTGTACTTTTGGCTGAGGGGGCGGAGCCAAAAGTACAAGTGAGCTTGTTGATCGCTATTTTCAAATAGCCCATGTATAAAATAGGGCTAAAGTGGTTCATTGTACGTTTCATGATATCATAATCTATATCTGAAAGGTAACTAGTAACTAAAGTTTTCAAATAATTGTGGTGGAGTAAAAGCACAATAATTGCCTCTGAGATGTGGTGGAGTAGAAGTAAAAGTATTGGAAATCGGGAATACTCAAGTGAAGTACAAAGACCTCAAAGTGGTACTTAAGTACAGTACTGAAGTAAATGTACTTAGTTACTTTCCACACACACACACACACACACACACACACACACACACACACACACACACACACACACACACACACACACACACACACACACACACACACACACACACACACACACACACACACACACACGCACACACACACACGCACGTCTAAGAAGGAAAACAGCTCACTGAAATTGATTTTCTTTTCCCCCACATCTTGCAGAAAGGAGCTTCCTGTCACAATACTTTCTTTACTTTACTCCACCTCTCTCTCTCTCTCTCTCTCTCTCTCACGGCGGTCGTCAGGCGACAGTCCCCTGATTCATTGGACAGAAAATCAATCCAATCTCATCTCCTCTGAGCCTCTGTGTGAGGAGGAGCTCATACAATATGTTGACATCTTGACTGCCTGAGGAGGAGGAGGGGGAGGAGGAGGAGGGAGAACACATTTTTCGTGGGTCTGCTTTAGCCCATTTAGAGCGGGAAAGAATCTGTGTCATTTTTTAGATTTCTTTAAGGCTGTTCAAAAAATAGCAGATATTTTTGGAATATCATAGCACGCTGAGCTTGTAGATCTGCTGTTTTTTTTCTTGAAAAATTGTGAAAAATATATTAAATATATATTTTTTAAGCGAATATTTGTAAAATATGTTGTTCCAGGGATCCCGAAAAGCAAAGATTTGAGTTACAAACGCTTTAAAAAAAATATATATACCGTATATTTAATGATTTGCACACATTTTCACGATTTTTCAAAAATAGCAGATCTACAAGCTCATAGCGCGGCACTCGGTGCCGCGCTATGAGCTTGTAGATCTGCTATTTTTGAATAGCCCAAAGGAAACTAAAATGACAGCGATGCGTCCCCGGATTGAACGGGTTAGCTAAAAAAAACACAAATAAATAAAGAATGAATACCGTGAGAGACATTTCCATAACTCAAGTTTTCCTAGAAGTTCACCTCAGTGCCAACAACCACAAGAACATAATGCATCAGGCAGTGAGCCAGGAGGAAGTACTCTTTTTTTTACTACAGTATAAGTAGCAATACCACAAAATAAAAATACTCTCTTACAAGTAAAAGTCCTGTATTCACATCAACATACTTACAGTAAAGTAAAAGTACCAAAATGTTTAAACATTTGTAAAAAAAACAAAACAAAACAAAAAACGAAAGCATTGCAACGCGTTGCGTTGCGATCTTCTAGGTCAGCTTTTTTGAATTTAAGTATAAAATATGTCTTCATTGATAATTGTATTAACTCACTGAGTGCTATTGACGTGTTTCACGTGTTTTACCACAATGGCGCTGGGTGCCAATGACGTGTTTGACGTGTTTCTGAAAAAAAAAATGTTCAGAACCCAAGATATCATAATTTGAAGATTTGCTGCTCCATTCACTTCTTGTTTAACTTATTACTGAAAAAGGCTGTATCTCGGCTCCTGAGCACTTTCTTTTTTACTATGTATTTTTGGCTGGCACAGTTCGCAATTATTTTTTTATTTCATTGGCACTGAATGAGTTAAAAAAAAATGTGGACATACGCAAGTTAAGTGAAAGTACCTCAAAATGTAACTTACGTACAGTACTCAAGTAAATATACTTCATTACTTTCCACCACTGGCATCAGGCTGAACAACTACTCTAATCTTCTGGGTGTAAAAGGGAAGCATTGGGTGTCTGGCACTGGGAAAGGTTCAGCTGATATGATGGAGACGGCAGACGGAGACTCCCGGCCCACACAGAATGACGGCTCAGAATGCCACATCTCGTTTGCCTCGGGGACGGCTGATATGACACCTGAGCTTGAAGTTTTGTCACCAACTTTCTCTAGGGACCAAAAAAGCACATTATCCCAAAACCTGCATGTACATTCTAACTGGACAGGGCTGATAAGAGGGGGAAATGCCGCGGGGGTCACAGCCGCGGCCGTATCTTTGGCCTGACATGCGCTACGGTAACCAAATAACCCAAATCGCTTTTTTTTCCCGAACAAACATTATTTGCATGCCATTGGTATTCCACAGCAGTCTTTCTTATGAAGCTATACAGACACTGGTGGGTCAGAAAATGTGTGAAAATGTGTGGGTTTTAATGCGTTTTGAACGCAATAAAACTGGGAACGCATCTTTGTAACCATTATTTTATACTTCGGCTATTCGAAAATAGCAGTTTGTAGATCTGCTATTTTTTTTAAACATTGTGATTTTGGATGGATTTGAGTTAAAAATGTTCGCTTTAAAAACATATATATTCAAAGATTTGCACAAACTTTTCAGGATTAAAAAAAAAAATAGCCAAAGTATAAGATAATGGTTAAAGTGCTTTTCCGCTAATGGTTTAATGTGAGACTGTAAATAGAGACCCGTAGAACTTTTTTGCGGTGAAGTTATGAAATGGAACAGAAAACACTAGGTTCTCCCAACAACGTTTTTAGTTAGCTACTAACGAGACCCAAAGTGTGGAGACGGCTAACAGCCCGGTTTTCATGTATATTGTCGCTGTTTTTTAAAGCGAACACAAAAAGCTTTGCTTCTGGAGGTCCCTTTTTGCACAAAATATTTTTGAGATGGGGGTCCGTGAGAACCACTGCTCTAATTGCTCAGTCAGTGAACAGTAAAGGTCATTACACGGCGGCGATTATGTGAATATACGCAAAATTCGGACTCGGTCCGAATAAGTAAAATACGTTTTTTCGCTCCGAAACTGAAGCTTGCATTGACTTTATAAGGTTTTTAAAAAAAACAAACATATTATTCGCATGAAAAAATCGCCCCCGGTGTGTAAGGACCGTAAGCCCTAATCCTTCCGGTAGATGAAATTAGATTGTTCATATGCTGAATACGTGCTTCTCGATTAATAATCGATTCCAATCCATTGATCGGAAAAGTAATCAATAGAGTAATCAGCCCTGAACTCAAAGGATGCTTGGTTATACCCTTCCACAGTGGCTAGATAGAAGGGCAACCCCCCCCCCCCCCCCCCCGCCCCCGTATCTGATGGTTATAGCTGTATTCTCGTGCTGAAGCCTCCCGTCCGCAGATGAGACCCAGATCCATCTCCGGGGCTGCCAAGGCAAACTGCAACCAACTGGGCACAAATTAACCCATTCAGACCCGAGGGACCCATTCTACAAAATGTCTTCTAAATCAGTTTTCTGAAAAAACTAGTGTAGCTACAGTATATATCAGCTCAAACTTTTTCATGCAAGGAAGGACCACCCAGAGAATTAGGCCTATATGTATGTATTTGGCCGCGGACCCTCATCTCAAAATATTTTGTAATAAAAGATTAGGATTAAAACAAAACCTTTAAAAAGATATATAATTATATTCAAATATTTGCATTTTTTTTTTTCAAAAAATAGCAGATCTACAAGTTCATAGCTTGTATATCTGCTATTTCTGAATAGCCCAAAGCAGGGGTCTTCAATATTTTCAGCCCAAGGACCCCCTAGCTGAGAGAGAGATGAAGCAGGGACCCCCCTCTATATTGTATAAAATAGTTTTTCAGATTCAACTTGTTTTGTTTACGTGGCCTGCTTTTTTTCTCCCTCTACACCTATACCTCTTTGCCAAAAATGACAGATCTACAAGTGTGAACTTGTAGATCTGCTATTTTTGGCTAAAGTTCTTAAGTTAAAGATCTGCTAAAGTTTTGGCTAAAAGGGATGCGAGGGTTCAAGTGGTTAAGGTAAAAAACAAATAAATCATATTGCACAAAGATTTGGCGGACCCCCTGTAGTAACACTGAGGACCCCCTAGGGGTCCCGGACCCCCTGTTGAAGACCTCTGGCCCAAAGTATAAAATATGGATAAAGTGGTTCCCGGTTTGAATGGGTTAATGTCAACAGCAGAAGGATGGCTCCGGGGACGACACAGAGAGATGTCAATCTCCTCTCCTGGAACATCCGTCTGGTATATACAGTAGGCAAAGCCTGACAGCATGTGTGAGAGAAAAGCTGCTGGATAGAATTCTTCTATCTGTCGGGGTGGTTCAAAAATAGCAAAAGAAGCACAATTTTCTTTTATAGCAAAAGTAGCTCAAAACGAGCTTGTGGATCTGCTACTTTTTGTGTGACGCTGTAGTACGATCTAGTAGGACGTTAAAGGGATAGTTCACGTTCAAATACCTAAAAAAAAATCCCCAAAAAGTTGAAATATGGAGATACATGGTTTCCATCACATGGCAACGATTTCTTCCACTGTAACTTCAGAAGAGAGGTAATAAAAGCAACCCTGTCATAAGTGGTTCAGTTATAACTATTATTAACCCATTAAGACCTGAAGCCGATTCTACATGTCTCCTAAATCCCGACAGTGTTCTGAAAAACGTATGTTTCTATATCAGTGGTGCTCAAACATTTTCATGTCAAGGACCCCCAAAATGATATGTATTTGGCCGCGGACCCCCATCAAAATATTTTGTTCCAGGGACCCCCAGAAGCAACGATTTGAGTTCAAAATGTTCGCTTTAAAAATATATATATTCAAAGATTTGCACACATTTTCACGATTTTTCAAAAATAGCAGATCTACAAGCTTGTAGCGCGGCACTCGGTGCCGCGCTATGAGCTTGTATATCTGCTATTTTTGAATAGCCCAAAGTGTAAAATAATGCTTTTTAGCTCAAGTCTAAAAATGACACAGTTCCAGGTCTTACTGGGTTAAAGGCCATTTTTTCTGAAGGATCTGGAGTCATGAAATACATTTCTGAGAGTCCCAACGCAACTTTGGTCTTTTTCTGTTGAATGGACTTTCTGAACGCTTTTTCTTCAAGTTTCTTCAAGTAGCTACTAAACGAGTCGTGCTCATTTTGGTCACTGATGTATTATTACACAATGAATGTCATATTCCATCAAGGACGTGAAGTGAAGTACTGCACAGACGCTGTAACATTAGTGCACTTCAGCTCTCAGAACACGTCTCTGATAACACACAACTTCTTTTCTGCTTCTTCCTCGACTCATTGCATCCTGGGCACGATACGCGGGAGGCTGACATTATTTTTCGCATACTTCACAAAAACAAAAACAAACATAATCCAAATATTAACCCACTAAGACCTTAAGCCGATTCTAAAAAAAACGTCCTCTAAATCCTAACAGTTTTCTGTAAAAAAAACTATGTTTCTATGTCAGTGGTTCTCAATCTTTTTCATGTCAAGGACCCCCAAAATTATATGTATTTGGCCGCGGACCCGCATCTCAAAATATGTTGTTCCAGGGACCCCCCAGAAGCAAAGATTTGAGTTAAACATTTTCGCTTTAAAAAAATATATATATTCAAAGATTTGCACAAATGTTCACGATTTTTCAAAAATAGCAGATCTACAAGCTCATAGTGCGGCACTCGGTGCCGCGCTATGAGCTTGTAGATCTGCTATTTTTGAATAGCCAAAGTATAAAATAATGGTTTAAGTGGTTACACAGATGCGTTCCCGGTTTGAATGGGTTAACTCATGTATTATGAGTTTTATATTCATTTTAATATTCTGTTCCGAACTGACTGAGAGACAGCATGCAAGGCCACAAATAGAAGTGGCAATCACGCCTCTGCAGGGGCATCACATTTCACATTGTGCTGATTTCTGATTGATTGAACAGGATGAAATACCAAGTCTATGCTCTCTGAGAAGTGCAGCACAGTCAACCATGTTGTAAACTTTGGGGAGAATGTACTGTAACTCAGTCAGTAAAGCACTTGCCTTAATAATCACAAGGTTTTGGATTCGATTGCCCGGCAAATAGTGGAGGTGCTAAGCAACATTTGACTTCAAGTCATGATGCAAAGGTCCCCTTTGGTATGGAAGTACCTTAGGGCCATAGGAAAATAATTATCCAAAGAGACGAGTTAGATCACCCTTCTTTTTTTTTTTATAGGCGTTTTTAAAAATGGCCGCCGACAATTAACCACTATTACACCAGACCCCATATCTTTGCTTCTGTTTGAGCTATAATAATAATATTGGTGTCAAAGTGTACATTTTTGGGGTCAAGGAATTCAATTAAATAGGTTTCAATGCAAAAAAATGAATACTTCATTAATTGCCATGACAGCGGGGGGTAAAATATGCAAACTTCATTAAAAAAATACGTTTTAACAGGGTAACTTAAAGGAGAATTCCTGTCATTTTAAGTGTTATGTTTGATGTGTGTCAAATCACTTACCAACGTAGGAATGAAAATCGCGTAACTCCACAGAGCCCCCTATCGACCCCCACCGTTGTCATTATAGGAGGATATAGGATAGCCCAAATTCGCCTATTTTAACCAATGCAAAGTCTGTTTTTTTGCTTCTAGTACTCATTGTTGAGTCCCATGATAATGTAACAGGCGCTAAAACTCCCGACAAGCTAACGGCTAATAACAGAACGAGCTAATGCTGGTTGCTGGTTTCTCTCCCGACCTGGCAACCTGGGGCTGCCATGCAGAGAGATAAGCAGCCCCAGCGTTAGCTCGTTTGTTATTAGCCGTTAGCTTGTCGGGAGTTTTAGCGCCTGTTACATTATCATGGGACTCAACAATGAGTACTAGAAGCAAAAAAACAGACTTTGCATTGGTTAAAATAGGCGAATTTGGGCTATCCTATATCCTCCTATAATGACAACGGTGGGGGTCGATAGGGGGCTCTGTGGAGTTACGCGATTTTCATTCCTACGTTGGTAAGTGATTTGACACACATCAAACATAACACTTAAAATGACCGGAATTCTCCTTTAACCCCTCCCCCTCTAAAACTTGTATTTACTTTTCCCTTTGTCATGGAAGTACCTTAGGGCCATAGGAAAAAAAATATCCAAAGAGACAAGTTTGATCACCCTTCATTTTCTTTATATAGGCGTTTTTAAAAAAAGGCTGACGACAATTAACCACTATTATACCAGACCCCATATCTTTGCTTCTGTTAGAGCTATAGTAATAATATTGGTGTCAAATTGTACATTTTTGGGGTTGAGGAATTCAATTAAATAGGTTTCAATGTAAAATACCCAATGCTTTACTAATTGCCATGACAGCGGGGGGTAAAATATGTAAATTTCATTTGAAGAATACGTTTTAACAGGGTAACTTACCCCCCCCTCCTCTAAAACTTTGATTTACTTTTCCCTTTGGTATAGAAGTACCTTAGAGCACTAAGCAAGAAATGATCCAAAGAGACAAATAAGATCACTCTTCATTTCTGAAATATATGCGTTTTTAAAAATGGCCGCCACCATTTGAAGTGATACAACAGAACCCATATTTACTTCTGTTAAAGCTATAATGGTAAACATTTTTAGGGTCAAGGAATCCAATTAATTAGGTTTCAAGGCAAAACAAATCCCCAATAATGTTCTTACTACCATGACAATGGGGTTGTTGTGGTAATTTGAGTCTTGCACTTGCAAATAACCAGTTCTGACAAGTCCCTTGAAATAATTGAAATTGAAGCCATTCATCAAAGGGCAAAAGGAAGAGGGGGCTCGACTCATCATTTACAGCCTTTTCCAAATATCGCTCATAAGCCTTCATCACAAGTACAGAGCAGCTACAGACACCTGATGCATGTACCAGGTTCTGCAGATGTGGTCAACACCAATGAAAGACTGAGCTTTGCCACTAGTTGAATTACCACTATTGGTGAGAGCTGTAGTCCATCCACTGCCATTCATCCAGCCAGTCTCCAGACACACTCCAGAGCATCTTTTTTGGCAAGTGTGAATAGGGGTTGATCAGCTAACATGACTGGTGTCTGACCTGGATTTAGGTAGTTGATTGCTTGAAGGAGGACATTCATTGCATGCATACCCAAGCCATAGTGGGACTGGTAGGAGACTCTGTGAACAGTGGCAGTATATGATCTGGATGGGGGGGCTGAACAAGGCTCTGCAATGCTTGCATAATATGCACCCCATGAGATCCATTCTTCATACTCAAGGTTGTCTTTCCCCACAAGGTGTCGGTGACTCTCTCCAACCACTGGGAGCCTTCTTCAAGTATGTTGCTGAGAGGACAAGAGGCTGGTTGAGGATGACTGTTTGTATTAAGAGCAGGAACATCAGTTTGGAGTGAAACATCCAGATCCATTGTTGTGTAGAAAGCTGGAAAGGATTGTACATGCTTCTTCCCCATCTTAGCTGGAACTAGGATGTTAGTGAGATTGGCTGTTTGTTGGTCATCTGACGGGAAGTGCTGCTGAATGCTTATTCATGTCCCGTGGAGGGCTGATTTTGCTGTTGTTGACGATGGGTTGAGGTCAATGTTGTCAAAACCACCATTAGTGAAGACACCCTTAACTGCCTGAGGTGGGACCACCACACCAATCTGCTCCCACTGATTGATCACTGTACTCAATGTTTTCAAGTGATCACATGATACACCATACCTCGCTTATGCATGGTATCCACCTGGTGTTTACTGCCAGTATGCAGGTGCAGATTCATTGCCAGATACAGTGAAGCTGTGGTTCCCTTTCTCTTATGTGACAACTAACACTACGGACATTTCTTGGATCTGCATTTCACAGAGTTGTAAATGATTTGCTGCCCAATTGATGTAGCAACCTGGCACTTCTCTGGTTCAGGGGCTGGCTGGTCAATACCTTATCCATCCAGAAGCATCTTTAGGAACAATTGCAGCAGGGGAGGGATTGAATCAGGAGGCTGTGAAGGAACCTGTAAATTATTGTTTCATCGGAAGATATTCTTCCCGGAGGATTTTAGCTGCTCTGAAGATGATGGAGACATCAGTAAATGTGTTGCTTTTCATGCCAACAACAGCTTTCAGGTCATCATCAAACAACATAACAGGGACCAGCCACGATCTAGTCGCACAGATCTGATGTCAATATCCTCTCGAAGGCGCGTGGTGTTACATTTAATAATAATTGATTGACTCAAACAATTCATTGAGGACATGTGCTCTGATGACCTGTGTTGCCTTATTTTCTGTCGTGTCACAACGGTGGTTTCTGCTTTTCTATAGATCCTAGTCAGGCATGCACGATGATGCACTGCCTCCATAGCTACCATGTCACCAGCAGCTTGTTTAGCTAACAGACACTTGTCACCCAGCACCTGAGCATATTATTTCACTTTTCAGGGTGGAAGCCGTCCTTAGTTCCTTTCTGTTGCCAACTTCACCACAGAAGAAACACGGTGTGGTTTATTCACATGAGGATGATGATGAGCATGAGAGTATAGCCTTTGCAGTGAACTTGCCACCACCATTCATGCACTGTGTTTTTACTGGGCTCACAGACGTCTTCTTCTTGCTCTGTCCACTTTTTGATCAATAATGGCACAGTTAACATAAAAAACATTCTGTATTCAATGAGAAAGTAATACAAACCTCAAATTGAACCTCAAAGTGTCTCAGATTTTCTGTCACCTCTGATTTAATCACATTGTCGCAGTCCCTTGTGCAGAATTTATGTTTTGTGACAGCAACAGGTGTAACTCTCAGGTGATAGCAGTCAGACATATACACTTACAGTCAGACAGACACTTATCTCTCAAGACAGATTCAGAGCTCTGCAGCTGAATCTGTCGGGAGCTCCTGATACAACGTGTATAGTTAGGAATGTTAGGAATGTAAACAAAGACACGTAGACCGGAAGTGGAGGGCTGAGGGCGGACCTAATGGCCACCATCCTGTTATCCACATTCTATTGGGAGGTCCCCCCCAGAGTCAAATCTTAAGGAAAAAAATAGCAGAGGGTGCTGTTTTTTCCTTTTTTTGACTGGGTTCCTAGATTGGACAGACACACATAGAGCATATGGCATGTGCATAAGAGGTTGTACTTCTTAAAGTTTTTTTTAGAGGGGGAACATTTTAATGTCACTTATTTTGTTGATGAAATGTGCATATTTTACCCCCATTGTGAGGGTAATGAGAAAACTATTGGGTTTTTTAGTCTTGGAACCTATGTAATTGTATTCCTTGGCTCCAGAAATGTACACTTTGACACCAATATTATCATCATAGCCCTAACAGAAGCAAAGATATGGGCTATGCTGTATTGCTGTAAATGGTGGCGGCCATTTTTTAAAACACAAATACTTTAGAAATGACGTCTTTTTAGTTTGTGTCTTTGGATAATTTATTTCCTATTCCCCTAAGGTACTTCCATGCCAAAGGGAAAACTAAATTAAAGTTTTAGAGGGGAAATAAATGGAAAGTTACCCGTTATTTACGTATTTTTCTAATAAAATTCGCATATTTTATCCCTGTTTTCAATGGCAATAAGAAAATGATTGGGTTTTTTGCCTGGAAACCTATTGAATTGGATTATTTCACCCCAAAAATGTACACTTTGACACCAATAATATTATTATAGCTTTAACAGAAGCAAAGATATTGGTTCTGCTGTATTGCTGTAAATGGTGGCGGACATTTTTTAAAACGTGTATATTTCAGAAATGAAGGGTGATCTAACTCGTCTCTTTGGATACATGTTTTCCTATGGTCCTAAGGTACTTCCATGCCAAAGGGGAAACTAAATTAAGGTTTTAGAGTGGGGAAAATGGAAAGTTACCCTGTTAAAACAACATTTTCCAATTAAATTAGCATATTTTAGCCCTGTTTTCATGGCATTGAGAAAATTATTTTTTTTTTTTTGCCTTGAAACCTATTGAATTGGATTACTTGACCCCAAAAATGTACACTTTGACACCAATATTATTGTTATAGCTTTAACAGAAGCAAATATATTGTTTTTGCTGTATTGCTGTAAATGGTGGCGGCCATTTTTTAAAACATGTATATTTCAGAAATGAAGGGTGATCTAACTCGTCTCTTTGGATAAATGTTTTCCTATGGCCCTCAGGTACTTCCATACCAAAGGGGACCTTTGCATCATGACTTGAAGTCAGCAGCCTATTTTTGGGTCCTAACACCTCCACTAAAACCACATCAAATGTATGATGAGTAGCATGGCTTGGATAACAAAGACATATGGTGATCATTACACTTTGATTTTTACCAGAGTAACAATGATTGTCCTTGATGATCATACATAGAGATATATATATCAGAGAAGTACCAAAAGTAAAAGTACTAAAATGTTTGAAAATGGCCGATCTACAAGCTCACAACGCGTCACATCTGAAAATAGCCGATCTACAAGCTCACAACGCGTCACATCTGAAAATAGCCGATCTACAAGCTCACAACGCGTCGCGATGCGACGCGTTGTGAGCTTGTAGATCGGCTATTTTCAAATAACCTAGGTATAAAATAAGGCTAAGGTGGTTAATGTATGTTTTATAATGTAATCATTTATATCTGCAAAGTAACTAGTAACTAAAGTTTCAAATAATTGTAGTGGAGTAAAAGTGCAACATTTGCCTCGAGATGTAGTGGAGTAGAAGTAAAAGTACTGAAAATTTGGAAATATTCCCGTAACGTAAAAGTCCCTCAAAATTGTACTTAAGTACAGTACTTGAGTAAATGTACTTTACACCAGTGCTGCTCCGCGTATAGGAGCATTAGGGCATAACTAGATTAATAGATGTAGTATTTAGGCGTAACATTATTTGGATTTGGGGTTTCACAGCGTGAGAAATAGGTGTGGGGTAGTGTGCGTGCGAACAGGGTCATTTGTCAACCCACTCAGTGAGTCAACAGCTCTGTCAGTTTATGTTAGATATATTGCCTTTGCCTGGCTAACTTCTGATCAAACCAATAGACAACATAAATATGAAAGCAGCGATGAACAGGGGCCAAGCAAAATGGCAACCATTTGTCACAGTGATAAAGAGATGGTCACCGTCTGCACAGCAATAATGAAAAGCACAGGGAGGCTTGCACTATATTTCAAAAGGAAAGAGCTGTCCAAAAAACATAATAGAAAAGCACAGAGAGGCCGGGACATTCATCAGTGTCATTTCCTGCTTTTAACCAACACATCTGTGTCATTTTAGATTTTAGCTTAAACCATTATTTTATACTTTGGCTATTTTCGAAAAATTGTGAAAATGTGTGCAAAGCTTTGAATATATATAATTTTAGAGCGAACATTTGCACTTCAAATCTTTGCTTCTGGGTGGTCCCTGGAACAAAATATTTTACAAATGTTCGCTTTAAAAAACATACAGTATATTCAAAGATTTGCACAGATTTGCACAATTGAAAAAAAATAGCCGATCTACAGGATTACACAAGAAAGTCCTGAGACTTATTTCCATTGAGGTCCTCTCACATTTAACAGTCAATAGGTTAAAACATCACTAAACAAAACACATGACAATAACATTTACAGAACATACATACAAACAAGTGCTCCCTTATCTTTCCCTAGACTACCCTCTATAGGGGAACCTTTTCAAATAGACATGCTTTTGTCTGCTGCTTAAAATACCTCAGATTGCTTATCAGTTTGACACTGGTTTCAAGATGTGGCTCCTATGCAAGTAAAATGATCCCTTTCCCACTTTACTTTTAAAAGCCGGATGGCTCACATCTGCTACACTGGCTCTGGTGAAAAAAAATGGTGTACTTCGAGTAAAACATGACTTTAAAAATATGGGGACCTCGCCATAATATGTGACTGAGGCTGAGGAAATGTTCCTCAACTCGCCCGTTTTTAAACAGTAGAAACAACAACAATGCTTTTGTTGTGATTTTTGTTTTCTTTCCCATATTAACACAGTTCGAATGTTGAAGAAGGTTTTCATTCCAACAGATAGCCGTTTTAGAGTCATTAAATGGTTAAAATGATATCACAAACAAGGCTTACTTTGTGTGTGTTTTCGTGTGTATTTTGGGGGGGTGGAGATTAGCTTACATGCAACATTTGCATGAAAGGTGTCGATTGGTTCAATGGCCTTATTGTCTCAGGTTTCACCCTCTGAGCATTATGGACCGTGGTCAATCTGGCCATGGTTACCCTGGATTCTACTGGGAGCCAGTTGAGCTCTCTAAACTGGTTCCTACCTATGTGTTCTGGGTCCCAACCCTAGAATGACCCTGATCAGTCTATTGTGAGCTGACTGTAGCTTGGTTTTGAGGGATTTCATTAAGCCCTCGAACCATGATGTACAGTATATGCAAAATCTAAGTGGCGCAGAATAAGGGCGTTTGCCACCACCTGTTTAGTCTCCCTATCTAGGTACAGTACCTTGCTGTCCATCCCAAAAAACGTTGTCAGTCCAGAGACCTTGCTCAGTACCTTGCTGGCCATATTTCCACCGATGATTTTGCTGCGATGAAGTCCAAATTTAATTTGACCTTGAATTCAGGGCTCTTTCCTAATTTGATTTTGGAGCCAAACAATTGATTCTGTCTTCCCCAGAGTGTAAAGATAACTTGTTATCAATAAGCCAGGAATTGACATTTGCCAATTCCTCACTCAGGGAACTCTCCAGTGTGGCTTGTTCTTTATGGGACATTACAGTACATCAGCAGAGCAGAATCATCAGCGTACAAGAACGAATCACAGCTACAGGCGTCTGTCATATCGTTCACGTACACTAAAAACAGGGGCAGGGCCTAGAATGCTTCCTTGAGGAACTCCACATTCCATGATGTTAGGGTCAGACAAAACACCATTTACCTCTACCCTCCGTTCAGGCCGTAGACTGTAAAAAGAAATGAACTGCGTTACGCCCATAGACTCTACAGACCGCAAATGAAGCCTATTTTCCAACAATTTAAAATCCGGCATCTTCCTATATCGCATCGTCATATCCTATGCACTCGGAAATTAACGCTATTGGTTGGGACCAGAGCGGGGGTGGGGGAATGAATGCTATTGGTTGTGTAGCTTGTCAATCAAATCATCACAAGGTAGCCACGTCCCTCCTACAGAATACCCTACTTTATCATCAATTTTTTAAATAAATGGGAATTTACCAAAACGCATATCATGGTGATTGAAAGAAGACTTTAAACTAGCGACTGGAAGCATTTAGTATTTATGACAATGTTTATTAAGGTAATAAAATCAAGTCTAAAGTTCAGCAAAAACCCATCCACTTACATTGAGAGTTATTTCTTCTGACAGCAGCAGGGGTAAAACAGCTAAAATACAGGCCATTCATATGAACTGTTACTTCCTATATAGACTCAATTTCAAAGGCGGATGCCGGGCCCTTGGTTCACGCCCCGTCAGGTAGGATTTAAACCACCTGCATGATGCCCTGTCTGCCCCCAGGGCCTCGAGCTTGCTCAGCAAACCTATTGTGGTTCACTGTGTCGAACGCTCGCCGTAGATCGAGCAGCGCCATTCCACAGAGCTTCCCACTGTCAATCTCTGTCCTAATTTTGTTCTGTTAAAAATAATAAAACATGTGTCGGTTGAGTACGATTTTCTAAAGCCTGATTGAAGTTTGTACATTAGATTGTTCCTATTTAAGTACTGGTTCAGTTCTTTCTTCCCACGTTTTAAACCTTTTGAAATATTTAACTTTATAATTGATTCTTTCTTCCCACGTTTTTGTACCTTTTGAAAGATTTAACTTCAACTTCATAATTGATGTCAACGGGGCTGTGAACAAATTTGGAGTCATACTGTACGCCATTGGTTCTCAAAGTGGGGTCCGGGGACCCCTAGGGGTCCTTGGGGGGGGGGTTCCAGGGGGTCCCCAGCAAAATGTGTTAATATAGCATCACAACAATTCTTACCCTTTATACTTTGGCTATTCAAAAATAGCAGATCTACAAGCTCATAGCGCGGCACAGAGTGACACGCTACGAGCTAGCAGATCTGCTATTTTGAAAAAAAAAGAAAATATGTGCAAATCTTTGAATATATATATTTTTAAAGCGAAAATTTGTAACTCATCTTTGCTTCTGGGGGTCCCAGGAATCAAATACTTTTTTTTATGGGGGTCTGCAGCCAAATACATATCATTTTGGGTGGTCTACGCCGTAGATGACTGACGTCACGGGAAGATCTGCATTATTCTATTTTTGGGGGAATTATTTCCGCCTCCATCTTTCACATCACCTGCTCAGCACTCACCTACTGTGCACTCCACTGACTGACTGTGAGAAGATTCAGTACACCGTGGTACAAGGCACGCATTTAGCTTTACTGCATCTATACTAGAATATTTATAGGAAAAGCAGTGGCGTAACAAGCCAACACTGCCTCCCCCCACGCCGCGGCTGATAACTTCAACGCTCAAGCTATAAAAGAAATTAGAAACGGCCAGACAAAACCTGTACATAAAAGCCATTAGAAACGCTTTGATATATAATACTGAAACGCAGATTCATTATGCTTGGTCACAAATACAGTATATACAGGTCGTTATTGGAACATAAGGGCTATATAAAGGGATATACGGCATTAGCCTGGCATGGCCAGACTTATATCATCTGCGTAGATATGGGCCTTTTTTTTTATTTTTACTTTGCACTGGCATAGTCTAGTTTCCAGACAGAATTGTGTCTGTAAAGTAAAAGTACCTCAAACCATTGTACTTAAGTACAGTACTTGAGTAAACGTACTTTACACCACTGCTATTACCGCACACACGGCGCCATTATCTCAACAATGAACTCGTCCCCCGCGAGGCTAATCAGGCTGAGGGAGAGGTTCTTTGATGCCGTGACGAGAGACAGCTGTGGGAGCGCGGCTCTCGCCAGGTCCATCAGCTCGTCTTCGGGGAGTATAATGTTATCTTGAAAGTAATCTATAGCTCTAATGGAAAAAGTTCCCTGTTACGGCGCTGTTAGTGAAAAGTACAGGACTCTGAGGAGATCAAAGATTCATGAATGTGTACTGACTATTCACTCGGTGGACATTTTATTAGGTACACACCTATTATGCATCAGGCAGGTATGACCCCATTTTGTGTGTCGCCCCCATCTTTTTCAAGGTTTTAACAGTGGCTGGATGATGGTTTATTTATTTTCAGTAAACTCTATCAACCTTTAAAATGTCAATTTAGGCCACGGACGTCCATTTGATATTATCTATTTTCTTTTTATCTCTGGGACCCAATTCTAAACTCAAGGACACCCCATTGAAATCCAGTGCTGTGCACAGCAAGGGTTTTCAACCTTTTCAGGCCATGTAATGACCCTAAATAAATATTTGAACTGACAAGCACTTGGAATTGTAGGAGTAGAGGCATTACATTTAGTTTGACTCTGTAAATATTGTGAGAATGGCCTATCTACAAGCTCAAAACACCTCGCAACACGAGGCGTTATGAGCTTGTAGATCGGCTATTTAAAAAAATGTTGCCTCTTTCTTATATTATTTGACAATTTGGCCAATGTTTGACCAGTTTTTATAGTATAGTTTGTTCATTGCTTTTGATGCAGTATATGGTCTTTTTTTCCTTATTAGATAATTTTTTTAGGTATTAAAAAGGTCTTAAAAGTCCTTAAATTGTAACTTTACTGTCACCTGGGGACCCTCCCAAAATCATGTGGGGACCCCCGTCGGGATTCCAACCCACAGTTTGAGAACCACCGCTGTAGAGGAGGGTATAGCTCTTTCCGAGACGCTGGAACCACCCCGTCTAGCACAAAAACAATCCTCAACCACGTTCAAAGTCACTCTGGATCGCGTCACTCGCTCATTCTGATGTCTGGTGGAACTGTAACTGCATACAACACGTCACATACAGAGTCGCAGCCATATCACGCTCCGTTTGGAGGAGTTTGTTGTTCGCACTGAAGTGGCCTCTGAGTGTATATATTTCTCTGTGATATATACGCGTTCCTACTCCCTTTCCCTGGACCGTTTGTTCAAGCGTTGCAGTGAGTGTTTGATGTGCTTCGGCATGAGAGAGGCGATAAACATCCAAACGTGGAGGCAAGCCTTGATCAGTGTTGCCAGATACTGTGAGAGAAGCAAGCAACCAGGTCTAGGAAAACCAGCCCAAAAGAAATGACTATGGGTACTTTGAGTACATGAGTACTTTAACATGTACTGTACATCAGCTATTTGAAAATAGCAGATCTACAAGCTCACAACGCGTCGCGATGCGACGCGTTGTGAGCTTGTAGATCGACTATTTTCAAATAAAAATCTTGCGGGAAAATTATAATAAGCAGATCTGGCAACCCTGGCCTTGATTCCGCCCTCCTGCCGTGACTTTGATGGAACAGCCTTGTTGTGTGTGCAGCACGCATTTGTGTGTTTTTCACGTGCTTGTGTGCCCGCTGGGTTCATTTGTATTCATCAGAGAGTGTGTTTTCTGTGCTTCGGGGCAGAATCCTTGCATCTCCGTATTTCGTATTTATATTTTTCCGTAAATGAATGCCCCGCTTCTTTGTACAAGAGTGTCCCGCAAAAGTGGGGAAAATAGCCGATCTTGAAACATTTTAACTCTCTCAGTGCCACACAACGAGTTTAAAAAATATATTTATTTTTTTTGGAAAAAAATGTTCAGAACCCAAGATATCATTATCTGAAGATTTGCAGCTCCATCCACTCCTTGTTTAACTTATAACTGAAAAAGGCTGTAACTCGCTTCCTAAGCACTTTTTTTTTACTTTGAAGAAAAAAAAATTGCTGGCACAGTATGAACATATTCTTTTATTTCATTGGCACCGAGAGAGTTAAAAGTGAAAGTGGTTACAGTAAGTCTGTCTGTGTGTTTTATAGCAGAAACAAAAAAAAACGAGCACACTCGGACACACACATTTCCACCCGACAGTGACGATGTTATGTGTCGGCTTGTGTGTAACGCATGCCTTTCTCTGACAGCCACATGACAACAGACTACCGAGTGCTGCTTTTCTAACGTCTAAACGTGACTTTAATCCAGCAGCAGTAGCAGCCACGGCAGCAGTCTCATTTCCCCTGGTGGATATGGCTCTAATGAAAGCTTTTGTGCTGAGATGGGGATGGAAGGCCGACTTTGATCCCCAGAAGCCACCGCCCTCTCGACCTGCCCGCCGCCCGCTGCACTGCTCTTAATCTGATTGTCCCTCAAAACAGAGCCTGTCACATGGAGGCGTGCTGCTGGACACACTCACGAGTTGTGGAGAGTCCACACTCCGGTTTTTACTTAACCCAATAAGACCGGCTATTCAAAAATAGCAGATATACAAGCTCATAGCGCGGCACAGAGTGAGCTTGTAGATCTGCGATCTTGTGCAAATCTTTGAATATATATACAGTACAGTATATTTTTTAAAGCAACATTCTTAACTCAAATCGTTTCTTCTGATGGTCCCTGGAACAAAATATTTTGAGATGGGGTTGGTGGCCAAATACATATCATTTTTTGGGGGTCGTCCTTGACATGAAAACGTTTGAGAACCACTGATATAGAAGCATAGTTAAAAAAAAAAAAAAACTGTTAGGATTTTGTAGAATCGGAACCTCGGGCCTTAATGTGTTATGTGGAAGTAGCAATAACGCAAGATTAAAATACTCTGTTACAAGGCAAGGGCCTGTATTAAAAATGTTACTTGAGTAAAAGTACAAATGCATCGGCATCAAAATGTAATATATTTATTATTACAAAAAAAAAAGTTACTTAAAATACTCGGCTGTTAAGTCGAGATTTTCAAGAGATTGGCAGGCTGGGGACCACTGTCTTACACATTATAGTCAGATGGCTAACCAGGGGGAGATCACTGGCCAGCATGTTTGAGTTATATGAACCTCTGCAGAGATTTAATTCAGGAAAAGTCACCACTGCCAGCACATTTCAACGATGAGGAATTGGGTCGCAAAAAAAACCCTGCTACTGTAGGTGCCAGATATTCAACCTGCTCACAAAACTCAATCTGTCACTCCACGGGGAGAATGGCAACTGTATGCACGTTTTGCAGATAAAGTGGCAGCGTTCAAAGTCAAAGTGGAACTGTGGGGAAGGGGAGTGAACAGGAGCATATTTGACATGTTCCAAACATTGTCAGCGATTTTGGGGAGAAACTGCACAAATATGCTCACTGTCAAAGGAGCTCGAGCATTACTTCCCATTAACCACCAGTGGTGGATGGACACAAGTACTCAACCTCAGTACTTGTCAGAGTAAATTGTAGATATTCCGGGTCAAATATTTGTTCCAAGTGAAAAATAGCTTCAGTTAAACTTAACTTAAGTATTCCAAAGTATATTTTCAAATCCACTGTGAATATATATTTTTTAAAGCGAACATTTGTAACTCAAATCTTTGCTTCTGGGGGGTCCCTGGAACAAAACATTTTGAAACAAAAATGCAGATCTACAAGCTCATAGCGCTGCACTCGGTGCCGCCCTATGAGCTTGTATAACTGTTATTTTTGAATAACCAAAGAATTCTTAAAATTACAACGATTGATATGGTATATAATAAATACAAGCCATGTAGAAATTGATGTTTTGTCCTACTTTGTTTTCATTTTTACTCCCCTGTCCACCTGGACTACTGTAGATGAAAGTCCTTTTTATTGCTCAGAGCCCTGCCGTACAGAAGCTGCGGTGAATCATAATCTACTGCTCATCTGAATTCATGAGCCTCGACGATGGCTGACACGGTTTATTGTTGTGTAGTGGTGGGTCATTCAAACACATGGACAGGAAACAATTACTGTCCGACCTTGTTTAGCGTTTTTTTATGGTGATAAGACTGAGTCAAATTTAAGTATGAAACAGTTAAACCTTGCCCCATATACTTTGATGTATGTCAAATAGCAAAAACAAGCCTAATCTCCAAGCCTATTTTCAACAAATGTTTGTCTAGTTTTTTCAAAATGTTCACCTATTATGACATGCCCAGAATAGGGACACTACGGTTTATGTGGTAAAACAGTACACCTGTTTATATAGGCATATTAGGGCGGCTTCACATTGGGTGCGTTTGAAGCGAAGCGTTCACCCTCCGTTCCCGAGTGCGCTTGGTTGGCCAGCATTCACACTGGCCAAGACTCGAGACCATTTCATTTAACAGTAATGATAAGGTGCCTCATGGGGGCGCTGTGGACTACGACGCTTTGGGAGAGCGAATGTCATTCACAGAAGAAAGGTCATTCTAGAGTGAATAATAAAGTTTGACTGTGTTCCTGACGTTGTCTTGAGTTATAATAACAACAGATCAACAATACACAACCAAAGCAGTGTGTGCACTGGTCTTTGAAACCTCGAAATGCACTGACGTCTGTTAATATGATATTGGCGTCACGGACGCATCCTTTGTAATTTAGCAGTGACGTCACGTCACAGACTAATCCTTGGTGTATTTATCCTTACAAATACGTTCGCCACACATGTGTTTTTTTGTTTATTATTTTTCACGGCTCGCGCTACTCAAACACTAGCAGGATTATTATTTCTTGTCAACATTCAAGTATAACTATGAGAAGGTATAACCCAGCTAAAATAATGCGTCATTATAAAAATATATAAATGATATATGATTAACAGTCCACTTCCTTCTCTTGGTACGGATGGATTCACACTGCCGCGTTCCGTTCCCGACTCCGCAGCAATTGGACCCGAAACTACCTCCCGAAGTGGTTTCGGGTACGGAACGGTGATGCGTTACGGGGAACGGTTCGCTACGTTCACACTACCACAACATCAGCCAAGTGGTCCAGGGTGCGCACCCGGGACCATAGTGTGAAACCGCTATTAGTGTACTGTGGTCCTGCAGTACTCTGGGTAAAGAATACTTCCAATCTTAGCGATTCGTTTGCAATTGGATCCTGTCACAAATGTAGTACCAGTATGGTGGAAAGCAGTATGCAGTCATGGGGGTCCGTGACCTAATGCATACCAAACTGGGCGTCCTTGAAATGTAAACGTTTTGGTACACTGCTTGCTGTGGTTGTAGCATTACAGAAGCACCTGCAGTAGAACCCCAACCAGGACCAACACATAATGGAAACAAGACCAAGCTTACAACATTTCTCCACTCTCCACCATTTTACTTTTTTTTACGTTTCATGCACATGAAACAAACCGGCACGGAATGGAATGAAGCTATAATACTTAACCAAACTGAACTGAACTAACCCGTTCAAGCCGAGAAAGCATCTCTGTCATTTTAGATTTTTTTGGGCTATTCAAAAATAGCAGATCTACAAGCTCATGGCGCGGCACCGAGTGCCGCGCCATGAGCTTATAGATCTGCTATTTTTGAAGAATAGCGAACATTTGCGCAAATCTTTGAATATACATTTTTTAAAGCAAACAATTGGACCAGAAGAATAGATTTGAGATACAAATGTTCGCTTTAAAAATATATATATTAAAAGAAATGCACAAATGTTCAAGGTTTTTCAAAAATAGCCAAAGTATAAAATAATGCAGAGCTCAAATCTAAAATGACACAGATGCGTTCCCGGATTGAATGGGCTAAACTAAATGTGTGCAAATCTTTGAATATATATATTTTTAAAGCGAACATTTTTAACTCAAATCTTTGCTTCTGGGGGTCCCTGGAACAAAATATTTTGATGGGGGTCCGCGGCCAAATACATATCATTTTGGGGGTCCTTGACATGAAAAAGATTGAGCACCACTGATATAGAAACATACGTTTTTCAGAAAACTGTTGGGATTTAGGAGACATGTAGAATCGGCTTCAGGTCTCAATGGGTTAAATTAAGGTGCAGACAAAGTACTGTACATTGAAATGGGACATTCAATGTACAGTATACAGTATACATCATCATCAGGTCTGGACCTGATGAAGATGCAGTCCGAGTTGCTCCAGTGCCTTCCTTTGTACCTCCACTTGTAAATCTTATCCATGCGCCAGCATAATATAAACATACTGTAGGTGGTATGTATGAAGCCCAATAGATAAGCAGAATCCTGTAGAAATGGAGTTTATAATGGAGTTGTGGGTATAGTGTTAAAGTCTGTAGGCAGCAGTGTTCTTTTTTCCTGGACAATGGTGTCTCTTTTCCTGCCTCTTCCTGTCTGGGGAAAGGAAATCTGTGCTTATCGCCTTACTGCTGATTCAGCCTATATCACAGAAGCCCAAAACATTCTCTACAACATGTCCCAAAACACCCCCATTCATATAGATAGTGGAGCCAAAAAAAAAACAAGGGCAGAAAATCGACAATGGCAACCTCATCACTTGTAAACCGTACAGAGTTTTTCCTCATAGAGGAAAACACTGTGTATGTGTGAGTGTGTGTGTGTGTGTGTGTGTGTGTGTGTGTGTGTGTGTGTGTGAGTGTGAGAGAGAGAGCGTGTGTGTGCGTGCGTGTGTGCGTGTAAGAGAAATAAACAGTGGTGGAAAAAAGTACTGAAATGTTTTACTTTTTCAAGTGAAAGGATCAATACTGCAATGTAGAAGTACTCGGTTACAAGTAAATTTCCGGAATTAAAAATGTACTTGAGTAAAAGTACAAAAAGTATTGGTATCAAAATGTACTTAAAGTACCAAAAGTAAAAGTACTATAATGTTAGAAAGTAGCTCAAAATATAGCTCAAAAAAGCTCACAACGTGAGCTTGTAGATCGGCTATTTTCAAATAGCCTAGGTATAGAAAATAGGGTTAAAGTGGTTAATGTATGTTTTATCATGTAATAATTATTGCAAAGTTACAAGTAACTAAAGTTTTCGAATAAATGTAGTGGAGTAAAAGCACAACATTTGCCTCTGAGATGTAGTGGAGTAGAAGTAAAAGTACTGAGAATTGGAAATACTCCAATAAAGTAAAAATACCTCCAAATTGTACTTGAGTATATGTACTTTACACCACTGGTGTGCGCACGTGTGTGTGCGTGCGCGCGTGCGTGCGTGTAAGAGAGATATAGAAACTGAGGGTTTGTATATCGTTGGTGTTGGGCAGAAACTCTGTATACTGTATTTCAACGTCATTTTGAAAACGTTTTTTTTTAAAACAAGATCTCACGTTCCTTCATCTCTCGCCACGACACATTTCATTGTAGCACACCCGGATATGGAAATATCCGGAGACTTTCGCTCCCGTCCGCTTCCTGTTTAGGTCCCGCCTTCAAACGGGCTTTTCTCGGTTGTTGTTTTTCTCCTCGCTGATCGCTGTTTAGCGACGCTGTTTTGAAAACGCTACTACTGCAAAATGCAATGTCGCCGATTGAAACGGTCTTCTCTGGGGCCACTCACACAACTACCCTGTGTGTCTACAAACAGTTGAACACGCAATCACAAGGGATTTAGCGAGGTCTGTGGCGAGGTGGAAAAAGTAAGTGAGTTTTCCGTTTACATAGCGAAACATGGTGTTTTTACGCTGGGCTGGAGGAGAGAGACTCCGCCCCGATCGGAATGTTTGTTGTCTGAGCGGCGTGCACGACTCGCATGTGTGTTTAGAAATGATTGGACTTGCGATCATAATGGGAAAAAAAATTGTGATTTTTTTTAAGTTATAAAAAACAATAAATCGCTGGCAGTGGGCAAACACAGCCAGAGATAAGTCTGGCAGGGAATGAGTTAACAATGACTTGCAATGATAAAAGTCCCCTAGGCTGCCAGTGCATTGTTGCTTGTGTCATTTTTATAATTTCCCCTAGGGGTGTACCGTCTGTCTTTATGTATATATAGGCCACGTTTATGCTCAGCCCCATATATATTATGTCATTGTACTGATTAGCTTTGTTATGTATAGAATATGAACCGTATACAGTGGTGGGGACAAGTACTCAAATGTTTTACTTAAGTAAAAGTATTAATACTGCAATGTAGAAGTATTTTGTTACAAGTAAAAGCACGGAATTCAAAATGCACTTGAGTGAAAGTACAAAAGTATTGGTATCAAAATGTACTTAAAGTACCAAAAGTAAAAGTACTAAAATGTTTGAAAATAGCAGATCTACAAGCTCTATGTGATGCGTTGTGAGCTTGTAGATCGGCTATTTATAAATAGCCTAGGTATAACATAGGTCTGAAGTGGTTAATGTATGTTTTATAATATGATAATTTATATATGCAAAGTAACTAAAGTGTTCAAATAATTGTAGTGGAGTAAAAGTACAATATTTGCCTCTGCGATGTAGTGGAGTAGAAGTAAAAGTATAGACAATTGGAAATACTCCAGTAAAGTAAAAATACCTAAAAATGGTACTTAAGTACAGTACTTGAGTAAATGTACTTAGTTACTTTACACCACTGTATGTCTGTAATCCACAAGCCCAACCTGGCCTTTGTATTGATTGAAGGCACATCATACGTACATTATTCTAAAGGCTCAGCACAAAGGAGGCATGATCAAACATCACCATGTCTCATTAGCGTTAGGTAACCAAAACACCTCGTTTATAGAAGTGCAAGGTCAACAGGATGTCCATTGTTCCCGTGTACATTAAGTACACAGGAAAATCCTCACTTTCCATTCATCCATTTGTATCTGAGATTGTGTAAAGGTACAGTAACAGAATGCACCCTTACGGCTCCCTATGGTTCCATCTGTACACTCTCTGAGTTAAATGGTCACACAGCATTTTGTGGTGTATAGTCCACGTGTATTAGTATCTAGACCTGGAACCCCATTACGTAACTATGCCTTTCAAGCCGGGAACCCCTTTTTGGGTTCTTGTAGCTATGTACAGTATATAGCAACATCATTTTTGATTCAATTTGACGTTTTTCAGAAACCTTAGGCGAGGATTTAGAAGGTGCTTTTAGAATCGGCCTCAGGTCTAAATGGGTTAAGACTGCGCACACAAACAAAGGCGCACATTATATTGACGGCGTATGTTGCACAGGTATTGTATTATTGACTTAACTTGTTGTTTTGTACCTTAACTCATGCACTGCCAAAATCCAATTCTGCCACGGACGTAAAAAAACGTAACTATACATTTTTGGGTGGATGGATGGGTGGGGGGGGGCTGTGAATGATCCAAACACCACCGAAGAAGTGTACACTCAGAGATCACGTGACCAGAAAAAAAAAAAGTTCATCTGCTTTCATGTTGGGTTTACAAAAGTACATTTTTTTCTCGGATTTCTGTTGTTTGCCAATTCTTCCCCCCCCCCCCCCCCCCCCCCGATGCTATGGGACCCCTGTGCGTGCAACAAGCCCCTGTTCTGCGAGAATCGGGTACACAGAGAATATTCCATGATTTTTCAAAGGTACAGTAAAATCGCCGTTTTCGGCACCTGGCAAGGGTACAGTAGATGGATAAATGAATTCCTGGCAGTGAATGACTTAAGTAGTCTCATGTTCTTCATCTACAGACCCCAGTCTGGCCTTCATATCGTTAAGCATATGGCTGCGCAACTATTGTTGACCAGCCTTTGCTGACTTGCACACCTTATGTTCTTCAAACTGACGGCTCATTTTGTGCGACTGCCACGAGCAGAACGACAAAAACTCTTCACATCTCATTATTGACAGCCCACGGACGTCGGCTAATTGAATGACCTGCCCCTGCTACTCACCACCTGTTTTTAAATGCCACTATAGCCTCTGTCTGACATGACCTGATTAACCCATTAAGACCTGAGGCCATTCTTAAAAATGTTTTCTAAATCCTGACAGTTTTTTGAAAAAAATCAAAAAATTGTTTTTTCAAGATTTTTCAAAAATAGCAGATCTACAAGCTCGTAGCGCGGCACTCGGTGCCGTGCTATGAGCTTGTATATCTGCTATTTTTGAATAGCCAAAGACATCTAAAGTGACACAGATGCGTTCCAGGTATTAATGGGTTAAGATGAACCGCTGACATTGAAACGCTGTCTGTCTTTCTATGTACTAGCACCTTTAATAAAAAGGCTTAAATCGACCCAAGCTGCTCCAATGCTTTCCTTCTTTATTGCTGCTGCGTCCTTTTCCCATGATGCAACAGATCTGCCTAATAGCCTGGTTCGAGGGGCGTTGGAACTCCCTTTCTTCCTAAATAATAAGTATAACTATACTGGATCTGGTCATTTTTTTCCCCCAATTTCCTGAAAAGTGGCTGTAAAGCACGCTCTAAATGAGGTGCCGATACCTGCACTAATGAGGGAACGGTGAGGCCCTTCCTGCAGCAGTGACACAGTGGGATAGCAGCGATGTCCCAAACCTGAGGCAGCTGCTCCTTCTCTACAAAAAGCTTAATAATAGCTTAAAATGTAAGCCTCAAATGTGACTGTATGCTGTGAGCACTGTGAGTCAGAAATGGTTTCGCTAAGCAGAGCTGACTAGGCATGTAACAAATTCACTCAACTCACGATACGATTCGAATCACGATGTTAGGTTCACGATATGATTTTTAAAGATTTTTTTAACCCAAATTTATTGTCCAGACAAATGACCGAAAAAAAACGTTTTAAAAATGATTTCTCTTACACAAATCCCCCCCCCCCCCCCCCCCCCCCCCCACAAAGACCAGGGGTCTTTGGGGGGTGGGGTTCCCGGGGGTCCCCAACAAAAGTAGTTAATGTCTCATGTCCTTCATCTACAGGCCCAGTCTGTCCTTCATATCGTTGGCATGTGGCTGCACTTCACATCTCATTATTGACAGCCCACAGACGTCGGCTAATTGAATGACCTGCCCCTGCTACTCACCACCGGTTTTTAAATGCCACTATAGGCTCTGTCTGACATGACCTGATGAAAAAACGTATATATTATTTTTTTTGTGGATGTTGGCTCACTGGAAACTCTGCTACACCAGTGGGTCTAAAGTTGGGGTCCAGGGACCCTCATGGGCTTCCAAATGGCCCCTTACAAGTGTGTAACTCTGAGAGTGTACAAATGGAACCAAATGAACCCTTACGGGTCCATTTGGTTCCATTTGTACACTCTCAGAGTTATGGGGGTCGTGGAAATTGAAAAATCTGAGAACCACTGTGCTACACTAAATGGAACAGAGCCTTCATTAGTATCATTGGTAACACCTGTGAAGGAAGTGATAATATGGCTGCTGTGCATAGAGCCTATCCTCAGCCTCACCCGCCGCCTATGAGCTACTGCATCAGTATATATATTTTTTTTTGTGGTTTTATAAAAGGTCGCGCTGTTCTCTGTCCGTCTAGTGATCAGGTTCACTTTCCACTCACCCGGATCCGGAAACTACGTCATCCGAAGATTTCCACCTACGTCCACTTCCTGTTTAACTTTTTCAGCAAAACGCTTCTATCTCGAGTGGAAATGTTTTCCCCCTGTGCACCGCGAGACGTCATGTTTTCATCATGCTGCTGCAGGAGAAGTGAATGTCCCGGTTGGAATATTTTTCTTTCTTTGGGCGACACTCACACGTAGCGTGTGTGTTTACAAACAGTCGGACAAGGGATCATAAGGGATACTGTATACATTTTATGTAGCTAGTTGAAAAGGTAAGAATAGCGTGCATTTTTGGCGAGAAATGGTATATTCACGGCATATAGACGGCAAGGGGGCCATCGCGGTTGTAGTATTTCTTTCTCTGGGCAAGCATACACATAGCGTGTGTGTTTACAAACGATCGGACAAGTGATCATAATGAATATACATTTTCTGTGACCAGTTGAAAGGATAAAAAAAACAAGGATTGCTGGCAGTGGGCAAACGCAGCCAGATATAAGTCTGGCAGTGAATTAGTTAATATAGCATCACAATAATTTTAAGCACTTTATCCATTTATATGTTGGCTATTCAAAAACAGCAGATCTACAAGCTCACAGCAAGCTCATTTTTTTTAATGTTTGAAAAATATTTTCCTGGTCCCTGGCACAATTTTCAGAGGGGGGTCTGTGGCCAAATACATAACAATTTGGGAGTCCTTGAGTTGAAAAAGTTTGGGAACCACTGCAACAGACATACCTACAGAGTATACGTGCATCTGATTAACTAATTATGATATACCCCCCCCCCCCCCCCTCACACAGTGACATGGCAGCATATGCCGTGCGAGTGTGCACGCAACGCAGCGGAGGATTCCCACTGGTTCTGCCATGAATACATTCAAAAATCCAAGTGCTCCAATTAACCCATTTAGACCGGGAAAGAATCTGTGTCATTTTTGGATTTATTTAGCTATGAAAAGAAAATAGCAGATATACAAGCTCATGGCACAGCACCGAGTGCCACACTACAAGCTTGTAGATCTGACTCTTTTTTTTTTTTTAATCGTGGAAAATGTGTGCAAATCTTTCAATATATATATATGTGTGTTTGAAAGTGAACATTTTTAACTCCGATCTGTGCTTTTTTTTTTTTTTTTTTTTTTATATAGATTTTTTTCAACAGTATATCGATTATTTATCGCGGGAGAAAGTATCGCGATATATCGCAATATCGATATATCGTCCCACCCCTAGTTGCTGTATCAGTTGTGCTCCAGCTTTTCCATGTCAAGGACCTCCAAAATTATATGTATTTGGCCGCGGACCCCCATCTCAAAATATTTAGTACCAGGGACCCCCAGCAGCAAAGATTTAAGTTACAAATGTTCGCTTTCAAAAATATATATATATTCAAAGATTTAGCCCAAATTTCCACAAATTTTCAAAAAATAGCAGATCTACAAGCTCTGTGCCACGCTACGACCTTGTATACCTGCTATTTTTGAATAGCCAAAGTATAAAAATAATGGTTTAACTGGCTACACAGAATGCGTCCCCGGTTTGAATGGGTTAATAGATATGCATCCTTGCATTTGGAAACAGAACTGTGGTTATTTAACCTTTCTGAGGCTAGCGCATGGTTCACAAAGGTCAGCCACTTCATCCTGTTCTGGCGGGATTAAAACTCAATTTCTCAACAACGGACAGACAATTTTCCCATCTGCCCACGCATGCAAATGAAGCAGTCGGCCGCGTTTCGTTATTAGCTGTGCGTACGTGATAATATTTTTCCTCCATGGTTGTTGAAACAAGTATGATATGGTCGCATATATTAGCCTTCCCAATAGGCTCTATGCACAGCAGCCATATTGTGAAGACATTCACAGGTGTTAGCAATGTTACTAATGAAGGCTCTGTTCCATTCTGGTCAAACAGAGTCAGGGTGCTGATATTGTGCATGTTGGCTCACTGGAAACTCTGCAACACCAGTGGGGTCTAAAATGTGGGTCCAGGGACCCTCATGGTTCCTTAAGGGGTTTCCAAATGGCCCCTTACGGGTGTGTAACTCTGAGAGTGTACAAATGGAACCAAATGGACCCGTAAGGGTCCATTTGGTTCTACTGCAGCTACTGCATCAGACGGTCTAAGTATTATTAAGTATTACTGCCGTGCCCCCCTGGTACTTGATCATGCTGTGAAGAGGAACATTATGCAACATTATTTCATGAAATATTTTTGGCCATCAAATACTGTCACGACCAACAGTTGCACTGTTTATTCCACCAACCTGAGTGCTCAAACAATACCGCTATCATAGGATGACAGCTTTACACTCCAATATAACAACACCTCATCTAAAAACACATTATCAACACACATAGTACAGATTAACAACCTAAACTTAACGTCACAAAGACTAAAGACATGTACATTGATTTTAAATGATCCCCACCAGCTTTTCAGAGTAGTGTCATAAAATGGCCAGACAGTGGATTTGGTAACCACTTAAGAAATACATCGGCTGCATTATTGACAACCGTCTGAAATTGTATTTTAATACTGAAATAGTGTGTAAGAAAGGTCAGCAGCGCCTCTTCTGTTTGAGGAAGCTATAGCCAAATTGCTGGTGGACAAGTCACTGATGATTTTGTTCTACAGAGCTTTCATAGAGTCTGTTACGTATTTCATTTGCTGCCATTTGTTGGTATGGAAACCTTGGCGTTATAGATAGAAAAATGCCCTTAACAGGGTTGTGAGGGGGGCTAGCAAGATTGCGGGGGTACAATTCAGCTGTCCGCGTCATATATATGACCAGCAGGTGCTTAAGAAAGCATCATCTATTTAGAGCGGACAGCTCTCACCCCCTAAATCCTGAATATGAATTCTTGCCTTCCGGCGAAAGGTTAAAGACCCCTGCAGCTAAAACCAATTTCTCATTTGTACCTACTTACCATTTGTGCCATCAATGATGGAGGCAGGAGGAGGCAGCAATTGTTATCTGGATCTTGTGATCATGTCTATGTCTACGTCTACGTCTATGTTTATGTCTTGTGTATGTACTGTATGTTTACTGTGTTTTGGAGTGTCTTATTATTATCTGCTGTAACATAAATTGCGCAGTTTGGGACATAATAAACCAGGGGTCTTCAACGTTTTCAGGCCAAGGACCCCCTAGCTGAGAGAGAGATGAAGCAGGGACCCCCTCTGTATTGTATAAAATGGCGTTTCAGATATACTTTTGCTGCTCTTTTTTCCCTCTACACCTATAACTCTTTGCCAAAAACAGCCGATCTACAAGCTCACAACGCCTCGCAGCGCGAGGCGTTGTGAGCTTGTAGATCGGCTATTTTTGGCTAAAGTTCTCCTCAGAAAAGGGATGCTAGGGTTCAAGTGGTTAATATAAAAAAAGGAAAAATCATATCATACAAAGATTTGGCGGACCCCCTGTAGTAACTCTGAGGACCCCCTAGGGGTCCCGAACCCCCTGTAACAAACTGAACTTGAACAGACTCTAATCGCTGCATTCCTGCCGTGAAATACAGTACCCAGAAGTTTTGTCATCGTCGACATCGATGGGACTGCCATAAGCAATATCATCATCGCTGCGGGGTGTGGAGACCTGCCGGAGCAGTTCACAGGCGTTCGCTCCGTCATCCACTGCCTGGATTTCAGACACAATGTCAGCCCAAAAAAAAAATATCCAGCTTTCCAGGAAAGGGGGATTTGGGATTAGAACACTTCAAAAACTATCATGTCAGCCAGGCTTGTTGGCTAAATGGCCTGCGCATGGGGCTTGGATGACATTGCTACAGTACCCGTCATCCCTACCAGTCAGGTTGACAGGTCTCGCTTTGCACGTGCGCCTCATATTCTCGGGGGCGATCTTACTGAAGAGAATAAGGGCTCAGTAAAGCCTCTTGACACTGCAGATTCTTTTTTTTTTTGGGGGGGGGGGGGGGGGGGGGGGGGTTTGTGGATGGGTTTGTGGATGTACTGCATCCACAAACTCAGGATCTGCTGAGCGAGGTGGAAAAGTTCCATTAACTTTCTTTCTCTGCCCGTCTCCGTCCGAGCGGTCGTTCTTCACACTTAATCCATCCCAAGACCGGGAACGCATATGTGTAACTCAAATCATTGCTTCTGGGGGTCCCTGGAACAAAACATTTTAAGATGCGGGGGTCGGCGGCCAAATACATTTGTGGGGGTCCTTGACATGAAAACGTTTGAGAACCACTGATATATAGAACCTTAGGTTTTTCAGAAAACAGTTTAGAAGGATTTAGAAGGCATTTGTAGAATCGGAACCTCAGGCCTTAATGGGTTAAATGCTAAAAACATTGCTAAGCAGTACCATGACACGGTAGTAAATGTGAGTAGCACACACATGGCAGAGCATTTTGGACAGGTTGGTCACTGAATATGTGTGCAGCACACAGCGGATTGCAAGGCACAAGGCACAATGAATTAAAAATGAGGGACGGTTAGACCATACATTTGCTGTTGTTTTGTCACTGATGTATGCAGAGAGGCAGAGAGCGCAGGAATTAAGCAATTTTTCAAATTCAAAATATTTGGCTGGCAAATACATCATTTGCCACATTTTCCAGTAACGTATAAAAACACAAATGTAAATTGGCTACATCGTTAACTATGGTCCAACCGTTCTGTTGAGTTAAATACATACAAAATTGGAATTGGATTCACGTTGCCACAGTTCACTAACATGACGCCCTCAAGCTGAATAGTAAATCCTTCTGCTGTACTCCATTCTAAAAGCAAAGTGCAGCAACTAAAAATTATGTAAAAAAAAAAAAACTAGCCTAATTCAAACTAAAAGTTGCCACACAATTCTGTACTGCTCTTCGGAGACGAGAAGTACAATAAATGTCAATTTGAGTGAAATAATTACGTATTACATCATTATCAAAAGTAAAGAGCTCTGTATTAACCCATTAAGACCGGGAAAGAATCTGTGTAATTTTTAGATTTCTTTGGCTATTCAAAAATAGCAGATATAGATCTGCTATTTTATTTTTTGAAAAATCGTGACAATTGAATTTTTTTATATAAATATATTTTTAAGCAACACTTGTAAAATATGTTGTTCCAGGGACCGCCAGAAGCAAAGATTTGAGCTAGGAATGTTCGCTTTAAAAACATATATATATATTTTAAGATTTGGACAAATGTTCACGAGTAAAAAAAATAGCAGATCAACAAGCTCATGAGCTTGCATATCTGCTATTTTTGAATAGCCCAAAGAAATCTAAAATGACAGAGATGCGTCCCCGGTGTTAATGGGTTAATAATTAATGTGTTATACTATCCTACAAAGCGGAGCCTAACTAATCCTTCCTAAGAAGCCTAAGAAGAAGTGACTGATAGATCAATTAAAAATAAATTAAAATTAATGCGCGATGGGGTGTGAAGTGCCATGGGTTGTGAACTGCTGTCAACTGTCTGCTGTCAGAAGTCAGTCAGTGGGGGGAGGTGAACTAGCCTGGGATCCAGCCTGCTTCACTACGTTCGGCGGATTCTTTTTTTTTCTCACTTCGCTTCCCAGTCTGGAAAGGCTCCTATCTCCAAGGGAGGCGGGACATGCCATACGGCTGAAAATGACCCGTGGTTTCTGATTGGTCTGTGGTGCGGGGCGGGACAAAAACACCGGTGTGAACGTCAACGATTTGTGATTTCTTTGGAACAACATCCAATCAGAAACGATGTTGCCTACGTAACATATGTAGTTCCAGTGTAGTTCTGCAAAACGAGTCAAATAGGAGCCTTTCCAGACTGAGAAGCGAAGTGAGAAAAAAAATCAGCTGAACGTAGTGAATCAGGCTGGATCCCAGGCTAGAGGTGAACACAGGTGATGTGAACGATGGAGGAGGACACTATTCCCCAAAAAGCAAATGCAAAAATCACTAAAAGCCGAAAATAACACAGATGAATGTCATGGACATTCGGTGCTTTTTTCCCAGACAGCTCTTTCCTTTGAAATATTGTTAAAGCACATGAACCCTAGTGTCCCTATAGGGGCAAACATGTGGAGAAACTAGCCAATCTACAAGCTCACAACGCAACACATATTTTAGCTTGTAAACCGGGTATTTTCCGTGAAGGGATTTGGTATAGAGTGGGAAAAAGGCCTAGAATCAAAATACTGAGCTATATTCTTCTTTTACTCACAATAATTTATACTAGACCATACCCGTGGGGGGATTTGCGCACATGATTTGGCAACCCGGGAGCCAGCGAACACAAAAACGCTAATAAACAGCCTTCATTATTCCTTCAGTTTTTAACCCTAACCCTAATTCAATGCTGTGTCTACTGCCTTTATGTGTAAGCTCCCGAATTTGCCAGGTAAAACACAGGAGAAGGAGTGCACACCGTTACTGAAGAGGTGCTGATGACGGTAGAAATATAACTGATAAAACAAGGAGGCCGTACAGCTCGTAGCCACGATGCTAAATAGATTTATTAAAACCAACTTTTCGACAGTATATAGTCTTCCTCAGGGTCCCGAATTCAAAAACAATTTCCACTTCCTCTAACCTACTGAAGTCAATTTTTTTAAAGTGAGTGTGCAGCCTGAAAATAGGCTCTATGCACAGCAGCCATATTGGACAGAAATTGGGCCCCTTCCTTGCTTCCTTCACAGGTGTTACCAATGACACTAATGAAGGCTCTGTTCCATTTAGTGTAGCACAGTGGTTCTCAAACTTTTTAATTTCAAGGACCCCCATAACCCTGAGAGTGTACAAATGGAACCAAATGGACCCGGGAGGGTCCATTTGGTTCCATTTGGAACCATGGAACCATGAGGAACCATGAGGGTCCCTGGACCACACTTTGAGACCCACTAGTATTTCTAGTGAGCCAACATGCACAATATCAGCACCCTGCCTCTGTTTGACCAGAATGGAGCAGAGCCTTCATTAGTATCATTGGTAACACCTGTGAAGGAAGTCAGAAGAGCCCCATTTTTTCTCCAAAATGGCTGCTGTGCATAGAGCCTATTGTCTACTCCCGACAATGCGGGTCCGACAAGCAGAGTGAAACGGCTCCGGAGCAGAAATAAGCTCCCTCAACATTTCCCCATGTCTTTTCTGGAGGCGAAAGAGACCAAATTAAACTGGATTTGCCCTTTCACAAGCATCAGCTGGTAACATTCATTTCCTCTGGCTTGGCCCCTCTCACTGAAAACTCACGCATTTCTGATCAGACCCATTTATCATCCTCAGCGCCAAACTTGCTATCATTAAGGGCAGTCATCCCTGACAATCCCTGGGCCAGACTACAGAAGTTCTGACTACAAAAGTCAGCCTGAACACATTTATTAGACAGAGAGTTCGTTGAGGGGACATAACAGATGGGTTATAGATGAGACTGCATGTACTACAGGACATTGTTAACCATCAAGCCCTATATATATACTTTGACCTACAGTGAATAGCGAAAAATAGTCTGCCCAACGTGCAGTGGTGGAAAGCAACTAAGTACATTTACTTAAGTACTGTACTTAAGTACAATTTTGAGGTATTTGTACTTTACTTGAGTATTTCCAATACTTCTACTTCTATTTATTTGAAAGCTTTAGTTACTAGCTACTTTGTAGATTTAGATTATTATTACAAAACCTACATTGACCACTTCAGCTCTGCATACATTTCGGCCATTTGAAAATAGCCGATCTACAAGCTCACAATGCGTCGCGATGCCACGCATTGTGAGCTTCTAGATCTGTTATCTTCAAAAGATTTGTATACATTTGAAATATTTAAATCGGACATTCTGCAAAATGAGAACTCTTACTTTTGGTACTTTAAATACATTTTGATGCCAATACTTGTTTACTTTTACTCAAGTAAATTTTGAATTCCGAACTTTTACCTGTAACAGAGTATTTCTACATTGCAGTATTGATACTTTTACTTAAGTTAAGCAATTGAACACTTTTTCCACCACTGACAACACGTTGCTACAGTATGCGATGCGATGTTCTGCTATTTCTGCCATAAAAAAGAAAAACATGTTTTTTAGTTTTTGCCTATAATGACATGCCCAAAACAGGGACGCCAGGTTGAAAGTGGTTAACCTAATGCTCTTTTTTCCGCCTCATTTTATTTATTTATTTGTAAAATTGCTCTAACGGTGCTGTAAATGCCAGAAGTCAAGCATTTAGCACCTCTGTCTCATGTGCCCTTTGCTGGATAGTGATTGAATGCTGCCAGGGCTTTCATCTGGCGTCAACATCCTCGAGACGAGTGGGTGCCAGCGAACACAAAAGTGGGACAAAAAAGGAAGGAAGGAAGGCACAAGGCAAACAAAGAAAAGGTCACTCAGTCTTTCCAGCTGAGAGACAGCATTCGCCTACACCCCAATAAATCAAAGCGCAAGAAAAACACAAGTTCGCTATAGGTGCCGAACAACTGCGGTTAGCATAAAACATAAGACAGCGGGATGGCGGTAACAGCGGGGCGCATGGTAATAGACTGAGATTGGCAGTTATTGAGTGGTGTAAAGTAACTAAGTACATGTACTGAAGTACTGTACTTACGTACAATTTTGAGGTATTTTCTACTCCACTACATCTCAGAGGCAAATGTTGTACTTTTACTCCACTACATTTATTTGAAAACTTTAGTTTACTTTAGTTGCTTTGTACATTTAGATTATTATTACAAAACATACATTAACCACTTCAACCATATAAACATTTTGTCCATTTGAAAATAGCCGATCTACAAGCTCACAATGCGTCGCAACGCGACGCATTGTGAGCTTGTAGATCGGCTATTTTCGAAAGATTTTTATACATCTGAAAACTTGTGAAATGGGACATTCTGCATAATGAGTACGTTCTACTTTTGGTACTTTAAGTACATTTTGAAAACAATACTTTTGCACTTTCACTCAAGTAAATTTATGAATTCCAGCCTTTTACTTCTAACATTCAACATTGTAAGTATTGATACTTTTACTCAAGTAAAAAATGTGAGTACTTGTTCCACCACTGCTAGGTGCCGACCAACGTGCGGTTAGCATAAAACATAAGACAGCGGGATGGCAATAACAGCGGGGTGCATGGTAATAGACTGAGATTGGCAGTTATAGTGCTCTGCGTGGTCCAGTCAGTGTTATTGCAGACAGGATATTGCTGTTGTTTTTTGCTCATCCGAATTGGGGGCCAGGGTCGTGTGGAGTGTGCCCCGAGACTGTCACGCCCTCTGACAGTATAGACAACAGCACCGGGCCCAGCTGGTCGTGCTTATCTGTATGCCGGGTAAATCCAAGGACGGTGGCGCCAGGCCATGGTAAAATAAAAAAAAAGCCCTTTATCTCCTCTGACAGTGAAAAACAACTAGCAGCCATTCGCCGCCCTGCAATTTACACTGAGCATTACATTTTATCACCAGAAGCTGAAAGCTGGTCAGAGTTACTGAGAACACAATAATAACTTCATAATAATAACTTTATTTATATAGCACTTTTCAAAGCAAGAGTTACAAAGTGCTGAACAGCGGTCGGAGCATAACATATATAAGTAAAACATACACGTTTGGACCTTTCTGCTGTAATGTATAGGAGGCTACAATGCTGGAAAGTAACTAAGTACTGTATACTTAAGTACTGTACTTGAATATGTCAATTTCTCGATACTCAATACTTCTACTCCACTACATCTCAGAGGCAAATATTGTATTTTTTTTACAACGCTAATAACAACGCGTCGCATCAGAGAAACTGACGAAAACTGAGTACTTTCAAATTTGGTACTTGAAGTAAATTTGTATGCCTTTGATACCTTTGTGCTGTACTCTGTATTGCTACTTTTACTGAAGTAAAAAAGATCTGAGTGCTTCTTCCACCCCTGGTCTGTCCCATCTCCGTGAACCCAGATTCAAGTGACACTAGAACAGAAGGTCTGTGGCTAAGTGTCGACAACCTGCTTCAGCCACAACATTTATAATTCATTTCACATTTTAGACATTGTGTATCCAGAGTTATACTTATAATGACTGAGCAGGGAGGGGATTCTTGCTCAAGGACACTTGGGACTGTACCAGGCAGCAGAGGGTCAATACAGCACTTTTCCATTCCACAGGGACAGTCTACTCCCAGACACCTCAACATACTAAATGTACAACTTTGTTTTGTGGTCATTTAGCTTGATATTCTTATTCTTCTGAGCAAGATAAGTGAATAAGTGCTGTGTATGGGAGTTGGGTATCTTGCGTAATCCATTAACACATTGACCGCCTGAATTATTTTCACTGCCTATTGTTATTCATGCCAGAGATTTTTCAATGAAAAAAAAAAAGTACTCAGGAGCCGAGATACAAAATTTTAAAGTTTTAAGTTAAGGAAGTGGATGAGAGTAAAGATCTTCGAAAATTCATATCTCCTTGGTCTTTGGGTCAAAAAAATGTTTTTGTTTTTTTTTGCTAAAATCGAGTTAACTCGATCTAGGCAGTCAATGTGTTAAGACCGGGAATGCATCTGTGTAATTTTAAGATTTCTTTGGCTATTCAAAAATAGCAGATTTACAAGCTCATAGTGCGACACAGAGTGCTGCGCTATGAGCTGCTATTTTTTGAAAAATCTTCTCTCTTTTTTTGCAAATCTTTGAATATATATATTTTCAAAGTGATTTTTTTTTTACTCAAATCTTTGCTTCTGGGGATTCTAGAAATGTCTCCTAAATCCTAACAGTAGGCCTATGTTGCTACTGTATATCAGTGGTGATGTCAAGGACCCCAAAAATGATATGTATCAAAATATTTTGTTCCAGGGACTATGGAGTTACATTTGTGTCTTTATTAACCAAACAAAAGAAAAACATTCGAGAGAGAAAAAATATAAACAGAGCAAAGAATAGTTTTGAATGAAAACAAAATAAAACAGCAAGCAAAAAATTATAATTAGTAAGCAAAGGAAATTATATAAACAGAACAAAAACATTTTTTTCATTAAAACAAATTAAAAACGCAATAAAAAAAAATATTTGCAAGCAAAAAAATATAAGATCTGAAAGAAAAGAAAAAATAATTGAGAACAAAACTTAAGATTAAAAAAATAAGGAAAAACTGTTTAAACTACATAAAACAAAATACTTAGTAAAATGTTTGGGTAATAAAATGTGTTGTGCTAAATAAAATGTTTTTAATGTTTTTTTTTCCTTGTTTGCCAATGAAAGTTTTTTTTTTCTGATTGCAAAACGTCTTCTCTCTCAAAACCTAAGTCTTTGGTCTCGATTTTTTTTTCTCTCTCTCTCGGATTTTTTTGTGTGAGGGGTTGAAGTTCAGAAGGCGTGTCCTAAGCTGAAAAGATGTAAGACACCTCTCCATTGGTCACTCGGAGTCTGAGTGACAGCTTGACAACTTCCTTAACCTCCCCCCTCCCCCGGCCAACAACAACATTCTACTCCTGTCCAGTACATTTCTCCAGCTGTGGCAGATTTTTGTGGTGCGACACTTTGGCAGATAGTCAGTGGTGCGTAAGTATTTTAACTTCCCTCCTTTTCACCTTTTCACATATTAGGCCTATGGCGACTTTATTTAATTGAATTATATAAGATAGTAATTTAAAATACATAATTGTGCTGCTAGTGGCCGTCACTCCGTGACTCGCGCGTCCAACGCCTATTGCCAGCCTGCAGCATGTCGTTGCATGTGTATTATGTAGCTACTCCAGTTACCAGGTCAATCATCCATAACGTTAGTTCATGCTCTTATTGTGATGTGCTGCAATTATTTTAGCGTTGTTTGATGCAACTATTATCATTGAGTAAATGAAAAGTGCAGCTTAGTGTGCTAGGCTCTCAACTACGACGCATCCAAACAGGTACATTCTGACGTTTGCGTAACTGTTTAAATATATTGACATAATTGTTGTTCTGGGAACCCAAATGAGTATGAAACTTAAGCCAGGGGTCTTCAACGCTTTTCAGGCCAAGGACCCCCTAGCTCAGAGAGAGATGAAGCAGGGCCCCAATACATAGTGTATAAAATGAAGATTAAACTTGTTCATATATTTCATAGATAGCTTCATAGACTTGTTTGACAGACACTGTCATGTTGGATTCATGTTAATGTGTATTTTCAGACATTTAACCACTTCAGCCCTCAAATACTTAGTATTTGAGGGCTGAACTACTTAGTAAAGACCTTTCACTCTGTACTTGGTCTGCTCTTTTTTTTTTCTCTACAGCAAACATCTTTCCAAAAAATAGCAGATCTACAAGCTTGTAGTGCGAGGCGCTGTGAGCTTGTAGATCTGCTATTTTTGGCTAAAGTTCTCTTCAGTAGTAGGGAGGGATGCTAGGTTACGGTGACGGACCCCCTGTTGAAGACCCCTGACTTAAGCATTCTATTTTGTCTCACCACACCGACGTGCTACTGTACACGGTACAGTAAAAGGGGAAACCACACCAATGTCCTAAATTGACCGAAATGATAGTACCCAAGAAAAGTGTTTCTTAATCAAAATCAAAGCAGCCTAATCAAAAATATGAAAACAACACGGTACACATTCAGGCTCCTACAGCCTGTAGCCATGTATTATGGCCTCAATGACAATAACTTCTCCTTGTCTCCCTGGCAGAATGCAGAACCAACCATGCAGGCCACAGGCCCAGGTAAGGATAATTTGTTCACATTCACATACATTTGGTCACCTTGTGGTCATTGCGGGACAACAGAGACAAAATATTAAGTTGTTTTCCAGTGTTGTCCTGCGTTTGTGTGACTTGAACAATAAGAACAAATCAATGTTAAATCCAATCGATAACTGCAGAGTGGCGACAGTCTCTTTGAATGAGTGCATCTGCCAATTGTAAAAAAGTAGCATTGTTCTTCATAAATAGCCAATATTATTTAATAAAGACGGAATGCACTTGCCCATCGGGCAACCTGAAGGCAAACTCCATTTGCCTGAACGTTTTATTAACTTGCCACGGGCAGTCGGGCAACCGTTAGTGTCAACCCCTGCTTGTGTTTGCCTTACTTACTGTGAATCACTCTTAAGAGTGTCTGCTAAATGCCTAAATTGTAATTGTACATTTTAAAATGGCTGTCATAAAATTTGATGTCTGTTATTCTTTTCCATTTGTAAGGGCTCTTGTCCTACACATGCGCACTAAACACATACCAATGCTGCAACAGCTTCATGAAGGCCTTGAGGTTTACGACCTCATCAAGAGATAGCCAATGGAGTGTTGCAGTATGTTTGTTGTTGGGGAAGATGACATGGTATGTTCAAGTGTATATTTTTTGTCTCTGCAGGCCGAAAGGCGTGTGTGTGTGCGTGCATGCATGTGTGGTTCCGTCTGTGGACAGCTAATCTCTGGCACCGTTGGCTGGATCGCAGCCAACTGTGCACGCACTCCCTGGATGGCAGAGCCGAACCTCTGCCCCAATTTTTTCACATGGGCCACAGTGTTTATATTACTCCTCCAAATTTTGTGCAAACATCATGCAAATCGTTACACATTATCTCTATAGTCAAGTGATCAAGACGGCTCCATCCGATTTTTCATATTCCATCCTTATTGGCGCATTCCCAACATTGCTGGCCCACAATAACCTACCTTACCTGGTGGAGACCTGTGCTCCGAGGAGCGCTTTTTCTAGTCTTGTATTATTTTGAATGCCTTAACATTTCCTCAAGTGCCAAGTGGTATTTTCATTGTTGGATCAAACTGTTGGGCTGTAATACTCTTTTGTTTTCTTAGGTGGACGTGCATTACATTGTGTCACACCTGGTCCCAGAAATGTCTCCACAAGGCTCGGCAAATCATGTGGAGGAGTCGAAGATCTTGGATAACTTCCAATATCTTTTACTTGAGGGTAGGTAAAACCTTCCATAAGACATTTTGATATTGGCTTAGGTCCTAAGCTAAGTCCAAGAAGTTTGGGAACCACTGGTGTAGGATCTCCTATACCTTAGGAGATCCTACACCAGTGGTTCCCAAACTTCTTGGGCTCAGGTCACCCGTGTAAATAAACTTTTCATCCACGGCACCCCTGAATTACACTGTTACTTTACAGCACCTTACATTTATGTCACATTATGGTATGTATTATTTAAATCCTCCCCCCTAAATTACAGTTTGTCACAAGGAAAACTGAGAGAATATCTGTTTCCATTACAGGACACATTGCAAATAACATTATACTTGACGTTTAACCACTTGAACCCTAGCATTCCTATTCTGAGGGGAACATTCACCAAAAATAGCAGATCTACAAGCTCACAACGCGTTGTGAGCTTGTAGATTGCTAATTTTGGTGAAGAGATTACGCACCAAGTACGGTGCACCTCAACTCCGTTTTATTAAGTGTAGAGGTTCTAAGTGTTAAACTGAAGTGATATTGATACATTCCAAACATTATCAAAGTATTTTGCGGCACCCCTGGACTTGGACCTGGGCGTCACGGCACCCACTTTGAGAAACCCTGTCCTACACTCATACAGCACATAATATGCCCAGATTTTAACCAATTTTAGAATCAGAATAGTCTTTGTCACAATGATCTTTATTGTCACATCACAGGTTTACAGGTGTAAAACAATGGGTGAAATGTGTTTTTGTGCAAGCTCTGTAGTTTTTTGTTTATTTTCATAAAGGAAAAAGAAGTGGAGCCACTAACTAACCGGGTACAGGGCAAGCAATGTTCTCAACTGATCGTAGTGTATCTTGTCAGTAGCACAACACAATTTCATTATCTGGATATCGGACTGTCAGACAAATAATACAGTTTCCGATCATAATCATATTTGGTCCGTTGTGTATTTTATTGGTGATTCTTGTGAATGAGTTGTTTAAGCTTTGAAACTTGTTACTTCAGATGTTGATTCTGATCTCTTGTCCTTTCTAAGATGTACAACCAGAAGATGCGGCTGAAGAAGAGAGACCCTCTGTGCCCATGGTGATGCAATGGCTGACTGGGCAGGGACACAGGCATTTGCTGGTGTCGGAGAGAAAGAAAATCAAAATAGTTGACCACAACTGTCTAGTCCACAGGCCACACTGTTTGTTATCCAATTGTTAGTGCTTGTAACACTTCCAACAGCCCACCTTGAAGATTACGAGTCTTTTAAGACCAACTTGCTTTCTGACATTAACGGTGCAAGCTTTGACAGAGTGTAACTTGTAAATAACTGTACATTGTCACTTTTTTACTCCAGTCCATTGTCAATTTTTACTTGTGTTAAGGATACAAACTTAAAAGTGAACTTGGACGATTATGAACCTAAATTGCACTGTCCTGATGTGAGGACATCATATACTATGACATTTGGATGACATCACAGCAGGAGGGGGTACATTGTTTAAAAATGTCAGCTGTGGTGTAGAAATGAAATGCAAAGAACACCCTCTTCATTTTTATAGTGTTCCAGGTCCAATTGTGTCTGCTTATTTATTTGTGTCATCACTTCCAATTTCACTTCTGTATCTTGACTGAGGTTTCCTTGATTGGATAAAATTGGCATCCCAACCTGAGAATGCATTTTCTGTTAGATAGCCGGAGAGACATGTTACTGAACCCTCTAAAGCAATGAGTACGATCAGAATCTAGAGCTAGAGCTATTTAACACTTAATTTAACGAAAGAAAATCACTTACCCTCCCTAACTTTTGAAATGTTTGCACCTTTCAAGGGCACTGGCAGTGTAACACTGACAGTGTAACTGTTTAAAAAAATAAATCTTATCTTTTTCACTGAAAATGTAGTTGTATGAATACATGGTGAATTGCTATCTGTTAATTTGACCTTCAAATGCAGTTTATGCTAATTATAGGAAAGTCAATGTTGGATAAATACATTTCTGCTCAATTTAGGCCTTGTCTGTGTATACTGAAATGCTGGTTGAGAATGCAAAAACAAAAAGTGCTTCTGCATGCTAAGTTAGAACTGCATTTGTTAGGATTGAAGGTATTGTTGGCAGGTTGAAAATATGCATGTGGCATTTAAAGCTACAGTCCCAAATAATCTGTACTACTACCTTTTTAATTCAATTGGGCAAATGAAATCCAACCCAAGTCTACCACCAGGTTTCCCTAGGGTATGAGTTTCAGTGAGTGAGTCAGTAGTCTCTTGATGGGTATGTGGGTCCCTCACCTCTGCTCTTGTGATGCTGCCAGCGTAATTCAATAGCCTCACAGAAAACTATACCTTACCTTAACCTGACACTAACTAACCTATCATAAAAAAGTGACCCGCAGTGGATTCGAACCCTCAGGCCTTGGATGATGGATCATAAAGTAAGCGCACAATCAGACTAAACGTTTCCAAAGCAGTCTATCTGGAATGGGCCTGGCCAGTAGGCCAGTCACTTCAGCCTTGCCTTAATTAGAATAATGAATATAACATGAAATAATGTATAGCTTTATTTTATAACTTCAAGGGTTCCCAAACGTTTCAGGCTGTGACTCCCTAAAATAATCGTATTTGAACTGGGGACCCCCCAAAATAATCATACTTGAACTGGGGACCACCCACCCTGACAAGCACTTGAAATTGTAGGAATTACATTTAGTTTTACTCGGTTCCACAGATAAATATTGTGAAAATAGCCAAACTACAAGCGCACTGCGCACAATGCCTTAAGAAGGTCTTAAAAGTCATTAAATTGTCACTTAAAAATATGTTACCCTGTATACACTTGGTATGTATAGGTTGGTTTGTTTACTGTTGAGAGAGAAAACTATGTTGCCCATTAAGCTAATCTGGGGACCGCCTCTGAGGGTCCCGGTCCCAAGTTTGGGAACCACTGGCCTACTATAACAATAACAACAATACAACAATTTTAAATACAGATCACAAACTGTAAGTAGAACAGAAACCTAGCATTAGGGAATCATCTGAATTGCTAATAGCCTAAAATGCTCAATAGTGTAGCGCCCAGAGTTGGGATGGAGCTCTGACCTCAGTCCCAGAGGACCACAATGGAAACAAGCCTTTGTGTGTTATCCTTATAACATCATTGTAAAAATCGTACCTCTGTATCCTACTGTTAATAAAGTATTCCATAAATCTGTTTACTCAAACTGTTTACTGTACATATATTTATGTTTTGTTTTTATGATGTTTTGCATAGTAGTGTATATACTGTCTGTCATAAATGTCTCTATGAATTCAGTAGGAAGGACCTTAATGGAAACAAGTCATAGGCTTTCTTGGGTTTAAATCCTCTTAGCTGACCTTGCATTAAACTGTACTTTCATGTTTGTTTGTTTTTTTTGGCAAACTGCTAATATTTCAATCAATCAAAAAACAGTGCTGGCCGTAACACACCTCCATCCCTGCATTCAACAAACTACATAAGGAAGGGAGGCGCTGTCACTCAGACTCCGAGTGACCAATGGAGAGGTGTCTTACATCTTTTCAGCGTAGGACACGCCTTCTGAACTTCAACCCCTCACACAAAAAAATCCGAGAGAGAGAAAAAAAGAATCGAGACCAAAGACTTAGGTTTTGAGAGAGAAGACGTTTTGCAATCAGAAAAAAAAAACTTTCATTGGCAAACAAGGAAAAAAAACATTAAAAACATGTTATTTAGCACAACACATTTTATTACCCAAACATTTTACTAAGTATTTTGTTTTATGTAGTTTAAACAGTTTTCCTTATTTTTTTACTCTTGAATTTTAAAAGTTTTGTTCTCAATTATTTTTTCTTTTCTTTCAAGTCTTATATTTTTTTTGCTTGCAAATACTTTTTTTGATTGCGTTTTTAATTTGTTTTAATGAAAAAAATGTTTTTGTTCTTTTTATATAATTTCCTTTGCTTACTAATTATAATTCTTTGCTTGCTGTTTTATTTTGTTTTCATTCAAAACTATTCTTTGCTCTGTTTATATTTTTTCTTTCTCAAATATTTTTCTTTTGTTTGGTTAATAAAGACACAAATGTAACTCCATAAGGGACCCCCCAGAAGCAAATATTGGAGTTAAAAATGCTCGCTAAAAAAAAAAAAAGATATATACATTCAAAGATTTGAACAAATGCTCACGATTAAAAAAAGAAAAGCTACTCTACAAGCTCATAGCGCGGCACTCGGTGCCACGCTATGAGCTTGTATATCTGCTGTTTTTGAATAGCCATAAAATGACACAGATAATGGGTTAAGAACATGCTTTTACTGTTGTGGTGATTGAACCTGTGACTTTCTCGTTACAGGTCCAAAGCTGAGATAGTACAGTAGGTACTGAAACTGTCCTGTCGTTTCAATTGCATCTGTAAAACGTCAAACTTGTCTGAGATAAGACGGCGGACGATGAATCATATTTTATTGAATTTAATCAGCTACACTGCAGTGCACGGTAATTGAAAGGGAAGAAGAAACGTTGAGGTAATCTTCATTTTAATGTCTTCACAGTAATCACTGAACTTGTCTTATATTCTATTAACACAATGATATAATCTTTCTCTCCCACTTAATCCTGCTTCATTTTAACACATTGGCTGCCAAAGACGCAGATCTGCGTTCTATTTAAAAAAAAAATATATATATATATATATATATTATTATTTTATTTTATTTTTTTTGCAATTTGACCCAAAGACCAAGGAGATATGATTTTTCGAAGATTTAAACTCCCATCCACTTCCTTGTTAACTTAAAACTTAAAAATTCTGTATCTCGGCTCCTGAGTACTTTTTTTTTTTCATTGAAAAAGTCTGGCAGTCTACTGTAGAAAAGAAATAAATAATTCTGGCAGCCAATGTGTTAAGAGACATTTGCCTCTACAGTAGTTGCTTTACGATAGTCAGAACTCAGTCGTCTAGGGCGACGTTTATAGACAATTGATCCTGTTCACCCTGTTTTCCAACCATGTCTGAATATTATATTGTATTATATTGTATTACTTAAATATATATAAGGCCTTTTGAGGGAGAGAGGGAGGGAGTTGGGAGTTGGCTCACTGACAAGCTGCAGAAGAGGTGCTGTGACCTTTGCTGAGCGAGTATAATATGACGAGTGAACAGCGTTCTGCTTAAAAAGACCACCTAGAATGAACCATCAGGATTGAGGGCATCTGGTGGGCGAATGAGATTGGAGGCTGACGGAATGTGTGGAACAACCCCGACTGCCGTGAAAAGCCTGAACTATTGCGATGCTCGATGAATTTTAGTGTGGATCGGGTTCCCAGAGATTAAACATGTTATCAAATGGGGGTCCATGGTCTAATGCAGGGGTCTTCCAACGTTTTCAGGCCAAGAACCCCCTTGCTGAGAGAGAGATGAAACGGGGACCCCCTCTATATTGTATAAAATTGTGTTTCAGATTCAACTTTTTTTGTTTACTTGGTCTGTTCTGTTTTCCCTCTACACCAAACACCTCTTTGCCAAAAATAGCCGATCTACAAGCTCACAACGCCTCGCAGCGCGAGGCGTTGTGAGCTTGTAGATCTGCTATTTTTTTGCTAAAGTTCTCCTAAGAAAAGGGATGCTAGGGTTCAAGTGGTTAAGGTTAAAAACAAAATCATATCACACAAAGATTTGGCGGACCCCCTGTAGTAACTCTGAGGACCCCCTAGGGGTCCCGGACCCCCTGTTGAAGACCCCTGGTCAAATGCATATCAAACTGGGGGTCCTTGAAATAAAAGGAAAGGTTGAGAATCACTGCAGTTGAAGAGTCTCCTTTGCCTGTGCTGTGCCCTTCCTCACAACATCTTGCTCAGAAAGGCCTGAGTCAGGCCTTTGGCGTCCTCTCTGACAGATGGGACGGGCCGGCTGCTCTTCTGACAGCCAGCAGCTGGAGTAGTAGGGCAAACGTACACTATATGGGAAGGGGTTCCCAAAGCTTTTCAGCTAAACAGACCCAAAAAGATAAATGTGGTGTCGCCCCGGGGAACTGAGTGAATTAATCACTTGAGCCCCTAATTAACCCATTTAGACCGGGAACGCCCTATACGGTAGCCTGGTAAAGCCCCTCCCTCCGGGGAAAATCTCATTTCCATTTGCTTTCAGGAAGGAGTCTGGCCTGAAGGCTTGTCTGGGCGTTTCTAGCCCGTTCAGCGTCGTCGCTCATCGTTCTGTGATTGACAGCGAAAGTTGGCCAATCAGGTGGCGAGTTCGAGTGAGCCCGAATGGAACCGAGTGCAGCCTGAGTGCAGCCGACAAAAAACGAACGCCAGCCATCTTTTTTGACCGCAGTGTTGTCTACTCTCTTTGACTTTTAACTTGAAAACGCTCTCAAACTTCTATTTTGAGGCACGGAATTTACTTTTACGATATCGTTTGGGTCGAATTTAGTTGTTTAACTTCATATATGGTAAATTAATCATGACAGAGCCTATTTAAAAATAAAAATTCTGAGAACCGGCAGGGGCGGGCAGTGACACGCATGTATCCGAATAAGGCAACCCATTTTGGGCATGGCCGTCTCAAAAGTCCCGTTGCGCCACATTAGTCTGGAGGTGGTAAAAATGCACTGGCTGAAGGGGAACACAGCTGATTGGCTGAAGGGGTTGTCAGTCAACTAGGGTATTACTCCCGCCCAACTCCAGCCCACAGCCAAAGTGAATGAATGGGCGATCATGCCAGACTCACTCCTGAAATAAATTACAAATGAGATTTCCGGAGGGAGGGTTTACCAGGCTACCCATACATAACCCCTATACGTTTATATTCGAAAATCCCCTATTTGAACATTTGAAAAGCCCTGGGTGATGGATTGCTGAGGTGGAACACAACACCTACCGTCATCTCCCCGATATTTACCACACGTCTTAGTTCTCCAGGCCGTGCACCTCATACATACAGTACACAGTTGGCTGTGCCCGGGATCAAACCCAGAACCTGGTGGTCCAAAGGCAAACTGGACCACCAGTTTGTTTCCAATGGAAACAAGCCATAGGCTTTCTTGGGTTTAAAATCCTCTTAGCAGACCTTGTATTGAACTGTACTTTCCTGCGCTTTTTTTTTGCTAGTAAAGTATTCAATTCAATTCAACAAGAGCTACCCGGAAAAATTGTTGGTGTTAAGTAAGGCCGGGCCGTTAACGCCGTTACCGGGCTAAGTTAACGGCGGACTCTTATCGTGCGATAAAAAAAATTACCGCCGTTAATCTATTCTCAAAGTTGGGTCTGGGAGCCAAAACATTAGCTGATGTAGCTGGGCGAATTACTCTGTGTCTGTGTGTGACTGCAATGTGTGTGTGTGTGTGTGTGTGTGTGTGTCATGATATTTCAAAAAAGATCCAGCCGCCAAAACCATCAATTTTTCCTAAATACGATCCCACTAGAACAAACAAAAAACTATACCTACCTTGGCCTAAACATCAGCAGCACAGGGAACTACAACCAAGCTGTAAAGGACCTGAGAGACAAGGCAAGAAGGGCATTCTATGCTATCAAAAGAAACATCAAAATAGACATCCCAATTAAAACCTGGCTTAAAATACTGGACTCTGTGATAGAACCAATTTCCCTCTATGGTTGTGAGATCTGGGGACCATTAGCAAACCATGACCTTGAAAAATGGGATAAACACCAAACCGAGACCCTACACACAGAATTCTGCAAATCCATTCTCCGTACCCAGCGAAAAACACCAAATAATGCATGCAGGGCAGAACTAGGACGATACCCACTCATAATCAAAATAAAAAAGAGAGCACTTAAGTTCTACAACCACCTAAAAGAAAGCGACCTAAATGCACTCCATAACAAAGCACTCACACACAGCGAAACTCTAGAGAGATGCCCCCTCAGCCAGCTGGCCATGGAACTCCGGGCACAAACACAAACAGAGCCACGAGATAGAAAACCCATCGGACCAAACAAAATTATAAAACAGCAAAAGGAAAACTACCTGACACATTGGAAAGAAGCAACACAAAAGCAGAGTAAACTAGAATGCTATCTGGCCCTAAACAGAGAATACGCAGTGGCAGAATACCTGAGCACCGTGACCGACCCAAAACAAAGAAAAATCTTAACTAGATACAGACTCAGTGAGCACAGTCTTGCGATCGAGAAAGGTCGTCACAGGCAGACCTGTATCCCGAGAGAAGACAGACTATGCACCCACTGCACACAAAAGGAAGTGGAAACCGAGCTACACTTCCTAACCGTCTGTCCATTGTACCAAGACATCAGAGACACATACTTCCCACAGATTACAACCACACACAGAGACTTTGAAAACATGACCAACGACAAAAAACTCCCATATCTGCTGGGCGAAGTACAACAATGTGCAAACACAGCAGCAAGATTCGTGAGTTGTTGTGATAGGAGAAGGATATCGAACGGAACACAACCACCCTAAAGACTAATCATTGTGTATATTCCTGCACTATACCTGCACCCAGTGATCTTGGTACATAGAAATTGATCTATCGAAGATTCTGACTTTCAAATGTACATTTTTTGTTTTGATTGTATTGCTGTATTGTTGTATTGTGCTTTTTGCTTTGGCAATGTAAACGTATGTTTTCTCATGCCAATAAAGCCCTTTGAATTGAATTGAAATTGTGTGTGTGTGTGTGTGTGTGTGTGTGTGTGTGTGTGGGGGATAGGTGTCGGGTTTCACATGGTGTACAGACGTGCGCACTCACCGCACTGCCTCAGTGCCTCTCATTCACTCAGACAGAGTGTGTCGTTGTGAGCACTGCTCGGTGCAAGCGTGCTCCACTCGTTAATTCATTTGCTTCAGGTCTGTAAGCCCAGCGAAGCTTATTAAAGTGGTCATTGGACAAAAGCAGAGCCTCCGCTACCGTGTTGGTGAACAAACATAGCAGTAGTTGGGCGCTGTTTGGCAATACTTGTTGCTATAGAGCATGCTAATGAGTGCTACGTGCTAACAAGTAACAAACAAATGTATGCTATTAAGACACACACACACACACACACACACACACACACACACACACACACACACACACACACACACACACACACACACACACACACACACACACACACACACACACACACACACACACACACACACACACACACACACACACACACACACAGTGTAGGACAGTGGTTCTAAAAGTGGGGTCCGGGGATCCCCAGCTAAATGATGGGTAGTTAGGAACCAAATGGACCCTTATATGGGTCTGTAACTCTGAGTGTACAAACCAAATGGACCCTTATGGGTCTGTGAATTCAGTGTCCAAATGGAACCAATTGTTCACAATTTTCAAAGATGGGCCTACTGGGGAAACTTTTCAATAGCAGACTAGATACTTTTTTGGAAAGATTTAATGTAGCCTACTCTCAGAGAGTCAATATGGTTTTAGAACTAACAGATCAACATCTCAGGCATTGATGGAATCCATTGAAAGAATCACAGCTGCAATTGGAATATTAATTTACCCCAAAAAAGCTTTTGACACTATCACACCATATTAATAAATTAGAGGCATTGCAGTAGACTGGATTAAAACAAAGTTATTTGGACATACGTCAACAGTTTGTGAAGCTGGGCAAATACAGCTCAAATCATTTGGGCGTCTCCCAGGGGTCAGTATTGGGGCCCAAACTTTTTATTCTTCACATCAATGATATTTGCCAAGTTGCTAAGCTGCTGTCACTGGTACTTTTTACAGTTGACACATATGTTTTTTGCTCTGGGGATTATCCAGATGATAATATACAATTATTTGGAATAAACAGGGATTGCTTTTTCAAATGCAGTGTTTACACATGTTTTTCAGACTGGATAAAACTGTTTTTTTTATCGATCATATCGACATCGGTTATATAGGTTATCGGCCATAACAGCAATATATCATATCGGATATCGATATCGGCCAAAATCACATCGGTGCATCCCTAGAACACACATATTTTGAATGCCTTCGGCAGACTTCAAATGAGCCATTTTAATCTAGATTAATCTAGATTAACTCCAGGATTGCAGATAGATTAATCTAGATTAAAAAAAATAATCTATGCCCACCTCTAGTGATAAGAAACTGAAATCTGGTTGTGCTTTATAGCAAAAAAATGATACTCAATACATGCTCATAAGGAATAACAAGTTATGCAAGTTCAGCATCAAATTAACTAGAGATCATCTATGCTATGAGCTTAATGCTACTGCTGCCCTCAATGTAAATTCCTCTGGATAAAAGCTTGAGCGAAATGTAAATGAGAGTTCATCTATTATAGAGCTTCGCAATTTGAGGAATTCTTATTGTGGAAAAAGGGCTGTCCCACTGTCCCACTTTAAGAGTTGAATTGACAGTGAAAGCCCTACAATCTCCTCCTACACCCCATCATGTCCTGAGGTAGAGACCCCCTGTGGTGTTTGTTCCCCCTCGCTGGGAACAGGAAGGGCCAGTGGAACGCCATATGGCTCTCTTCTATCAGCAGGTTTGAAGAGTTTACAGGATCTAAACACCCACATTAATCAGCCACAGCCAGACACTAAGAATACACACAGTGCTGCTCCGTTGTTCATACACACACTCTGATACACAGAGCAAAGGCAAAGAGAGTGAGTGAGTCAGTACGACAGACAGACAGACAGACAGACAGACTGTTTAGAGCAGTGGTTCTCAAACTTTTTCATGTCAAGGACCTCCCAAAATGATATGTATTTGGCCGCGGACCCCCATCTCAAAATGTTTTGTTCCAGGGACCCCCCCAGAAGCAAAGATTTGAGTTACAAATAAAAAAATATATATATTCAAAGATTTGCACACATTTTCAAGATTTTTGAATAGTCAAATATGGTTAAAGTGATTAAAATGATTGTGCCACTATTACCCCTGGGGCTGGGGGTACCCGGACCCCACTTTGAGAACCAATATTTGGAGTGGCCAATGATTTTGTATATCCCACAGAACACGGCACACAGTAAGACAAATGTCTCCGCGAGGTCAGGTAGGTTAGGTGGGCCAGCAATTTTTGAAATTCGCCAATCCGGACGGAATATGAAAAATCGGAAAAATCTGTCTTGATCACATGACTATAGAGATAATGTGTACCGATTTGCGTGATGTTTGGACACAACCTGTAGGATAGGAATATAAAAAAAATCTGTTCGGCCTCCTGGTGGCGCTATAACAGGACAGTGTGAAAAGGGTGGCATTCATGATTTGAGGCATTTTGTTCAAAACAAGCCACTCCTGCAGACTTTAATGCCAATCTTGGCCAATCAAGATAGATTATGAAAAATAGGACAGATCCGTGTTGATCACATGACTATAGAGATAATTGCCCTCATTTATCAAAGTGGTGTAGACCAAATAATGGGCGAGATCACCGCAATTGTGGGCATTTATCATTCTATCGTGACTTTGACTTGTGAAAATATAACATTTTATAAAGGCATACATCATGCAGCAATTAAAATCTAACATAGCCTATTTGCAATGTTACAAGTTAGGCGCTTAATCATTCACTCATTTAAACAAACTGCTTTAACAATCATTCAGATAAGATTGCAGATCTGGCTGCAGTGGCTATTTGAAAATAGCAGATCTAACAGGCTCACAACATGTGACGCGTTGTGAGCTTATAGATCTGCTATTTTCAAAATATACGGGCGCTTTTGAAAGAGCATTTTCGAGAGTCGGGACCGGTGCCGCTGTAATCTTTTCATGGACAGTGAGGTCTCTAAACTTATATACAGAAGCGTGTCCTATGGAGTTATGTGCAACCTGGGTTAAGGATATAAACCCGATGCTCCAAACCTGTGTCCAGCGCAGGTAATCTTCAGGCTGTGGATTTATTTGGGCCACCGGGAGATCGGAGATATATGCCTCCCACGATCACAGCGCACACCAGCCTAAGGTTTATGCATTCACTCATCAATCACTCCATAAACGTTCATATTATGACTGCCTTGCCAGGCAGGCTATCTCTCATTAACGTGGCATCACGGCAGCCCGTGACTCACAAGGAATAAATGATTGCTTTATTTTAGTGTAACTGGAACGCTCACTGTGCATGTAGGTATGGGTTAAATTAATATACAAACGCAATCCATTCATGACGATGTGATTGGTGTCTGCTGCTAGCCTACTTTGTCAAGTAGGCTGCTAGCCTACTTGACAAAGATTGTACCGTTACGGAATACATGAAAGACTACACAGTTGGGCTTGCACGTAGGTAGGTGAAGGCTTGCACGTGTGCGCACGCACGCACACGCACACGCGCACACACACACACACACACACACACACACACGAGGAGTTAAAAAACGTAAGCCCTATTATTATTATTAAATAAAAATAGCGAAATAGTTGATCTATAAGCACAATTTTAGAATAGTTATGTCAAATTCGTATGGCATGGCGCAGTTCAAAGAGGTATACCGACTCCATTGGTCTGAAGAGCAATGAGCTAAAATCAATCCAGGCTTAAACCCAACATTTGACAGGTGCAAACAAGCCCCTGCTAATCTCTTCCACATTACACGGTCTGGACCTGCCTGAAAGTAATCCGACTTCCCAGAAGCTCTCGCATCAAAAACAGGAAAGCCTGAAAGTGACCCAGTTCTGGTAATCCATCTTTGAGGCCTTAGCCACAATTCTACATTATCCACTCAAATTGCCAACTTTGTGGTCGTTCCAGATGAGGCACACTTAAATTGTCAAACAGGCAAACGTGTTGGCCTACTGTATGCCAAGGACCCCCCAAATTGATATATATTTGGCCGCGGAACCCCATCTGAAAATGGTTTGTGCCAGGGACAAAGAAGATTTGTGGAGTTCTGTCCCAAACCACTGTACTGGTCTGGGACGATGTGTCAGCTCACATTCAGTGAAAATAGAATTATAGAGTGTGTTTGTCATTATGAAAAACATACAGAATGTTTGTCCAGCCTGGCCCAGGCTGGTATGGTGCCGTCAGATAGGCTTTTACCCTGCACCAAATCATTTTTCTCATTGCTGCAATCCGTTTCACAAAGAAAAATCCTCCTCCTCAGAATGAAAAGGGTTCTGCTCAGAACTGTTGTGTTGAGAGCGAGTCTCTGTTGCACTCTGGTTTTCTTGGCACAAAACTTAAAAAGAAAAGTTTGTCTACCCCTCTTCTCTCTCGCTGTGTGTGTGTGTGTGTGTGTGTGTGTGTGTGTGTGTGTGTGTGTGTGTGTGTGTGTGTGTGTGTGTGTGTGTGTGTGTGTGTGTGTGTGTGTGTGTGTGTGTGTGTGTGTGTGTGTGTGTATTACTATAATTGTGCAGTCCAAATGTCCCCGCCAGTATAGTAGAATTTGAAACATACCATTTTTGTGAGGACCATTTTTCTGGTCCTCACAAGATCGTTTGTTTTATGGTTCAAACAGATTTTTTGAGTTAGGCTTACATTTAGGAAAGGATTCAGGTTGGGATTAAGATTAAACATGTATTGATTACGTAGTGCCCCAGACAAGACCCAGCCACAACAACTCTGCCAATAGGCTCTATGCACAGCAGCCATATTATCACTTCCTTCACAGGTGTTACCAATGATACTAATGAAGGCTCTGTTCCATTAGTGTAGAACAGTGGTTTCCACGACCACCATAACTCTGAGAGTGTACAAATGGAACCAAATGGACCCGTTGTACACTCTCAGAGTTACACACCTTCATTAGTATCATTGGCATCACCTGTGAATGTCTTCACAATGTGGCTGCTGTGCATAGGGTGCATTGGGCTCAGCTCTATTGGCACGGTAGGTTGTGCGTTGGAGACTAGCGTTCGATCCCGGTTCGGGTCTAAATCACTACAATTAGGTTTAGGGGCTGGAGTTACTGTACAGTATGATGGATGTATAAGTAGTTGCGCAGCGGTAGCAGTGCAATGCGTTGTTTTCTGTTGTTTTCAGCTTTAGGGGTATTTAGGGGTAGAAGAACTTGTGAAACGTGCGTGCGTGCGTGCATGCATGTGTGTGCGCGTGTGCGTGTGCGTGTGTGTGTGTGTGTTTCAATTGGGTCAACATGTGTGGATGTGAATGCTGAGAGTTCAGAAGAGGATAGATTTCATAGCGTTGGGGCGATCAGAACCGCAGTAGGACCACAACAACAACGCATAACAACCCATGGCCTTGGCTGAGAGTTTGCAGCAGCTGTGGCCGACCGATGTGTCAGCTCCATTTTGAAGTGCAAATGAATAGCCAAGAACCTTCATCTTTCTCTACAGTACACTGTCCTTGCCATTGCACTAACAAGCTGTTGTTTCGCACCAACCAATACAAGACAACACTTCACCAGGAGTCTATGTGCCTTTGTTGTTGTCATGGCTGACGTGATGCCATTATCCAGAGATACCATTATTATTCACACACTGGTCCATACCCGGGGATGTGCGCACTCAAAATATTGGCAGACTATTAGTTATGTGTGGGTGTGTTTTCCTATGAGTCGATGTCTGTCTGCCTGTCAGTTACAACACACATACTCTACAAGCTCTTTCGAGCTTGTAGATCTGCTACTTTTGATACTTTGGTGTGACGCTGTAGTTTGATTTAGTTTTTATACTCGTCTTGAAAGTAAGGGGTTCATAGGCTCTATGCACAGCAGCCATATTGGAAATAAATTGGGCCTCTTCCTTACTTCCCTCACAGGTTTTTACCAATGATACTAATGAAGGCTCTGTTCCATTTCATGTAGCACAGTGGTGCTCAAACCTTTTAATGTCAAGGACCCCCATAACTCTGAGAGTGTACAAATGGAACCAAATGGACCCTTACGGGTCCATTTGGTTCCATTTGTACACCTGTAAGAGGAAGCCCAATTTCTCTCCAAAATGGCTGCTGTGCATAGAGCCTATTGTCAAATGGGCCGTCCACACCAAGCACTATAACCATAACTATATATATATACATATTGTTCACTGATAGATTAGGAAATCATATGCAATAATGCAATAATTAACCAACCTATCGATCGGAACCAGAATCTTGGCCAAATATAATGAAAAAGAGAGAATTATAACGTGTTTAAAGGCATTGTAGGGAACATTAAGCCTAAATTTAAAAAATATGTATATATATATTTTTTGCATTTTCTCCCCTCTATCAGCCACTATATAATGATGCTGGGGTGTTTTCCTTCATTGAAACACAGTCCTCTGTCTGAAATCCGTATTTTCCCTTCTGTTTATGTTCATGTTGTTTATGTCCGGGTCGTAAATTAACGCACGCATGTGCGTGTCCGTGCGCGTCCGTGCCCGTATCAACTTTTTACTTTCGGTTTTAAAACGCTCTCAAACTTCTTTTTTGAGGCACATAATTTACTTTTAAAAAATCGTTTGGATAGAATTTAGTTGTTTAGCTTCATATATGTGGTCAATTTATCATGAAAGAGCCTATTTAAAAATATAAATTCAGAGAACCGTAGGGTCGGGCATTTCCGCGAATTGTATCCGCATAAGGCAACCTATTTTGGGCATGACTCATTTAAAAAGTCCGCCCTGCGTCACCCCCTGGTGGTCGGGGAAAAGAACTGCTGGAGGGGCGGTGTTTGACAACAGTTTTTTTCTTTGATTATGTCTGAACTCCCTACAATGCCTTTAAAAAGTAGACAACACGACTGGTTATAATAGGTTATTATATTGCATTAACTTTGCACAAAAATGGAAGAGATATGAGGCTGGTACAAACAATTAGATCTAAAGCGACCGTAGTCTGTAATAAAAAGTCTCTTCTGACTTCGATAGCACAAAATGCATGATATAAAGTGGTTTGTTTTAGAGTCTGAACCAAGGAGGGGGAGTTGAATTCTTATCACTAAAGAGCCATGGTGGTGACCTTCGTCTGGATTTCTTCAAATTAGAATTCAAAGTAGATAGCAGGTTCCAGGAATCCACAACAATACAGTTCTCATCGAACCAGGTGTATTCAACTAGGCTACTGTTTAAAGTTCATGGCTGCATACTGGGGTTGTATGCAGTCTGGCATAGAAATCACTCTGTGGCCTTTTATGTATGTACATGACTGTTAAACACACTACAATATATATATATATATATATATATATATATATATATATATATATATATATATATATATATATATATATATATATCTTATACAATAAAATCATGAATAAATAGATATGAAAAAATATCCATCATTCACCTTTGTCGTCGTTATAGTTGTGGTGTGGTCTCTGGCATCCAGTTGAGTTAGAAACGATTCTCATACTGTATCTTTATAGTTAAAGTTAGAGTTATAGTGCATTGGTGTGGACGGACCCATTACTGCTGATTGAATCAACGTCTTTCCCTCTTCACAGAGTCGTCTCTCAAACCATTAGGCCGCAAACGCAAGGCACTCTCCTGGAACAAACGCCCATCTGGGAGCGCTTGACGGCGCTTTGGAGGTGGAGTGATTTTTCAGCTGAGACACTTGGTTGTGTCAGGCAAACCAAACCAATCGTATCACAGCAGGAGTAAACAAGGCGGTAGAGCACTCGTTCTGAGCCCTGGCTCTGGGTGCAGGGAAACATCACAGGGAGAGAGAGGACAGACCTGCCGGTCAATGTGTGGGTACAGTACATGAGATTTTGTCGGCGAGGACAAATCTCAGCGAGTAACCTGTGTGGTATCATCCTCGCATGATGTACATGTACTGTAGGCAGTGGTGGAAAAAGTACTCACATTTTTTACTAAATGTAAAAAAATTAAGTATCAATACTGCACTGTAGAAATACTCTGTTACAAGTGAAAGTCAGGAATTCAAAATGTATGAGTAAAAGTACAAAGGTATACTATATCTGTATCAAAATATACTTAAAGTACCAAAAGTAAAAGTACTAAAATGTTTGAAAATAGCAGATCTACAAGCTCACACGGCAAAAAAAAAAGAGACTAAAAGAGAGAAAGGCGTTCGATAGTTCACAGTTCACGTGTTATCTGGTGCGCCACGGTTCGGGCCGAAACAGTGTCTTTGAAAAGATCACCAGCACTCACTTTGTGGTCCTTTTGGGATCTCTTATTTATTGCGTATAGCCCCGGCAGCGGATCGATCTACGCCTACGGACGTCTCGGCCGACTATTCTTCCTCAGCGTGACCAAGCTGAGTGCTGGTGCTCTTTTCAAAATATACGGCTTAGGATAACCTGCCTGCCACTCACCAATCTCTTTTTAACCCATTAAGACCGGGAAACGCATCTGTGTAACCACTTTATCTATATTTTATACTTTGGGCTATTAAAAAATAGCAGATATACAAGCTCATAGCGCGGCACAGAGTGCCGCGCTATGAGCTTGTAGATCTGCTATTTTTTTTTTTTATTATTGTGAAACTTTGGTGCAAATCTTTGAATATATATGTTTTTTTTAAAGCAAACATTTTTAACTCAAATCTTTGCTTCTGGGGATTCTACAAATGTCTTCTAAATCTACATTTTTTTTTATTTTATTTTTTATTATGTTGCTGGTTCTCAAACCGTTTTATGTCAAGGACCCCCCAAAATGATACGTATTTTATTCCAGGGACCCCCAGAAGCAAAGATTTGAGTTAACAATGTATATACATATTCATTGAAAGATTTGCACAAATAAATAAAATGGCAGATCTACAAGCTCATGAGCTTGCAGATCTGCTATTTTTGAATATAGCCATAGAAATCTTAAAATTACACATATCCGTTCCCGGTCTAAATGGGTTAAGGGGGTCTACAGAAAGCAATGTCTGGAATGGTGTGGAGAGCCGGTGCCCTTGCGGGCCTAAGCATGCACACTGACAGAACCCATTCTTTAAAACATCAGAAGAATGGGGCATGTCTACGCTCTTCAAAAAAAACCAAAGTCCACAAGGTCTTCATTTGCAAATTCCAAAATAGCAAAACCGTACGGCAGGAACAAGAAGTGGAATCTGCAAAAATGTCAGGAAGAAAATCTCAGGAGAAAAGTCTAATACATGGGATTTATACAGCAGAGCGGGAGAAATAAAAGCATAGCCATAGCCTGAGGGCGATGTCTTCTTCTTTCAAAAGTAATGCGGCAGTATGGCCTGACAAACGTCCTATTGGCACTGGTGGAAAGTAACTAATCACATTTACTCAAGTACAATTGTGAGGTAGTTTTACTTTACTGGAGTATTTCCGATTTTAAATACTTCTACTCCACTACATCTCAGAGGCAAATATTGTACTTTTATTCCACTACAATTATTTGAAAACTTACTTACTTTGTAGATTTGAATTATTATTACAAAACATATTAACCACTTCAGCCCTATTTAAACTTTGGCTATTTGCCAATGAGTTATGAGCTTGTCCTAGATCTGCTATTTTCAAAAGATTTGAATACATTTTATACATATGATACCTTGTGAAACGGTGAAACATTCTTCATAATGAGTACTTTTACTTTTGTTAATTTAAGTATAGTTTGATCAGATGCCAATACTTTTGTACTTTTACTCAAGTCAATTTTGATTACCGGACGTATTTCTACATTGCAGTATTGATACTTTTACTTAAGTAAAATAAAATATTGTACTTTTTCCACCACTGCCTATAGACCAATTATTTGTTTACTAACATTGAGACTGGACGCACAGGTGATTGTTTCACGCAATCAATTCCCAACCTGTTGTTTCGGGGTGCGCTGGTTTCAGCGCACCCCAACCCCCTCTTGTGTGTTGGCTATTGAGGCGCGTCCTAGCGATACCTGATAGAATGGGTTTCATTGCACGCATACTGGTTGCACTCATTCTGGTTCTTATCAGTGTGACGTCGTCTGTTAAGGGGTCTATTTGGTTGACACACTGGCCCTCAGAAGTGCACACACCCCCCTGCTGGTCTGGGATCAAATTCCACCCAAGACCATATCTACTTATATAAACGAGGATTGACTTCCGCCTCGCCGCTGAAGCCATACCCACAGCACTGATTTCGACTAAACACAACAACTACACACCACATTTCTCCCCCACAGTAGCCACAACGTGCGCGCTGAATTTACGTGGGTATTAGGCAACGTCACATTGCTCACTACACATTTTCCACCTTGCAACATAATTATTTCTACTCACCACATTACGGCCACAACGGAAGGGGAAACAGTTTCGTACCGTTTACCCCGCGCACCACCGACACCGAACGCCGACGGGCACAGCCGAAACAACACGAAGCGGCCGCCATTGAAATCACCGTCCTTCGCTTCAACCCCCGCTCCACACACACATTCTTTCCCTTCATTGCACCGTGTCTTCTGCTTCCACGTTCCATTCAGGTCAGTACAATGCTAATACATTCACGCTCAACCTCACAATCACACGCTTCTCCGTTTACTGTTTCATTAGCGCGAGCTTGGAAAACAACAACAGCGCGTTGTGCTGCTGCGCATCTGCTACACAATAGCCTAGGATCATGATACCAAGGATTTGACAGTGATGTCATCATTATGCAACCCGGAAGTAAAGATACCAAGGATTCGTCAGTGATGTCAGCCATCTGCGTTGCCACGTTGCCAAAAGAACACAAGCACAAAACACAAGACAATATCAGTGTTGCCACATTTGCGCCAGAAACAAGCAACCACCGTCATGAAAAAAAAAAAAACAGCCGAAAGGGTTCGCCATGTTCCACGGGGGTCCCCGGGGGTCCCAACACTCCCAGGGGGTCTAAATAATAATAATTATTTCTAAATAATAAATAAATAATAATAATATATATATATATATATATATTTTTTTTTTTACTTTTGGAATTTTTTATCCCACGATTTTGGTACCCCAAAATAAGTAGAGCCCCGTGCGCGGCTCGTAGGGCGGCCGGACCTCTAGTAGTTATATATACTGTATATTGACATATAGTATGCCCATTTCTACTAGTGATACTGTAGATGGCATATTATATTTCTTGACGTCTGGCTAATCTAAGTAAAGACAGCCAAGTCCTTAAGTCTATTTACAGTATTATGCTGGTTTCATTGGTGATAGAATGCACATCATATCTATCCATCCATCCATCTATCTGAAGGGGGGGATTGAAAAGTGGAGTCCATTCACATACAGTTAGTTAGTATGTCTGTACCCTTCAAAACCACATTCCTTTCAAGTTTCAATTCCCCACACAATAAACTTGCAAAGCGAAACACGGTGAATGCAGAGAGTGTCTCTTCCTCTGAAAAGATGACTAATAATAATGAACTAATAATGATTAGTCAGAGATCCAAAAAGCTTGAGTCTTAAAAAGCAATTACCATCCACTCTTCAGGCATCACTTAAATAGTGCTGGAGCTTTCAAAGCTTTAGAAATGTCACACTGACATCCATGAATTCAAAGCTGAAGTTAGCGGTCAGTGTCTCCCGTCATCTCTCTCTCCTGTACCTCCCCTACTATGCAGCTCGCCCACCCAGCCACCTGTTTGTTATTAACCCACTAAGATCTGGAACGCATCTGTGAGAATTTCTTTGGGCTGTTCAAAAACAGCAGATCTACAAGCTCGTAGATCTGCTGTAGATCTGCTGTTTTTGAACTAAGCAAATCTTTCAATGTATATATATTTTTAAAGCAAACATGTGCAACTCGAATCTTTGCTTCTAGGGATTCTACAAATGTCTTCTAAATCCAAACAGTTTTTTGAAAAAACGTGCTGCTATATCAGTGGTTCTCAAACTTTTTTCATGTCAAGGACCCCCAAAATTATATGCATTTGGCCGCGGACCCCCATCTCAACATATTTTGTTCCAGGGACCCCCCAGAAGGAAAGATTTGAGTTAAAAATGTTCGCTTTAAAAATACATATACAGTATATTCAACAAACTTTCACGATTTTTCAAAAATAGCAGATCTACAAGCTCATAGCACGGCACTCGGTGCGCGCAAAGAAATCTTAAAATGACAAAGATGCGTTCCCGGTCTTACTGGGTTAACACACACACTAGAAATGAAGGTGAGTGTGTCAGAGCAGGTGGTGTCCTTGTGCCATCATTGTGCACTGTCGTGGAATTCTGGATCCAATAGGCTCTATGCACAGCAGCCATATTGGAAAGAAATTGGGCCGCTTCTTACTTCCTTCACAGGTGTTACCAATGATACTAATGAAGGCTCTGTTCCGTTATGGTCAGGGTGCTGATATCGTGCATGTTGGCTCACTAGAAACACTCCATTTTGGTTCCCAAATGGCCCCTTATGGTGGGTGTGTAACTCTGAGAGTCCCGTAAGGGTCCATTTGGTTCCATTTGTACACTCTCAGAGTTATGGGGGTCCTTGAAAATAAGACAACCACTATACCACACTAAATGGAACAGCGCCTTAATTAGTATTATTGGTGACACCTGTCGAAGGAAGGGGCCCAATTCATTCCCAATATGGCTGCTGTGCATAGAGCCTATCAGCAATCTGATGAGGCAATAGGTGTCGAGACAATATTCTAGGCGGTGATGGTTATGCTTTAATGTACATGATATCATGGGGAGAAGTACGATCACACTCATGTCGGTGGTACGGTAGTTCTGCCTAGAGGCGCAGGGATCAGACCATAGTTATACTGTAGCTGCTTCAAGGACGAGCTGAACCATAACAAGATAGGCTGTACCAAAACAATAGCTTTTTTTTGAGTGGTGCTAGCCACTCCAAGGACTGACTTTGTCTGTGTGTGTGTGTGTGCGTCTGTCCGTATGTATGTTTGAGCACGAACTGAGCATGACCTCAACAGCTGCGGCTGATTGCAACACAAAGATGCAACCAGTTACACTAATTATACACAAACAGGAGTGCAACACACACACGCGCGCACACACACACACACACACACTTTTGAGTAAAAATACTTAAACTGAGTAAAAATACTTAAAATGAGTAAAAATACGTAAAAGATGTTAAAATGAGTAAAAACACGTAAAAGTCAGTAGAAACATTTTAAAGTACTTAAAATGAGTAAAAATACTTTAAAGTCATCAAAGTCTGTAAAAAATAACTCATTCAAGTCAAAGCACTTGAAAGTTACTAAATTGAGTAAAAATACTTGGGGGCCAGTCTTAGGCTAATAATAGCTTAATGAAATGAACTCATGATAGGCACCACTCTCTTCACACTGGGTGTGATTTTTTTATTCTACACAGCACAACACTTTGCTGAAAAAAAAGCAGGTCTACAAGCTCACAATGCATCACGTCCTGAGCTTATACAGATCTGCGCGGTTCATGGTCAATTGAGAACCTTGCTTATTCCTTCCTCATTATTTCACGATCACGAGGCATACTGCTTCACCGCACGACCAGAACATGAATATTATCAGCATCAGGAGCAGACGGGGGTACAGATTATCACACTAGCATAGCATCCTTTTTTCGAGTGTCGTCTCAAAATTATATCTTAGGAAGTATCCTCTTTGCTTTACTTGACTCGAGGGAAAAAAACGCAAAAGGCTTTTCCTAGAAAAATACAGTGGTGGAAAGTAACTAAGTACATTTACTTAAGTACTGTACTTAAGTACAATTTTGAGGTATTTCTACTTTACTTGAGTGTTTCCAATTTCCAATACTTTTACTTCTACTCCACTACATCTCAGAGGCAAATATTGTACTTTTACTCCACTACAATTATTTGAAAACTTTAGTTACTAGTTACTTTTCAGATATACATTATGATATAATGAAACATACATTAACCACTTTAACCCTATTTTATACATAGGCTATTTGAAAATAGCCGATCTACAAGCTCACAACGCGTCGCACCGCGACGCGTTGTGAGCTTGTAGATCTGCTATTTTCAAATATTTAGTACTTTTACTTTTGGTACTTTAAGTACATTTTGATGCCAATACCTTTGTACTTTAACTCAAGTACATTTTGAATTCTGGACTTTTACTTGTAACAGAGTATTTCTATATTGCAGTATTGGTACTTTTACTTAAGTAAAGAATTTGAGTACTTTTTCCACCACTAGAAAAATAGATAGCCAGGGGGAAATGGCACTCAACGGGAGGGGAGCCAAAATCATCTGATTCACCCCCTTTCATACGTGTCACAGGAGCTTCTGGTGGACTTGGCCTTTCAGAGGAAAGCTCATTTAGCAAATGCCAGCCTTCCACACAGAATGGAAAGAATACTGTAGAATTGAATAGAAATGGTGTGAACAGGTTCTCCTGTGGGTTTTCTGTGTAGGATGTAAAACTGATGAGATGCAGTCCATACAAAATCACAAACACATGCAGACAACATAAGAGAAGCATATCGAAAGGGCTTTAATTGGCCGTGTTTGCTCCAGTGCCTTCCTTCCTTCCTAAAAGAAGCTCCTATCCTACAGTAGTCCATGTTACAAAGTGCAATTCACAACTGCAGAAGTTTTTTTATGAGGCTAGAGCCAAAACCACAGACCGATATATCGGCCATTATTTTACTTTTCTCAAAATATCGGCTATTACGCAGCCCAAGTGTCCAGATTTTTTAACCACACGTTACAGACGTTTTCAGAAATTCCCCAAAAAAACGCTGATCTTCAAGCTCAAAATGCATGGTATGGCATTTTTTAAAATTGATTAGAATTGATTTAGCACATATTGAAAAAAAGTATGGGTCAAAATATGGGTAATCAGTGCTCTATGACACTCCAAAATCGGAATCAGCATCAGACCCAAACATCGAGCACGGATCGGGCTCTAAAAAACACCACCAGTGTTGATTTCGTCGACTAAAACTATGACGAAAAATGCTGGTCGATTACCTTTTTTCACTGACGAAAACTAAACAAAAACTAAATGAAAACTAAACTATGATGACTAAAACTAAGACTAAATATATTGACGATTTCGTCCACAAATAAAAACTACATGAAAATGTTAGAAAATGACGAGTGGAGAAGAGATCCAGTAGAACTAAAAGACATGTTATTTTATGTTTGGTTGCGCTCAGGTGTTGCACTCTGAAAATAGCCGATCTACAAGCTCACAACGCGTCGCAGCGCGACGCGTTGTGAGCTTGTAGATCGGCTATTTTCCAGCATGCAACCAAGTGTAAACTCAGCCATCACGACGCCATCAAGGCACCGCCAAAATACATTTTCTAAAACTAGACAAAAACCAAAACATTTCAGATGACTAAAATATGACAAAAACTAAATGGAATTTTGTTCAAAAGACTATGACTAAAACCGAATCAAAATGTGCTGTCAAAATCAACACTGACCACCACACCATATTTTGACAACGAGCCACGGCTCGCACGTGATCCGTCTCCAGCGTTAGTCATTTTTGCACAGTTATGTGTGGTTTCCCTCTGTCTTTACACTTTGGCGACACGTTGTTCACATAACCTTCACGCCAACAAAGCCCATTGAAAGTCAAATGACTCAGGCTGTCGCCAACGCCGCCGAAAAGCGCTCGGGTGCATGACAGTATTGATTTATCAGTGGCAGGGGGTTCGACCCACGACCACAGAAAGCGCTCGGTATAGGCCCAGCGTGTTCAAAACAGCCTTTCATACACAGAACACCATATAGAGAGAAACCTTTCACGGAGAGAGAAAACAGAATATTAGACCACTGACGGGCAGTGAGGATATTGCCAGTGGGCCCCCAAATAATTGGCTAAACACTAAGATCTTAATGATAATGTAACAATATTTAACACATTGAGTGCCAATCGCGTATATCTACGCGAACCTATTTAAAGCCGCCACGTGCCAGTCGCGTAGATATACGCGAAGTGGTCTTTTTTTTTTTTTTTCACTCACAGGTTCACATAGCATTGTAGGCCTCGTTCGCCACGACACATTTCATTGTAGCACCACCGGAAACGGAATTATCCGGGATCCGTTTTTTTCCGATCCCATCCACTTCCATTCTAAATCTGACACAAAACCATTTTCTCGTTTGTAGTTTTTCTCGTCGCTGATCGCTGTTTAAAGGGGCTACACCATGAATTTTAACTTTTTCTTCATTTTTGTGTGTTTTGGTCTCCCCCACCTCTCTTCTGTTCCAACAAATACCCGACTTCGAGCATGCAGGCTTTCATAGGCTATCTGTGGTTTTTATGTAAATTGGTCTGAAAACAGTCCGTCAGATTTGTTCCCCCTGCCTACGTCACGTCTGGGAACAATTCCTCCCGTTTTTCAGTTCTAACCAAAAAAGAAAAGAAAAAAAGTTTTTTTTTTTTTATTACTTTTTTTAGATAAAAATCTTCTTTTTTTTTTTTACTTTTTCCACACAGAACCAGGACATAACATGCATACAAACTGTCTCAATAGCGCCCCGTGGCAAACAGGACAATGTGGTATTGCAGGTGAAAGTGCTTTATAAGCCAGAGAGAAGTTAGTTGGAATGAGTATATCTGAGGCTTGATTTAGGCTCAAACCTTTTGAAAAACGTTTGAGGGACATAAACAATATGATATTAAATATTATTATTATTTTTTAAATTCATGGTGTAGCCCCTTTAACATAAACCGTTCTAACTACAAGATGGCGGATCAGATTTTCATGCGGTCTTCGGTGGTCGACAGACAAGGATCGGCTGTGTGTTTACAAAGAGTTGAATGCGCGGATTTAACAGATTAAAGGCCATTGCACACAGGATGCGATTATTGCGATTATTAGGTTGGCTCAGACAGGGTGCGTTTTTTCCGTGCGAATAATCGCATCCTGTGTGCTATGGCCTTAACTTTGTCTGTGGCGACGTGAATAAAACAAACAAAAAAAACAACAAAACACTGGCACTGGTGAGTACATTATGAGATTAAACTCTGGCGTGCAATGTGTTGTTAATGGTATTTTTATTCAAAACCTTGAAAAAATGAATTGTGATGGCGATAAATAGGAACTTAATGCATACTGTGTTAGTTCCATTGATCCAAGCCGTGACACAATAGATTGATCGACGTAAAATAAACATGCTCTGAAAATGCACGTGGCCCACCCATGTGACCACTTAAATAAGTGGTCAGATGGGTGGACCCGCGAACACTTTCGAGATTTTTCAAGTGGGCCCCGATCCAGAAAAAAAGGTTGTGAACCAATGCTGTGAGAGAAAGAGAGAAACAGAGAGAGGGAGATCAAAGAACAGAAAGGAGGGAGAGACGGAGAACGAAAGAGAAAGGAAGAGGCAGAAGAGAGATAACCACAATGCTGAGAGAGCATGAAGAACGAAATGATACGGAGAAAAAAAGCAGAATGGCAAAAAAAAGACAAAAAAAACAACAACATAAGCCTCTTTTAACACGGAGATGCACACCATCGGGGGTGACAAAGCGACTGCCATTAACCCTTTGAGGCCTGAGGTGGTTCCGATTCTACAAATGGCTTCTAAATCACAGTCTAAAAAACAGTTTTCTGGGGGGGGGAAAAGCATGTTGTTATATCAGTGCTTCTCAAACTTTTTCATGTCAAGGACCTCCAAAATGATATGTATTTGGGCCGCGGACCCCCCTCATCTCAAAATATGTTGTTCCAGGGACCCCCAGAAGCAAAGATTTGAGTTACAAATGTTCACTTTAAAACATATATTTAAAGATTTGTTCGCTTTATATATATATACACATTTTTTTCAAAAATAGCAGATCTACAAGCTCATAGGTATGAGCTTGCTTTTTTAGCTCAAATCAAAAAAATGACAGAGATGCGTTCCCGGTCTTAATGGTTTAGTGCCGGCTTTGCCATCCTACACAGAACAGCAGTCAAAGCTGCCCTGTGTGTGTGTGTGTGTGTGTGTGTGTGTGTGTGTGTGTGTGTGTGTGTGTGTGTGTGTGTGTGTGTGTGTGTGTGTGATTCATATTGCATGCCGGCATGGCGGGATCAGAGGCGTGACGTTACACAACAGAGTCAGCGCTTTCACAGCAGCTTGTTGATAGATTCTATACTATTTCCAACCGTAGCCAACAGATTTATTTCACAAAAACACCTACACAAAATGGACAGACGACGTACATGTAGCAGACCAGTCACAGAAGCTACCGGTATATACACTGAAGCAATTTCCATCACCGAGCAACATGAAGGCTTCTTTTTCAAATGCTCGAGTCATTTTACATTTTCGCTTTGAGAAAAAGACAAAGGAAATAAAAGGGGAAAATGTGATTAAAAAAAACTACGCCAACGTTATTTTAACACCATCCTTACATTATATTCCATGTTCGAAAAAGGAGTAGGAAGAAGTTTTGTGAAAACTTATCAGGTCCTACCTCAGATATCTCAAATATATTATATATTTATTATTATATATATTATATATTTTGGTTTGCCGCCCCAGTATTTACACACTCACATTTAAAAACAAGTTGTATAGCCTACTCAGTTTGTTGTCAAAAAAAGTTACAAAATTCACTTCATCATAACCTAACTTCACACTCTTGCTTTCCCTCATCCTCTCGCTCTCTTTTTCCTCCCACCCCCCCCCCCCCCCACACACACACACACATACCCCCACACCCACACCCACACCCACACACACACACACGCGAGAAGCAGGGAGCGGTTCAAGGCAGAAAGGTGCTTCACCCCTCACGTCACGTCATGCCGGCTGTGCACTCCACACGGCCGGCAGATGTCGATTCGGCAATTTGACTCACCCTGCTGGCCACCCTTAAAGACGGCACGTAAACAACCTCTACACACCTTATACACACCTTATATACACAGAACAGCGATGGATGGGGGCAGGATAGGGGCAACACTCTTGGCAGGTACTGTATAAAGTGTTAACAGAGAGAATGCAGCCGTGGCTATTACAGCGTGAGAATGAGTGTGTGTGTGTGTGTGTGTGTGTGTGTGTGTGTGTGTGTGTGTGTGTGTGTGTGTGTGTGTGTGTGTGTGTGTGTGTGTGTGTGTGTGTGTGTGTGTGTGTGTACAAAGAGAAGTCCAACGCTCTTCAGCCAGTTGAAGGTAGAAGGGCTGGTCGGTGCTCAACAGGGACAAGTTGAATCAGAGAGAATATAATACCTGGGCACTTCAGGAGAGACTATACCCACATAAAACACTGGACTCTGAGGAAGACGCAAGTCGAAACGTCAATCGCCCCTACTAAATAAGAAATATGTGCAGACCAAGGTTATAATAGTTTGGGATTTTTCATTTTAGTTCAGTTTTAGTTTGTTTTGAAGTATTTTTTTTCTAATTCAGTTAGTTTTTAGAGCGGATTCTCTAGTTTTTATTATTTATAGTGTTTTTTTTATACTTTGGGTTATTTGTCAGGTGCAGGATTGAAAAGGTAAGTATTGTGTGATAAAAACTTAAGAAAAGTTTGCATTTAAAAATGTATTCAGTAACAGACGAACCACCAACCATTCACAAGGGAATTTTGGCTATAATTTCAGTTCGTTTTAGTTAGTTTTGTAAACACACAATAAAGTTTCAGTTAGTTATCGTTACATTTTTTTATCGTAGTTTTTATTTAGTTCAGTTGACGATTAAAATTGTAGTATTCGTTATTTTGTTAGTTTTCGTTAACCATGATAACCTTGGTGGAGACCAGTCGAGTGCTCCATGTATTTTACTTATAGTCTTTGCTGAAGTGCCCAGGTATTATTCTCTCTGATATGTGTGTATGTACTTGTATTACCATCTGTGTTGGGGACCAAAAAAAAACACATGGATACTACTACCAGTCAAAATTCACCTTGCGGGGACATTTTTTATGGTCACCCTTGAGTGAAAGGAACATTGTAATGGCTATGAAATTGTTTTAGAGCTAAGGTTACAATTAGTCAAAGGAATTCAGGGTGGGGTAAGAATGAAAAATTAAGGGGTTAGGGTCAGGTGTTGGGTTTAGGATTTTTTCCCTCTGCCACGCAACTGTGTGAAACATTTTTCAGCATTACACTGTATGGTGTAGTACAGATATTCCACTACATTATCGTCTCTGTCGGGTGGAAAACTCTCATATGTCCAAAATCGTTACTTTTCAAGATTCAAATTCAAAAATAGCAAAAGCAGCAGATCTGCAAGCTCGAAACGCGTCGCTTCGCGCCGCGTTTAGAGCTTGCGGATCTGCTACTTTTGATGCTTTTGTGTGACGCTGTAGTATGATCAAGTAGGGTATTAAGAAAAAAACACAAAAAGTTCTGACATGTTTCCGTCACATGGTGCAGCCTTACCTGGCAGTTGTTCCACAGCTGCTCCGCCAGCCTGTTGATCTCAGAGAGGACGTGGTGGACGACGGCAGGCTTCAGCAGGCTGCTTCCTCCCAGCAGGATCACACAGTCCGTCCGCTTCTCCTCCAAATTGAACTGAAGCAGAGCAGCATGACATGTAAAACAAACACACACACACACACACACACACCATGGTCAGTACACAAAAAAATCTGAAGATTACAAGTCTGTGTGTGTGTGTGTGTGTGTGTGTGTGTGTGTGTGTGTGTGTGTGTGTGTGTGTGTGTGTGTGTGTGTGTGTGTGTGTGTGTGTGTGTGTGTGTGTGTGTGTGTGTGTGTGTGCATTTTCATGGTAATCTGCGCTCCTCCAAGCACCCCTTTCTACTTCACTTTCTGCCCTGTCAGTGTGCCCTTGAGCAAGACACTGAGGCGGAATTTACGCAATGAGTGTAGATCAGTGTCTAGAATGTAAATTAAATGAAGTTATATTAATCCTGCAAACTACTGGGCCCATCGGTGCGAGTATTTTTCCAATTCAATCAATTAATCTGATCTACTACCACTTATGTGGAGTTGGTCGTGGAGGTAACAGTTCCAGCAGAGAAACCCAAACTTCCCTTTCCCTTCCCTATCATCTACTTCTGACAGGGAGATCCCAAACCTCCAATCCATCAACAGCTTTGTTATTTCATATTATTGTGAATGCATTGCCGCAGACCTACAGTACTGTACAGTCCCTCCAGGCTATGGGATACATTTAGACACAGCTATAGAGTGGAGTTTACAACCTAATCTGAGAACACACATGATCAACACATATACGCATCCAAAGTACAGATTCTAATCACTGATACAGTTTTACCCTTCATTTTTAGCATCCAACCCTTCCCTTTTTGGGTTGATGCAATGCCACATTCTGCTAACCTGACTCTGCTAGATGGAAGAAGCTTGCGTCAAATTTGTTTTGTGAAGTCAATACGCCCCCAACTGGCGGAGTCAGGTAGCCTCGCATAGCCAGACTATATCACTGCGTGGATATGAGTCTGGTGCTTCAATGAGGACGTTTTTTTTCCCAAGGGGCGGGATCAAAACAATGGCCCTCGACGCAATTGGTTAAACCTACAACCAACTACCAATTACAGTCTTCCATATTCGAATACTGGGCCCTGATTGGTCACCCACGTCTTCTGGAGCAGGAAATGGATTCTCTATGGAGTGGTGCAAGACCCAAATCGCAGAGTGCAATTTTCTTTTGCACTCGCAGATTCGTCTGGTCCCAGGCTAACAGCCGATGCCATGCAGTGGAAAAGCGACATTACACAGACAGGCCAACCTGGCCTGGCGGAGATCTGCACTTTCCAGTTGACTTTCTGCCCTGTCAGTGTGCCCTTGAGCAAGACACCGAAGCGGAATTCACGCAATGACTATAGATCAGTGTCAGGAATGTAAATTAAATTTTATCTACGGTATAGAAGAGCCAGTATGCGAAACACCTTAACATAATTTACATGCTGAAGTGTTATGGATAGCACTGTCAGCATTAAGTTACTCTGTGAACTCTGCATTTAGAAAAGTGCTATACAAGTGCATTTATCGTGTCATTATAAAAACACTATGGCTGTGCGTAGCCAAGTGAACGACGTCAGATTGCCATTAGAGGATGACTTCAGTTCTAAAACTCAACGTACCGCAGTGCCAAGCCCTTTAGGAAGAAAGTCATTATCCTGAAGTAACTTTATTCTTTAATAAAAGTTCATTCTTCAAAATCTAACCTATAGTGTGGTCAAGTCTGCCAAAGTGTGAAATTGCCTATTCTCAATTTTAAAATATAGTTACTGTGGTATGGATGGGTTATAATAACTTTTCTTTTGCCATCTGAACGTCCAAACTTAATCCATTAAGACCGGGAACGCATCTGTGTCATTTTAAGGCTACTTGGCTATTCAAAAATAGCAGATCTACAAGCTCATTGCACGGCGAGTACCGCGCTATGAGCTTGTAGATCTGCATTTTTTTTTTAATCTTGAAAATGCGTGCAAATCTTTGAATATATATATATATATATATATTTAAGGCGGACATTTGCAACTCAAATTTTTGCTTCTGGGGGGTCCCTGGAACAAAATATTTTCAGATGGGGGTCGGCGGCCAAATACATATCATCTTGGGGGTCCTTGACATGAAAAGAGTTTGAGAACCACTGATATTATACGAACATACATTTAGGATTTAGAAGACATTAGAATCCCCAAAAGCAAAGATTTGAGTTACAAATGTTTGCTTTAAAAAATATATATATATATATATATTCAAACTAAAGATTTTCACACATTTTCAAAAACAATTGCAGATCTACTATTTTTGCATAGATTTTACCTCTAAATCAATGGTACATGTAAACATAACGTATATAAAACAAACAAAACATTATTAAAACATGCTCTTGTATTCTACATTCCTGAGGAAAAAAAACAGAGCGGTTCTGTCTGCAGAGAGAAAGACTTACACACCATAAATCTCAAACAGGCCAAATACTGGACATCAGCGCATTCTGATGTCGGCCGGTCGGCTTCTCGGATTCTGAGCCATTTATCAGGTCAATGTAATAAACCCCAAAAAGGGTGAGATGGTGCAGAAACGCTCTGGCATCTGTGGTGGGTTTTATGCAGCCCCAGGGGCCACCTCGTCTTGCTGGGGTCAGTGAATGATGGGCCTGTGGAATGAAACCCTGATCCACATGTAATTGGAAGGTCCGCACGGTGAGGAGATTTGCCATGAATGATCACGCAGCCCATGGGGTTGCATTATGTTCATGGACCACAGGACAAAAGCACGATTGCTTTGTATGTGTTCCTTAGAGGGTGCTAATAAGCTTGGCAGTCATTTTAACACTTTTATTTAAAAAAAAATATTGTGAAAACAGCAACCTACAACCTCACAATGTGTCCCATTGCAATTCGTTGTACAACTAAAGCTGGCTTTACACTACACAGGATTTGCTCAATCTTAAAACGATTTAGAAATCTGGTAGCATCACACGCTACGGGATAATCTCGGGTGATCGGATAATCTTAACGGCATCACACACTACACGATTCTATCCAGATTCTCGGGCTTGCCCGAACACAGCAATAATACAAAATATAATAAATTAAAAATATCACCGATCACGCTGCCTTGGTCCGTGATTGTATTATAATTATTAGTAGCCTACTGTATATTATTTTCATATGAAATAAAGTTAAGTAACACGACATTACAGTACGTATATATTTTCAACCATTTAAATCATATTTAAAGTTTTTATGAGCATACACTGCGAATCAATTCAGTGTTGTTTTTTTTCTGTCCTGAGCTGCACCTCGCAATAAACATTGCTGCCGATGGCTCTCACCAGGGGAAGGCGTTCCGCGTTACTTACTACTGTATATGATTACGCTTTCCACAGATTTATTAACACACAGTATGATCAATGTACTGAAAGCATTTTGTCATAGATTTTTATATCGGTAAATACAGAGATTAAAAAGCAGTGACCAACACCTCACATAGTGTAATACTACCACCAGCACAGAAGGAAAGAGACACAAAGTGGAAGAATACAGGTTAGCCCCCTGCTCCGTACAGCCTGTGTTGACAGGAAGTCATTGGACATTGCATTTCACGGAAAACAAATTGGACAACAGCCCTCCAGGAATAAAAAAAAATGTGAATGGAAAATGTGGGTACATTAAATCATACCATTACTACCACCAAAATATCTCAAAAGCATTTGACAACGGAGCTATCCGTTCAAAGTGCTTAATACCCTCCTCTCACCAGCACCAGCATACCCTCCTCTCACCAGCAGATCTACAAGCTCGCTTGTAGATCTGCTGTTTTTGAAAAATCTTAATAAATCTTTGCTTTTGGAGGTCCCTGGAACACAAACATTACAAATATTCACTTTAAAGAGTATATATTCAAGGGCGATTTAAAAAAAATAGCAGATCTACAAGCTCATAGCGCGGCTCGGTGTCGCGCTATGACGTACTCGTACAGACTCAAAATTGTACACAAGTACAACACTTGAGTAAATGTACTTGTTTACTTTCGACCACTAGAATTTAGACGCCGCTGTTCTCTACAAGTTTCTTTTGCGTGAGATATTATGTTGGGGTTGGCTGGTGTCCAGCCCAGTTGGGGAGTGAGGACTTTGCAATGTCATCGTCTTACTCTTCACCTTGTCATGTCTTGTCTTGTCATGTCATCTCCTCCCCCTACCTGTCACTACAGGCTGCCCCGCTGGTTACTGCCAGGGGCGGACTGGGACCAAAATTCAGCCCTGGCATTTTGGTCTGAACCGGCCCACCAACCCCCGGACCGTTTTGTCAAAACCCAGCAACCCTGTGTAAATGACGCCACTGCTGGAAAGCATCCCAGCCCAAACGTTAACGTAACCAATAATTGGGCCGCGTGACCCGGAAATGTCCGCAATAATCCTAAAACGGGAGCAAAAATATTTAAAAAATACGGGTGGCCCACCGGCCCAGCGGCCCACCAGCCATATGGCCAAATGGCCAGTCCGCCCCTGGTTACTGCCCACGGCCCGTTCCAGGTGCTTTTGGAGAAATTATTATATGCACTTTATTGCATGCTTGCAAAATAGTTTGTCAACTTTATGACGTGTACTATTTAGTCTATTCTTAAAGCTGGGACAGCTGCCCCCCCCAAAAAAAAGGTGAAACACTGGCATTGTATCTTTACACCAGTGGTGTAAATCATGCCTATTCTGCTATGTTCTGCTATTCAAAAATTGCTATTTTTGAATAGCCAAAGAAATCTAAAATGACACGGACGCGTTCCCGGTCTTATAATGGATTAATGTACGAAAAAAACATAAAAAGTAAAGAATATGGAGCTTTCTGCTCGACAGCAACAATATACATGTTACCGTAGTTCCCCTTTACATTTTCTGGCAGTCATTTGGTATCAACTGAATACTAACAACATGAAGTACAGCTACTACATTATAGTTCTGACTAAATACAGTATAGTGGTGGAAAGACGCAATGGTTTAGATTTGTTCACATCAAGAGATGGGGGGAAAAAAACTAAATCCTATTTTGGGGATCAAATATCCTCTGTCCTTGTTTTTGAAAGGCAGATGTCTCAGAGAGGATTGTGTTCTCATTAGAAATCAAACTGTCATATTTTAACCCATTAAGACCTGAGGCGATTGTTAAAAATGTTTTCTAAACAGTTTTTTGACAAAAATCTAAAAAAATGTTTTCAAGATTTTTTCAAAAATAGCAGATGTACAAGCTCATAGTGCGGCACCGAGTGCCGCGCTATGAGCTTGTACATCTGCTATTTTTGAAAAAATATTGTGAAGATGTGCAGCAAGAGCGGTTACTGCCACGCTATCTGCTATTTTTAGAAAAATCATGAAAATCTGTGCAAACCGTTTGAATATATATTTTTAAACATTTTAACTCAAATCTTTGCTTCTGGAGGGGTCCCTGGCACAAAATATTTTTTTCAGATGGGGGTCCCGCAGCCAAATACATATCATTTTGGGGATCCTTGACATGAGAAAGTTTGAGAACCACTGACAGAAGCAGCTCTGTATAAGAATGAGCTAGGCCTAAATCTATGGACAAACTATGTGTTCAAATGTTCAAATTAATCTGACATGATATTCATCCTAAGTAGGGCTGCAACAGCTAATCTATTTAATCGATTATACAAAAAGAATTGATAATGTAATAAACAATCGTTTCATAAATTATGACTACTTTGCGCATGTTATCATAGAAGACATTTTTAAATAAACCAATCAAAAGTTCAAAACACATTGCGGCACATTTGAGCTTGTAGATCAGCTATTTCCCCTATTTCTGTAAATAACAATTAGGTTGTCGTTTCAAAAACAATATATATATATATACTGTATATATAATTATTTAAAGAAAGGGCTTCTCGATTACTTGATTGTAATCGAAAAAGTAATCAATAGAATGATTGCTGAGAAAGTCCTCCAATAATTAAACAAAGCTCTGTCTGTCCGCAAGAATGTGTCTGTTTGAATACCGGTCAGGTGGGCACACTGGACATCTGGGCACACGAGTTTCTAGACAACTGGGCACACCGGATAAGTGGGCATACGGACATCTGGGCACACGAGATGAATGGGCACATGGACATATGGGCACACGAGATGACTGGGCACACGGACATCTGGGCACACAAGATGACTGGGCACATGGACATCTGGGCACACCGTATGACTACCAAGGATTTTTGTGTTCCTTTGATATTTAAGTACCCCCCGCCCCCCCACTGTGAGAGAGAGACGGTGGGAGACATTGTGTAATGTCTGTTACTGATATAGTGTATTGCAGTGTGTCCTTGCAGTTCTGACAGAATCCTCATCCATTTGTTGTGAGCTGTGTATTGCCTCTCCCATGTATGTGTGTGTGTGTGTGTGTGTGTGTGTGTGTGTGTGTGTGTGTGTGTGTGTGTGTGTGTGTGTGTGTGTGTGTGTGTGTGTGTGTGTGTGTGTGTGTGTATCGGTGGAGACTCTTACATTCTAACCCTCACCCTAAACCCTAACCCTAACCCTAACCTGGGTGGAGGGTGATTATGCGGGTGAACTCAGTGGAGGAGGGCCATTAGGTGTAAGCAGTGGGGAGGGACCGCTAGGTTGAATCCTACCCAACTCTCATCCTAACCCTAGGGGCGTGATTATGCGGCTGTCTGAGGGGGGGAACTCAGGAGCGTGACTACTCAGGAGCAGACAATTCACAGCAGGGGTTCACTAATCTCTGGATTTCATAGAAAGGGGGGGCACATCAAAGCAGAGTGCCCAGCTGTCTTGTGTGCCCACTTGACAGTGTGCCCAGTTGACTGTGTGCCCAGCTGTCTTGTGTGCCCAGTTGACTGTGTGCCCAGTTGACCTGTGTGCCCAGACGGCTGTGTGCCCAGTTGTCCGGTGTGCCCAGTTGGTTTTTGTGCCCACCTGACCGGTTACCGTCTGTTTGTCCCCAACATCTCTTCTGCCCAGTTCTCCTCAGTGGCTGGAGCAACTGATCTGCATTTGCACACAGCCATTGACCATTACCATATGCACGGACCAGCGATGCCTGTTTTTCACTTTCCCCCAAATATCAGCTGTTTATTAGCGTTTTTATGGAAAAATAATTCGGGATATTTGTCCACGAGCCAGACAAGATTTCATTATCGAAAGAGTGGGCAAAACCATACCTATATTAAATTGCTTATAGGGTCAATATAAGTAAATAAATATATGATAACCTTTCCACAGGAGTAGCTTTTTCATGGTTATCACACATTTTGTTATTTTCCCCATACGTACATGACAGGTGAAAAAATGACAACATAAAAAAAAATGTTATCATAATGGAACTTCCCCAGTTGATTAATTACACTGAAGACAATGATTTATCGTATTACAAGTTTTCTGAAAATGTATATTTAAATATGCAAATTAGGCATTAGGAAAATATGCCCGAATTTGCATAACTTTCCAGAATCAACATTGGAACATTGGACAAAGCCAGAGTCAACATTCTTATTTCATTTTGTTAAGATGTTGGAGTCCAAGGTTTTTAAACGAGGGAATATTCAATATCTGGCTCAATTTTGGGGCTCTGGCTCATGGACTAAATGCCTAATTTGCATATTTAAATATACAATTTCAGAAAACTTGTAATACGATAAATCATTGTCTTCAGTGTAAGTAATCAACTGGGGAAGTTTCATTATGATAACATTTTTTTAAATGTTGTCATTTTTTCACCTGTCATGTACGTATGGGGAAAATAACAAAATGTGTGATAAATATGAAAAAGCTGCTCCTGTGGAAAGGTTATCATATATTTATTTACTTATATTGACCCTATAAACAATTTAATATAGGTATGGTTTTGCCCACTCTTTCGATTTTGGGGCTCTGGCTCATGGACTATATGGGACCTATCCTCGCCATGCTTACAGCCGTCGCCATGGTTACGGGTCCCCCGAGCTATGGGATGAATGATCAAACTGCCCATGCGTCGAATCCAAAGACCCGCTCTGTTAGACCGTTGCCGTCTGGCACAAGCACACACAGACAACGTGCTTAAACTTATAAAGGACTTTCATTTACGGGCCGTGTACACTACGAAAACATTATTGTGTGTGTGTGTGTGTGTGTGTGTGTGTGAGTGTGAGTGTGAGTGTGAGTGTGAGTGTGAGTGTGAGTGTGTGTGTGTGTGTGTGTGTGTGTGAGAGAGAGACGGGACACGCATTGCAAATGTTGCAGGTACCGAGTCACTTTCCATCCATGACATTTTTTAGATTTCTTTGGCTATTCAAAAATAGCAGATCTACAAGCTCGTAGCGCGGCACCGAGTGCCGCGCTACGAGCTTGTTGATCTGCTATTTTAGAAAATGTGTGAAAATCTTTGAATATGTGTATATTTTTAAAGCATCATTTGTAACTCAAATATTTGCTTCTGGGGATTTCTAAAAATGTCTTCTAAATCCTAACAGTTTTTTGAAAAATTATTTTCATGTCAAGGACCCCCAAAATGACATGTATTTGGCCGTGGACCCCCCATCTCAAAATATGTCGTTCCAGTTCCAGGGACCCCCAGAAGCAAAGATTTGAGTTAAAAATCCTGTCTGTGCACAGCGCATTACCCACATTGCACATATTTTGGATGCTCATATCCCCCGATGTGTGTGGTCTAGTAATCAATAATTGCACAACTTGCCCTCCTAATCCTGAGAAAGTCTCCCAAACAAACAGGTCCCTTCATCTTGTTAACTGCATTGGTGACCGAAAGAGCAAATCTCACCATGGAAAAATATCAATTAAACTAATAGTTCGGACACTCCTTGCTTTGCTCAAGGCGGTGGTGGAAAAAGTACTACACTTTTGTGCTTAAGTAAAAGTATCAATACTGCAATGTAGAAATACTCTGTTAAAAGGAAAAGTCCGGTAATCAAAATTGACTTGAGTAAAAGTACAAAAGTATTGGCATCAAAAAAAAGTGGCGTTAGGAGGTTTTGTTCATCATTGATATGAACAGCTAAATGAACCTCAAGGCTCACAATGAGGTTGGAGGTCAAAAGGGGGTGGAGCCTGGAGTCAGCAAAACCAGCTAACTCCACCCCCCTTTGGTGGACTTCGCTGGTTTAGCAGAAAGTTTGAGGATCCAATGGAGTTAGCTGGTTTTGTCAGAAGCGCTTTTTAATACTTTTCATTGGTTCAATATTTTTATAAAGGGTGTTCAATAGCACTGATTTATGGAAAAAATGCGAAAGTGGAAAAATTGAGTTTGCTGGTTTCTGCCGGACAGCAACGATACTTAAAGTACTAAAAGTAATTATTATGCAGAATGTTTCAAAAAGGTATCACGTGTATAAAATATATTAACATCTTTTGAAAATAGCAGATCTACAAGCTCACAAACGCGTCGCATCGCGAGGCGTTGTGAGCTTGTAGATCAGCTATTTTATAATCGATATAACAATTCTGTGACCGGTTGAAAAGGTTATAAAACACGAAAATCTCTGGCACTGGGTGAGTATATTATGAATATACCCTGGCACCGAATGTGTTAATACAAAACATACATTAATGTCTGTTTTATACTTCGGCTATTCGAAAATACCTGTTGTGAGCTTGTCGGTCGGTTATTTTTGAAAACATTTCAAGCGTTTTGGAAAACTGGAGTACTATTACTTTAAGTGTATTTTAATGCCATTTGAATAATTGTCTAATCTACAATGGTGGTATTGATACTTTTTACTTGAATAAAAGAACCAAAATGACTTTTCTCCACCATTCAAGAGGCGTTCTTTATAGTTCTATCCGGCGTGGCATGTCATGGCCTGGCTCTCTATTCACTGTGTAAGTACAAGATGTTGTTTGCCCACACGGTGCTTTATCTTACACACAGGGCTCTGCATCTTGGCCTCCTGTCTCAAAAACGTACAGCTAACACAATAAGACCGGGAACGCATCTGTGTCATTTTTTGATTTCTTTGGCTATTCAAAAATAGCAGATCTACAAGCTCGTAGCGCGGCACAGAGTGCCGCGCTACGAGCTTGTACAGATCTGCTATTTTTGAAAAATCGTGAAAATATGTGCAAATCTTTGAATACTGTATACCAATATTTTTAAAGCATCATTTGTAACTCAAATATTTGCTTCTGGGGATTTCTACAAATGTCGTCTAAATCCTAACAGTTTTTTGAAAAAACCTTTTCATGTCAAGGACCCCCAAAATGACATGTATTTGGCCGTGGACCCCCCCATCCCAAAATATGTTGTTCCAGGGACCCAAGAAGCAAAGATTTGAGTTAAAAATGTTCGCCTTAAAAAAAAAAATGTATATATATATATATATATATATATATATATATATATATATACCGAGTGTGCCGCGCTATGAGCTTGTATATCTGCTATTTCTGAATAGCCAAAGACCTGGTCTTAATGGGTTAATCTGTAGAACCACTGATTCATGTAGTGTATGCAGGTAACTGTGATGTTACACGTCTGACTTGGCTTTTCGCTTGTTATCTGGAAAACAGCAATGTGTCAGGCGGAGTAGAGTTACAGTGTTGTTTTGTCCGTATGGATACTGCTCCTGGAAATGCTTTCAATTTCAGTCACAACCGCACACCGCTCTGGATTACTTACAACCAGTGGCTGGGAAAAAAAGTACTCACATTTTTACTTTAGGTAGAAGTACCAATACCGCAATGTAGAAATGCTCTGTTACAAGTAAAAGTCTGGAATTCCAAATTTACAAAAGTAGTAAAAGTACAAAAGTAGTGGTATCAAAATGTACTTAAAGTGCCCAAGTTTTCAAATGTATAAAATGTCTACAAATCTTTTGAAAATAGTAGATCTACAAGCTCACAATGCGTCACGATGCGACGCAATGGCAATATTGGGACGCCATGCAGTTAAAGGGAATAAATCAAGGATAGGACTCAGTCCCAGGATCCCATTTCCCGATATTCCAAGTCGTAGGAAAATTGTAGGAAAGTAACACCAGCAAGAAGACAAAAAAAAAAACAGAGAGAAACATAAAAGAAGAGAGAGACATGACAGACAGTCACACAGATAGATGGATATAGGGTGTCTATGGTTGCAAGGCTTTTTCTATTCTACAGTACCGGCCTCTTGGGTAGATAACGCAAGATCATTCAGAAGCACAGCTGGTGACTTAATTAATCCATTAAGACCAGGAACGCAGCTGTGTCATTTTGAGATTTCTTTGGCTATTCAAAAATAGCAGATATATTAAGCTCATAGTGCGGCACAGAGCCGCGCTATGGGTCCCTGGACCAAAATGTTTTGGCGGCCAAATACATATCATTTTGGGGGTCCTTGACATGAAAAAAGAATCAGTGATATTATGGAAACATGAGTTTTTTCAAAAAACTGTTAGGATTTAGAAGACATTTGTAGAATCCCCAGAAGCAAAGATTTGAGTTTCAAATGTTCGCTTTAAAAAATGTATATATTCAAAGATTTGCACACATTTTCAAATGTGTCAACAATAGCAGGTCAACAAGCTCATAGCGCGGCTGAGCTTGTATATCTGCTCTTTTTGAATAGCCCAAAGAAATCTAAAAATGACACAGATGCGTTCCCCGGATTGAACGGGTTAATTTTAGCCTTTACATGTCCTCAACTATAGTGAATGAAAGAGATGCTGTAGTTTTTACTGCAGTGGGTGAAACTATGCACTCATTATGCAAGAGTGAGTCCCATTCAGCAGCAGTTTCCCTGCGTTTTCATCACAAGAGACGTATTCCTCTCTGCGTTAGAGCAGAGAAGAAGAACACATTTTGCTCAGACTCAGAGTACTTCATCTTATATGCAATGTGTCCCTCTCTGGCTGTCTCATATACATGGGCTTTTAGCCCATTAAGACCTGGAACGCATCTGTGTCACTTTTTGATTTGAGCAAAATAAAAAAACATTATTTTTAGAGGTGGGCATAGATTAATTTTTTTAATCTAGATTAATCTATCTGCAATCCTGGAGTTAATCTAGATTAATCTAGATTAAAATGGCTCATTTGAAGTCTGCCGAAGGCATTCAAAATATGTGTGTTCTAGGGATGCACCGATGGGATTTTGGCCGATATTGATATCCGATATGATATATTGCTGTTATGACCGATAACCGATATAACCGATGTCGATATGATCGATAAAAAAAACTGTTTTATCCAGTCTGAAAAACATGTGTAAACACTGCATTTGAAAAAGCAATCCCTGTTTATTCCAAATTATTTTATATTATCATCTGGATAATCCCCAGAGCAAAAAACATATGTGTCAACTGCAAAAAGTACCAGTGACAGCAGCTTAGAAAGAAACTTGGCAAATATCATTGATATTGAATAATTGAATAAAAAGTTTGGGCCCCAATACTGACCCCTGGGAGACGCCCAAATGATTTGAGCTGTATTTGCCCAGCTTCACAAACTGTTGACATCTGTCCAAATAACTTTGTTTTAATCCAGTCTACTGCAATGCCTCTAATACCAATTTTCTCCAGTTTGTTTATTAATATGGTGTGATAGATAGTGTCAAAAGCTTTTTTGGGGTAAATTAATATTCCAATTGCAACTGTGATTCTTTCAATGGATTCCATCAATGCCTGAGATGTTGATCTGTTAGTTCTAAAACCAAATTGACTCTCTGAGAGTAGGCTACATTAAAATTTTCCAAAAAAGAATCTAGTCTGCTATTGAAAAGTTTCTCCAGTAGGCCTATCATTGAAAATTGTGAACAATTGGTTCCATTTGGACACTGAATTTACAGACCCATAAGGGTCCATTTGGTTTGTACACTCCCGAGTTACAGACCCATATAAGGACCCACTTTTAGAACCACTGTCCTACACTGTGTGTGTGTGTGTGTGTGTGTGTGTGTGTGTGTGTGTGTGTGTGTGTGTGTGTGTGTGTGCACCCGCACGCTTAATAGCATACATTTGTTTGTTGTTGTTAGCATGTAGCACTCATTAGCATGCTCTAGCAACAAGTATTACCAAACAGCGCCCAACTACTGCTATGTTTGTTCATCAACACGGTAGCGGAGGCTCTGCTTTTGTCCAATGACCACTTTAATAAGCTTCGCTGGGCTTACAGACCTGAAGCAAATTAATTAACGAGTGGAGCAACACGCTCGCACCGACGACACATACTCAGCCTCTCTCTGTCTGAGTGAAATGAATGAGAGGCAGTGCGCACGCCTGTACACCATGTGAAACCCGACACCTACCCCCCCCCCCCCCCCCACACACACACACACACACACACACACATACACACACACACACACGCATTGCAGTCACACACAGACACAGAGTAAATCGCCCAGCTACATCAGCTAATGTTTTGGCTCCCAGACCCAACTTTGAGAATAGATTAACGGCGGTAATTTTTTTTATCGCACGATAAGAGTCCGCGTTAACTTAGCCCGTTAACGGCGTTAACGGCCCGGCCTTAATTATTTTACACTTTGGCTATTTAAAAATAGCAGATCTACAAGCTCGTAGCGCGGCACCGAGTGCCGCGCTACGAGCTTGTAGATCTGCTATTTTTGAAAAATCGAGAAAATGTGTGCAAAATAGAATATTTATATTCTTTTAAAGCGAACATTTTGTACTCAAATCTTTGCTTCTGGGGGTCCCTGAAACCAAGTATTTTGCGATGGGGTTCCATGGCCAAATACAAAATGTTGGGGTCCTTGACATGAAAACCACTGACATAGTAACATACGTTTATACAAAAAAAAATAGTTAGGATTTAGAATACATTCTGTAGAATCGGCCTCAAGTCTCATGTCTAACCCATTCAATCTGGGAACGCATCCACAGTACAGACGTCTTCTAAATCCTAACAGTTTTTCATGTCAAGGACCCCCAAAATGATATGTATTTGGTCGCGGACCCTAATCTCAAAACATTTTGTTCCAGGGACCCCCCCAGAAGCAAAGATTTGAGTTAAAAATGGTCGCTTTAAAAATATATGTATTCATAGATTTGCACACATTTTCAAGATTTTCCTCGGTGCCACGCTACGAGCTTGTATATCTGCTATTTTTGAATAGCCAAAGTATAAAATAATGGTTTAAAGTGGTTCAAATCTAAAATGACAGATGACTTTCTTGGTCTTAATGGGTTAATCTGTGGAACCTTTTTCAAGTCAATGGGATTTTACAACAACAACAAAAAAAGAGAGAGTTTTACTATTTGGCTTTCCAGCGGCTTTAAAGCGTTTTAAAGCCTACTCACAAAGCAGGTTTACACAGGTTTTTGAGAGGGTAATCCATTATATTACTATGGTGCATACACAATTTGAGCACACTATGCAAACAAACAAAGACTACACACTACACAAATAAATAGGATATTATAGTAAGCAATGCATGTACAGTACTCGTATCATTGTAGCAATAGATTTGGTAGAGAATACATTTCCTCTGTGATATCCAACATGCTTTCAATTGTTATGCGACAGATTTGTGCAAAGTCACATTGTTATAGGATTGTTTCTCATGCATGCTGTGGTCCTGACATGCTTCATCTCTCGCCCAAAGCCTTTCAATTTCAATTCCTTCCAGGGGATTCCGCCAAACCAGTTCAGTCTAGGCGCACCGCTGAGACTGAATAGGCTCAATGCAGAGCAGCCATATTGGAAAGAAATTGGGCTGCTTCCTTACTTCCTTCACAGGTGTTACCAATGATACTAATGAAGGCTCTGTTCCGTTTAGTGAAGCACAGTGGTTCTCAAACATTTTAATTTCAGGTGTTACCAATGATACTAATGAAGGCTCTGTTCCGTTTAGTGAAGCACAGTGGTTCTCAAACATTTTAATTTCAAGGACCCCCATAACTCTGAGAGTGTACAAATGGAACCAAATGGACCCTTACGGGTCCATTTGGTTCCATTTGTACACTCTTAGAGTTACACGCCATTTGGAACCCCCTCAGAGAACCATGAGGGTACCTGGCCCTCACTTTGAGACCCTCTAGTGTAGCAGAGTTTTTCCAGTGAGCAAACACGACACAATATCAGCACCCTGACTCCGTTTGACCTAAATGAAACAGAGCCTTCATTAGTATCATCGGTAAGACCTGTCTGTGAAGGAGTTAAGGAAGAGGCCCAATATGGCTGCTGTGAAAGTGTGCATAGAGCCTATTGGTCACCACCTAAGACTAAACGTCAGAACAATATACCACTATGGCACTGTTACATGCTGTATTTGAAGAAAAAAAAATACTTTTCACTGTTGCTACACTTAAAATATAAAATAAGTCGGAACCCAAAGTTTGGTATTGAGATATTTGGCCAAGTCCAAGCGTGCGCAGGCACGTGCACTTCCGCGCCTAGAATTTCCTGCAGGAAACCCTGCCTCCCAACCCCAAACACAGACATATAACAAGGGTGTCAACATTGTCTCCAACAATCAGCTTGACTGACAGAATGAACAAGAGTTCTCAATCAACGTCATGGAAAATATGGACAGTGAATTCCTGAAAGTGACTTGAAATATTAATGTTTCATGAGACCAAGGAAAGGCAGAGGGTACAAAAATGTCATAGTGGAGACAAGTGGAGACAAAAAGTTTCGAGGTCACGGCCAGGGCAAGGGGGGGAGGGGGGGGGGGCAGGGAGCAATATTAACCCATTAACTCATTCAGTGCCAATGAAATTAAATGAACGAATTGCGAACTGTGCCAGCAATTTTTCAATTTTCTTATACCTTTTTCAAGTAGTCACAGAATATTTATCTCCAGTATAATCGATCCCCTGATGGGTGCTAATCACTGAGGGTTGCACTGTGTGGTTTCACAAATGTCAACGAGGTCATTGGACCTTGTTGACATTAATTGTCTGAAAATAACATAATAACATTGAAAAATACATTGTAAAAAAAAAAGTGCTCAGGAGCCGAGATACAGCCTTTTTCAATAATAAGTTAAACAAGAAGTGAATGGAGCAGCAAATCTTCAAATGATGATATCTTGGGTTCTGGGGGTTCTAGGGGTTCTAATCATAGACTGTATAAATGAGATGGACAAACCCACTCCGCTGCTTTCTACAGACCGAAAATGAAGCCGATTGTTCCAAGACTGTAGGTCCGCCATCTTTCAATATCGCGTCAGAATGAGACCAGACCATTATTGGTTGGGTAGCTTGTCAATCAAGAGCGGGGGGCGGGGAATGAATGCTATTGGTTGTGTAGCTTGTCAATCAAATCATCCCGCCCCTCCTAGAGAATAGCCTACTTTATTGTCAATTTTAAAATAAATAGGACCATAATTTAGCAAAACGCATATCCTGATGATTGAAAGGAGACTTTAAACTAGCGACTGGAAGCATATAGAATGTATGACAATTTTTATTACAGTAAGAAAATGTAGTCTAAAGTTTGTCAAAAAACCCATTCACTTGCGTTAAAATAAATTCTTTCTGACACCGCAGGTCGGCGCAGGGTAAAACAGTGCCACTCTGGCCATTTTGTCGGCCTCATCGTAAATATCTAAGACTTGCCCCTTGGTTCTAATCCACCACGGTGCTTCCGGCTTTGTCGAGCGTCTATACGAACACAAGGCGCGGAGGGTGATACGTGTCACTGCATGTACTCCTATACGCACGGGCTGGGGGCGGGGAGTACACCTGTCAGCGGGGAGTGTTGGACGGGAGGAGCAGGACGGAGAATCTACATCCTCCCGGTGGGGGCTCCTCACTGGTAGGTGGGTCAGTCACTATGAGCTTGTATATCTGCTATTTTTGAATAGCCCAAAGAAATCTTAAAATGACACACAGATGCGTTCCCGGTATTAATGGGTTAATAATGTTAACTCAATTTTAAATATTAACTAATTGTGACATCCCAACAGGGTCAGTGTAAAGAAAAAAATCACACCCAGTGTGAAGTGAGCGGTGATATTTATTTTTTACATTATCATTAATTTCATCATGCGTCTCGCTAGCCAATCACAGCGCATCTGCGAAGTTTGAAGTTAATTTCATCATGTGTCTCGCTAGCCAATCACAGCACATCCTGCAAAGTTTAGCCTATGGGCGTGTTTTCCACAGCAGGGCGTCACAGCGAAAGACAAATTTTCACGACGGAAAGAAAAACTTTCGCCACGGATGGGTCCTAAACCCTCTTATAGGAGCGGTTGCACCGCTCAAAAATAACTGCCAGCGCTCACAAAGTCTTTTAATTAACTGTACATGGAATGTACACACACTTAATTAAATGGACCATAGACTCATGTCCTGCCATTGGCACAGCCATGGTGACCACTAAACACAGTGAGGTTTGGAAATGTTTAAAACAAAGTGAGTGAGAGAGCGTAAGATATGCAACCTCTAACTAACATCATAAGTACTGTGTCTCTGAATGAGTGAACATAATCAGTACACTCCATCAATAAATATCATTGTTTATACACGGCTTGGTTGACTGCTTGATTCTGATTGGTCAATAGCTGAATTCAGCGGTGTGTTATTTCTGGATAATGACCGATGAGCTCAATAACAACAGACCGCTGTCTAATCAAAGGCTCAGAGCACCTGCTCATATCAACATGCGCTGCTCGATTTTATGCTGTATCCAACATGACAGCCATGTAAACAAACACACCATGTCATTTACAACTATAAACATTGCTCTCAAGAATGTTTTTGAAAACATTTGAAGCGAGAAATAGACAATGCAGTAACTAAAAATGTATTATTTTTGATTGTTTTCCGAGGCGACCGTGTCCTCCCAGCGCAACACTTATGGAATACTTTCATTGCCGCTACGCGCCGGTGCCTTATCACCCTTTCGGGATTTATTTATCGATAATGACCGGCTACCCGTCAATTATCCCTTGCATAATTGTACAGTCTATCAACAGTCACAATGATTACATGAATATGTCCAGCAAAGAATATACAGTACAGTATAATGAATTAATTATGTACAGTACATCAATAATGAATATATTAACAATGAACAATGGAAGTGCAAAGGATCTTACATACTGTAGGCATAACACTTCAGATCTTAGCACTTCGATCCGTATGAGTGTCAAAGACAAAGTGCCGCTAGAGTTCCTGAATCAAGCAACTGAAGCAAGCACGTTTTTCTAGGGCCACAGTCCCACAGTCACAAGCGCTGCAGCGATCAATCAATTGTTTCAGCAGGATCTTTGCACTGACCACATGGCTGACCGCAGCATGAACGTGAACACCATGTCAGTGACTCCATGCATCACAGCTGACAAGAATTCTCTACTCCACCGGTGATCAGTCAAGGAAAATAAAAGTACAGCAGTACTCAGTGTACTGACCATGCAGTACCGCTCAATTCCCACGACATCTTCCCCAGAGGAGATGGCATTTTCCAATGCGGGACTAATTGCCAATTGTTTCCACACTCGCCTGTCGTTCAAGCATGTAGTCACGCTTATTTTTTGAATACATTACATTTCTGAATACATTAGCGTTAATGACCAAAATGGGAATAAAGACTTGTGACACTGGTTACTTCATGTGTTACTAAATAGTTATATTTATAAAATGAAGTAACCATTTTAGAGTCACTTTTTCTCCATAATCATATACAGTTTCTGCCTGAATTTCATTTCATTAGCGTTAACACATTGCCTGCCAGAGTTTTTTCAGATTTTTAGCTGTTGCCTGCCAGGGTTTTGCCATGTTTTTGGTACCTGTTCGCGTAGCCACAGATTTTTTTCCTCCAGTATGATTGATCCCCAGATGGTTTCTAATCACAGATGAGATTCAGGTGTGGTTTCACAAATGTCAACGAGGTCATTTGGACCTCGTTGACATGTTTGGTTGATGTTTCAATATAGCTCAAAAGCAGTAGTTTTAAACCAAAAAACAAAGTGAATTGTTTGTCCGTTTGAATTTTAACATTGAAGTGAATGGAGCAGCAAATCTTCGAACATTTTTAGCTCCTAATCTGTTCATAATTCGACAAGGGTTGAAATTATAAAAAAATGCAAAAAAAAAAAACAGCGGACAACAGCTGATAATTAAAAGACGTATATATACGTCTTTGGCAGCTAATGTGTTAATTACCAAAATGGGAAAAAAAAGACGTGTGTAACTAAATATAACTATTTAGTTCAACATAAAGTAACCAATGTCACTTTAGCGTGACCTTTTAATCTCCATAATCATAATGCAGCATCTGCCTGAATATCATTTCCGTGTGAAAAAGACATACCCGACATAGAATTCCTGTATTAATTGCATAACATTCTCTCATATAGCTTTTGAGGGGGGCGCACACCCCGGTTTAGCGGTGTGAAGGCTCATTTAATTTGCACACATGCACGCATCAATTAGGATAACGAGTAAGCCTACTCGTTAACAATTTCATGCGAGTGCTCGGAACGGGGAAATCAGGTCAAGTGCACGTTCCTAGACTGGAGTGAACGACGCTACTTTAACCAATTAAAACCGGGAAAGCATCCTCATCAATTTAGATTTAAAAATAGCAGACATACAAGCTCGCAGCGTGTGTCACTTGTAGATCTGCTATTTTTTTTTTATGTTTTGAAAAGTCTTGAAAGAACTACTGATTTAAAAGGCCTTTGTAGTACAACGTTTGTGAGCTTGTAGATAGGCTATTTTCAAATAGCCTATAAAATAGGGCTGAAGTGGTTAATGTATGTTTTATAATATAATAATGCATATCTGCAAAGTAACTAGTAACTAAAGTTATACAATAATTGCAGTGGAGTAAAAGTAGAATATTTTCCTCAGAGATGTAGTGGAGTAAAAGTAAAAGTAAAAGGTAATACTCCAGTAAAAAGTACTTCAACATTGTACTTAAGTAGAGTACTTGAGTAAGTGTACTTAGTTACTTTACACCACTGTAAAATGTGTTTAAAGGCAGCGGCTCCGTTTATATGTATACTGCAGTAGGTCTAGAGGTCTACTCAGGGCACTCAATGATTACCCAGACTCTGAATCTTGGAAAAACATCCAGCGTGTGTGAATGGCATAATATAAAGAACGTTGACCTTCAAAACAGAACGTGGATAATGTTTAACAAACACATTTGTCACAGTGACCCGCCTGTTTGTTATTGTTATGATCTCGTATTCAGTGGGATAAAAAAAAAAAAAACAGATTTGCTAGGGTTGGCTAACAAATGACACCGTTTGTGACATTTCCGCAGAATATCGGGCTCGACAGATTGTCTTATATTTATCTGATTTATACTGAACTGAACTGAACTGTTGTTTCTTTTGGAGGATCGCTAGTTGCTTAGAATGTGTTCAGACAAAACGGAATGAAATATCAGCCCTCAAGGCCGAAGAGTCTGCACATCCCCAGAATACCGTAGTGTTATGCAGGCTGTCTGAGAAATGTGTCGGGAAAAAAATGTTCTTTTTAACCCATTAATACCTGGAATCTGTGTCACTTTAGATTTCTTTGGCTATTCAAAAATAGCAGATCTACAAGCTCATAGCGCGGCACCGAGTGCCGCGCTATGAGCTTGTAGATCTGCTATTTTTGAAAAAATGTGTTTTCTTTTGGGTTTTTTTCAAAAAACTGTCAGGATTTAGAGAACATTTTTAAGAATAGCCTCAGGTTTTAATGGGTTAATAGCGTCTCTGTCAGGCGGGAAACCTTGTATGTCCAAAACTGTTACTTTTCAGGTTTCAAATAAAAAAATAGCAGATCTACAAGCTCAAGTTTCGACCTTGTAGATCGGCTACTTTTGATGCTTTTGTGTATATGCTGTACTATGATCGAGTAGGACGTTAATTTACGGGAAAAACTCAAAAATGTTAAAATGTGGAGATATGAGGTTTCTGCCCGACAGCAACAATAAAGTATAAAATAGGGCGTGATGATAACTGACTGTGGCTGCTGGGACAGTAGCATGTGCAATTAGGCCAGTGGTGGAAGAAGTGCAACATGTTTTTTACTCAAGTAAAAGTAGCAATGCGGCAATGTACTGTAGAAAGACTCGGTTACAAGTAAAAGTCCTGGATTAAAAATTGTAGTTGAGTAGAAGTACAAAAGTACTAGAGTCAAAATATACTTAAAACCAATTTTCAACCTATCTTCATATAATTGGTCCTCACTAATGCTCATTATAATATGGTACCATTTTTGTCTACTCACTGTCTCTCAGAGAGGGCCTGGACAGTTCAGAAACCCGCCTACTAGTGACAAAATCGCTGGGGCATCTAAGCTGATAGAAACTGCAGGATTTCTATTCCTGAAAAGATAGCATGCTTTCGTCGCAAAATCAAGGATTTTAGCCCGCAAAATCAAGAGTTTTAGCCCGCATAATCAAGGATTTTTGCCCGCGTTTTTCTGAAGGGTCTATGTAATGGAAGCTATTGTTCTCACGTTGACAAAAATCGAGATGAAAAAAAATCCACAGCCCTTCTATGAGACACAGACCAAGTAGAATTTCATTTGATCATTGATCATTTTGTCATGAACGTTAGTGAGGACCAATTATATGAAGATAAGTTGAAAATGGGTGAAGTCGTCCTTTAAAGGTAGGGTAAGGGATTTTCTAAATACGTGTTAAATAGCTGTATATTCTGATAGTAATCATTGCTATAGTGTGTTTGTTCAGTAAGGGTAAATAAGTGTTAAATAGCTCTATATTCTGATAGTAATCATTGCTATAGTGTGTTTGTTCAGTAACAGCAGTCCCCATGTCTCTCCAGCTCTTATCTAACAGAAACATCTATTTTCAGGTTGGGATATGTTATCCAATTAGGATAGAGAACTCAGCCAGGATACAGATTAAACAAGTTAAAATGGAAGTGATGACACTAAGAAATGAGCAGGCAAAATTGGAACTGGAACACTATAAAAATGAACCTGATGAATGAGTACTCTCTCCTGACTCTCTCCCGATTGGTTCAAACCTTTTGTTTTAACCAAAAGAATTCACTTGAACGCACTCATTATGCAGAATCTCACATTCATTCGTTCAAAGCTTTTCAACATGTGTCAAAATCCTTCAGATCTACAAGCTCACAAGGGGTTTCGCTTGTAAGCATCTAGATCTATTATTTTCAAATAGACAAAGTATAAAATAAGTTGAAAAATGACTTGTTAGTTTTCAAATAAGTTTAGTGGAGTACAAAGTACGATATTTGACACTGAGATGTGGCGAAGTAGAAGTATAAAGAATAGAGAAACTGAAATACAAAGTAAAATACCACACAATTATACTAAAATAAAGAACTGAAATATTCTTAGTTACTTTGTCATGTCGTTATATCACACAGATAACAGAAATAATCACTGCAACTTTGTCACCTTTTCAAACTCAAAATACAGAGCCCCCCTCCCCCCGCGTGCGAGACCCCCCAGCACACAAACACACACACACACACACACACACACACACACACACACACCTCTTTTATCCTAATTTGAGCTGATTGCATTATAGATATTACCCAAATTATTGCTTATGATAAAACAAGCGGACAAAGAATATCTTCCCATTTGATGTAATTCCCCTGTCCCTTTTAACCATTATAATTTCAATTTCAATTTCAAGCAAATGGTGTTTGCTTTATGGCAATGGTGACCTTGAAAGTTTTGTAGGTGATGATGACCAGACGTATTTCAGTCCTCATTCCAGTTTTTAATAACACCTGGCATAGAATTCTATCATGTCATGAATACAACTTTAATGCCGCTGCCCTCGATTTGTTTGTTTTGGCAAATGATGAATGTGTAGTATTGTTCTGTTAGCAGTGCCCCTGTGCTGCCCAATATAAACGTTAAATTAAATCTAGAAGTGACACTGCATACTAAATTTGTGATGGACAAAATACTCAACAACCAATACTTGAGTCAAAGTACAGATACTCCTGGTCAAATATTACAAGTCATGTAAAAAAAAAGTTGCTCAGTCAAATTTGTACTTGAGTTAAAGTACTGGAGTAGTTTGCTTTTAAAAAGAATACTAAATACTAAAAAGTAGATGCTTTCAAAGGTACTTAAAGGTAGGGTAAGTGATTTGCAATTATTCAAATAATTGCAAAATGGGTCTATGTTCTGATTACTAATTACTAAGTACTAATTACTATAGAGTGTCCTGTCCATATAAGGAGAATCCCATGTCTCTCCAGCTCTTTATTAAACAGAAAATACATTTTCAGTGCTCTCTCCTGATTGGCTTAAATGTTGTCACCTACCTGAAAATGTACTATATTCTGTTTACTAAAGAGCTGGAGAGACCCCTGTGACTGAACAAACGCTCTGTAGCAATGATTACTATCAGAATATAGTACTTTAACCCTTTTAACAAAAACAAAAAAATTACCAAAAAATATCACTTACCCTACCTTTAAGTATTCAAAAGTACAAATTACAAATTGCATTTTCTTTTTAATATCAATGCATTACTGTGTTGAAATGTTGACATTCCCCCCCAATATTATATTACAATATTAATTATTATTATATTAACGCATTTCAGAAATGTTCAAAAATTGAGAAAACAGCCAATCTACAAGGGCTCAAGTCGTAATGTACCTTTTCTCCTCCTGGAAATGTAGTGGAGTCAAACGTACTATTGACTCCACTACATTTGTATCCAATCGGTATCCAAGAATGCAAATGTTCAAGTAAACTACAGATTCATTCATTTTTAGTTTTCTTAGTACTTTGTTACTGTCCACCACTAACTACGTACAGTACATGCATGCATACGGTAACTTATGTTTGTGCACAACTCACCCTGTTGAGTCGCTCGTCGTTCAGCAGCGTCCCTATCAGCTCCTTCAGCGAGTCCTCTACGCACGTCACCAGCTTCTCAGGTAGTGGCTGCTGCTGAGAGCCCCACAGGTCCACAGCACTGGCTACCACCTGGCAGGCCTGCAGGAACAGAAGGCATCCTGTCACATTTAACCCATTAAGACCTGAGGCCGCTTCTAAACATTTTCTAAATCCTAAAATCTTTTTGGAAAAAAATACAAAAAAATAATTTTCACGATTTTTCAAAAATAGCAGATCTACAAGCTCATAGCGCGGCACTCGGTGCCGCGCTATGAGCTTGTATATCTGCTATTTTTGAATAGCCAAAGACATCTAAAGTGACACAGATGCGTTCCAGGTATCAATGGGTTAATTACATAATCGCCTTATCGCAAATTATTTGATGCATGGATCAAACGTGCTCGGACATTTTCAAACCTTTTGAAAAGTAGCAGAGATAGCAGATCTACGCACAATCTCAAGCTTGTAGATCAGCTATTTTCACTATTTAGGTATCAATTTATTCAGTATGGCCTGTTTTGGCCACAGGATATTAGTTTGATTTTTATTATTGGTAACGGTACCATTTAAGACTTGAAGGGATAGTTCACCCCCAAAATTACTTTTTGTTCTATCGATTAGTCACCCCATGAAGACTTCAATCCATGGATATTTTTTAGTTTTTGTCGCATTCCTAAGACAATGATGACCGGCAGCGGTTAAGGTACAGTAGGAGACACAAAGAGTCTCCTTTGTGTCTCCTACCCGGTCATCAAATTATTGGCTTAGGAATGCGACAAAAACAATAAAAATATCCATGAATTCAAGTCTCCATGGGGTGACTCAGCGATAGAACATTTTTTGGGGGGTGAACCATCCCTTTAAATGGTACCGGTACCAATAAGTCATTTATCATATTTGCCCTGTGAACCTTTTGTTTACAAAGCCTAAAAAAGGCAAACAGAAATTAAATTCCAATATTAGTATGTTCCAATGTTCAATGCCAAAAAAACTATTCAATCGTTACACTCAATTATTTGTATGCAATCGCCAACTTAAATGTCATGATCATGATTCGCCCAGCCCTGTACCTGCAGTAGTGTTGATTTTGACAGCAGATTTTGATTCAGTTTTAGTCATAGTCTTTTGAATCAAATTCCATTTAGTTATCCATATTTTAGTCATCTGAAATGTTTTACTGTGAGTCTAGTTTTAGTTGACTAAATATCATAAGATTATAGTCGACTAAAACTACAGTTGATTTAGTCGACTAAAATATATTTTGGCGGTGCCTTAATGGCGTCGTAATGGCAGATTTTACACTTAGTTGCATGCCGAAAATAGGAGATCTACAAGCTCACAACGCATTGCGGCACAACGCGTTGTGAGCTTGTAGATTGGCTATTTTCTGAGCGCAACATCTGAGCGCAACAAAGCATAAAATGACTTGTCTTTTAGTTCTACTGGATCTCTTCTCCACTCGTCCCTCCCTAACATTTTAGTCTAGTTTTTAATTGTTGACGAAATTGTCAATATATTTAGTCTTAGTTTTCGTCAGTGAAAAAAAGGTAGTCGACAACATTTTTCGTCTTGGTTTTAGTCGGCGAAATCGACACGGACCTGCAGGAGCAGGGAGCTGCTGGGAGGCAGGGCTCGGGCGCCGTGCGTCCTGTACGCCACGACGATGGATTCCAGCAGCTGGCAAACAGAGTCTCCCATCACCGACGACGTGTCCCCGTCCGGACTGAGCCACGCCGCCGCCGCCGCTCCTGGACCGCGGTCGTCCTTCCTGTCCGTCGCCGCCTTGCGGAGGCCACACATGCTCTGGAGGAACTGCATGTGGACGAGCATGGCTTTGCCCCGAGGGTCGCTTCCCTCTCCTCCCGGACCGGCAGAAGAGAACGCCAGCGATGATGCGGGGCCTGAGTCGGAGGCAAGCGGAGGCTCTGGTTGTTGTTGAGGTCTGGTGACAGGGGGGGGGGGGCAGAGGGGTCCCATCAGTGGTGGAAAGTGACTAAGTACATTTACTACAAGTAATGTTCTAATTTTGAGGTATTTTCTACTTTATTTGAGTATGTCCAATTTTCTGTATTTATGGGGCCAGGCTTCCAGCATGGACCCATATTGTTATTGGCATTATTCCGTTTCTTCATCTTCTGCCACTTTTGGCAGTTCTGGCTGAACCGTGCAGTCGCTTTTTATGAAACTCGGTCATATGATAGATGGTCATGAAAAACGATCAAGAAATAATTCTCACAATCTTTCGTCAAAAGGTGGCGCTATAGCACTCAATTGAAAAATGCCAACTTTGATCAGGTACAACTCATGCCCTGTTTCACCTACAGCCATGAAACTTCGATGCACACATGCGTCTCCTCATGCTGAACAACTTTCACACTCTGACTTTTGACCTCTGACCTTTAGATCTCCCACCATTTTGAATTATATGAAAAACAGTTAAAACCTATCTCCTCCTGGGATTTTTGAGTAATCTGCACGAAACTTTTTACACATGAACTTTGGACCTATACCAAAAAACGTTTGCAAAATATCTTCCATAAGTGAAAAAATGAAGCTTTAATGAGCCAATGAATATTGCAGTTTTATGACAATTATTCATCTGCCCCTAACTCATACATGCAGACTTACCATTCTTTGAAACTTTGCAGAAATGTAAAGGGCCATTCCAAATATCACTGAAACCAATCTTACTCCAATTGGTCAAACGGGGGCGCTATAGCAATTTTTTGAAAATTGAAACTTTAAACAGGCAAAAGTCATGCCTCGTTTGGCCGACAGCCATTAGACCTGCTTACACATGTGCCTTGACTAATGAGGAACACATCTATCACGTTGACCAGTAAGCACCGCCCTTAGGTTGTCCGCAATCTTGAGCAGTTTGAAAAACACTTAAACCCAGGATTTTTCAGCTATTTGCGTGAAACTGTATGATCAGTGTGATCTCTTTTTTCAGAGGTTTGTCTCTTGGTCCAATAGCGTCCCGCTTAAGTGTATGTCTCACAACCTCAAGGTCACAGGTTCAAGCCTCACTTGGTGCAGACTTCATCTAAGTTGCATTTCACACAACATGACTATCAATGAATACATTTACAATTGTTAAAGATAACATGAAATACTTAATTGAGTGTTTTTTACATACTTCATTGTGAAAATAGCTGATCTACAATCTCACAACTTTTCAGATAGCAATGAGAGTATGTTTTTTCAATGTATAACATACTTCATTGTGAAAATAGCCGATGTACAATCTGACAACTTTTAATGGTTTGTGAGCTTGTAGATCGGCTACTTTCACTAGTTTTGGTTCTGAGGAGATGTACAATTTCTTCATTGGTAAATGGTTTGTGAACGAGTGATCTTTGTGTTAGTGAAACAGGGGCTTGGGTCATGACAGAAGGCAAGAGTTTGTGATCCTCAACAGACGATATCAGCCTGGACAAAGCTATAGCACTATAGGTAGTGTTGCAGCTACCTAAGAGTGCCTCATGATCGCAAGGTTGCTGGTTCAAGCCTCACTTTATGCAGACTCATTTAAGTTGAATTGCAAAAAACATGACTCAATCTATTCCGTTTCCATGGCTCTCTCTCTCTCTCTTCAATCTATTCCGTTTCTATCTTCAATCTATTCCGTTTCCATGTCTCTGTCTCTTCAATCTATTCCGTTTCTATCTTCAATCTATTCCGTTTCCATGTCTCTCTCTCTGTCTCTTCAATCTATTCCGTGTCTCTCTCTCTCTCTCTTCAATCTATTCCGTGTCTCTCTCTCTCTCTCTTCAATCTATTCCGTTTCTATCTTCAATCTATTCCGTTTCCATGTCTCTGTCTCTTCAATCTATTCCGTTTCTATCTTCAATCTATTCCGTTTCTCTCTCTCTCTCTCTCTCTCTCTCTCTCTCTCTCTCTCTCTCTCTCTCTCTCTCTCTCTCTCTCTCTCTCTCTCTCTCTCTCTCTCTCTCTCTCTCTCTCTCTCTCTCTCTCTCTCTCTCTCTCTCTCTCTCTCTCTCTCTCTCTCTCTCTCTCTCTCTCTCTCTCTCTCTCTCTCTCTCTCTCTCTCTCTCTCTCTCTCTCTCTCTCTCTCTCAGGGTCGGCCATAGCTGAGTGGTTAGTGAGCCCGCGGCTCTGGTTGACCCAGGTACGATTCCAGGCCAGGTCAGCAAATGTGTCGATGAAACGAAATTTGTCCCTGAGCAAGACTCTTAACCCCTAATTGCTCACAGGCCCTCATCGGAAACAAGACCGCAAGGACTTTCATGAACTGACCTGTTAAAGGAATTATCATTTCTCTTTCTCTCTCCTGGCCCCATATTATCGCTGCTTGCAGCTATATTTTTACTTCTATTCCACTATATTTCAGAGGTAACTATTATACTTTTTCCCCAATTATTTGGTTATTTGGTAACTCAGCAGAGGAAACATTTAGAGTAGCCAATTATTTTGTACCCATTTTTCTCCCCAATTTATTCGTTATGCCAATTCATTCCTCCCCACACACGCTTCTGTGTTGTCACTGCTGTCGTATCCTACTGACTCACCTGCCAGTGAGGAGCCCCCACCAGGAGGACGTAGAGCCTTCGTCCTACTCCTCCCGCCCAACACTCCCCGCTGACAGGTGCCGCCCCAGCCCGTAGGAGTATGTATATCAGTCTCCCCGCCCCCGGCTTCACTCCCCCGAGCACGGGCCAATTGTGTTTGTGTCGACGCTCGACAAAAGCTTTGCACCGCGGTGGATTCGAACCCACAACCTCCGTGGTGGCGAGCAGTGACTTTACCACTATATACATTTCGGTCATTTGAAAAAAACAGATCTACAAGCTCACAATGCGTCGCAATGCGACGCATTGTAAGCTTGTAGATCTGCTATTTTCAAAAGATTTGTAGACATTTGGAAACTTGTAAAATGGGACATTCTGCATAATGTGTACTTTCTACATTTGGTACTTTTAAGTACACTTTGATACCAATACTTTTGCACTTTTGCACAAGTACATTTTTAATTCCAGACTTTTACTTGTGACGGAGTATTTCTACATTGCAGCATTGATACTTTTACTCAAGTAGAAAAAAGAAAAGAGTACTTTTTCCACCACTGGGTCCCATGGGGGTGGGGAGGTTCAGTGTTATTCTCCGTAACACAGCCCGGCTCAGGCACTGAGCTGGAGAGGTCCTCCACTGGGGCCGTCATCATCATCAGGTCCGGAGAGAACGGGTCTAAAGTAGAGGCATCATCACCTGGTGGAGGAAAGGGAAGAATGTTTTTTAACCCATTATCCCATTTAGACCTGAGGCCTTCTAAAAACACCTTCTAAATCCTGACCGAAGTTTTCTGAAAAAAAGAAAATATTTATTCAAAAATGACAACAAATGTATGTTGCTATATACTGTACATGCATGGCAACAAGAACCCCAAAAGGGGTTCCCGTCCTGAAAGGTATAGTTACAAATAGGGGTTCCTGCCCAAAATGGGTTAAGACCTCAGACCGATTCTACAAGATGTCTTCTAAATCCTAACAGTTTCCTGAAAATACTTATGTTTCTATATCACTGGTGATGTCAACGACCACACAAAATGATATGTATTTGTCTCAAAATATGTTGTTCCAGGGACCCCCCAGAAGCAGAGATTTGAGTTTTTAAAAAAATTGCTAATTTTTTCTCATCTATTCAAAGATTTCCACACATTTCACGATTTTTCGAGCTTGTAGATCGCGCTGTGAGCTATTTTTGAATAGCCAAATAAATCTTAAAAATGACACAGATGCGTTCCCGGTCTTAAAGGGTTAAAACACATTGGGCATCACGTACAAAAAGTTTCCTTGAAACGTTGGTACTTTTTGTTCTTGAGACACGCAGAGCCACTTGGTTGTGTGTGCCCACCCGGGTGTTCCAGATGATGAACCCAAATTAGATGAGCGCCTTTTCATTTTTGCATTCATGCAGACACCCTGTCAGACACCATTGAAAGGCATGCAGACTTCCAGGTCATGTGCAAATAAATAAGCCACGGCGAAAAAAAAGCATTTCAAGCTCCGGAAATAAATGTTTTATTGGCTGAAAAAAAAGAAAAGTGTAGAAAGGTGCCGTGTGCAGAAAAAAAAAAAGCATGGCAAGAAATTCGAGAGTGCAACATCGAAGAGAATTCCCGGCAACTACATTGATAAAGGGACTGCAGTGATTTTGTTGAACTATAGAGATTGGAATCAGACCTTTGTGCACCATTAAAAAGAGGATCCCGTTCTAACCATAGACTGTAAAAAGAAATGGACGAAGTTACGCCCATAGACCAGAGCGGGGGTGGGGAATGAATGCTATTGGTTGTGTAGCTTGTCAGTCAAATCATCACGAGGTAGCGCCCTCCTACAGCATACCCTACTTTATCATCCATTTTTAAATAAATGGGACCATAGTTTACCAAGACGCATATCGTGGTGATTGAAAGAAGACTTTAAACTAGCGACTGGAAGCATAGCATATAGTATTTATGACCATGTTTATTAAGGTAATAAAATCAAGTCTAAAGTTTGGCAAAAACCCCACCCACTTGCATTGAGACTTATTTCTTCTGACACCAGCAGGGGTAAAACTGCGAACTGTTACTTCCTATATAGACTCAATAGGCTCTATGCACAGCAGCCATATTTTCACTTCCTTAACAGGTGTTACCAATGATACTAATGAAGGCTCTGTTCCATTTAGTGTAGCACAGTGGTTTCCGCGACCCCCATAACTCTGAGAGTGTACAAATGGAACCAAATGGACCCTTACGGGTCCATTTGGTTCCATTTGTACACTCTCAGAGTTACACACCAGTAAGGGGTCATTTGGAAGCCCATGAGGGTCCCTGGACCCCAACTTTAGACCCACTGGTGTGGGTGTTTCCAGTGAGCCAACATGCACAATATCAGCACCCTGACTCTGTTTGACCAAGAATGGAACAGAGCCTTCATTAGTATCATTGGTAACACCTGTGAATGTCTTCACAATATGGGTGCTGTGCATAGAGCCTATTTCAAAGGTGGATGCTGGGCCCTTGGTTCTAACAGAAGTGTGCTCTAGGGGCCTGTCTTTATTGGGTCATGTCACATGTCTCACTTCTCCTCTTTTTAGGGCAAAGTATTAATATGCATGTCACAGCACATTCTGCAGGCTGTCACCTTGCATGCTGGAAGGGTGTTTCTTCCTCTAGGGTCCCTGTTATATTTAATTAAGGTCTCATCACACGTACAGTACGTCACATGCTCACCTATATTATCTTTAAGGTATAAGTACGTTTAAAGTTTTGCCATAAAACTTCGGTTTCCCAGGTAGTCTCTACCAGGGGTTGCCAGATCTGCTTATTATAATTTCCCTGCAAGATTGTATTTGAAAATAGCAGATCTACAAGCTCACAACGCGACGCGTTGTGAGCTTGTAGATCTGCTATTTTCAAATAGCTGATGTATGTGTTAAAATGCTCATGTGGCTTCTTTTGGGCTGGTTTGCCTAGACCTGGTTGCTTGTTTCTCTCACCGAATCTGGCAACACTGGTCTCTACCCAGTCAGCAATGGCTGCCTTAGTAGTGAGGTTGGCTGTGATGCACTCATTTTTTAAAAAGTGTATTGTTATCTAATAAAGTTGGATACTGTGACCTAATGCAGCTTCATGGGTGATTAGTTTCTGTAAAAATAAAATAAATACAGTGAGACCAAATTATAATGCATTATGCCAAATTTCGACTCACTTAAAGTTTCCACTGTGCAACTAATTAAGAAGAAAAGATGCCAGTACACACCACAGAGAATTACCTCAACAAGTCAGGAGAGAAAGTGAATCAGCCCCCAGTCCCCAAGCATTGAGACAACCTAATTTCAGGCAACACGAATTGCCATTACAAGTCATCCAATTATACCCCGCAGACAGACCCAGTTTACATTCAACAATGCAATTTCTACA